>NC_000074.6:127597747-127950247 GCF_000001635.26 Mus musculus | reverse complement strand
ATGCAATGATTTCCTTTCCATCTTTCCTTTTCCTTTCTTTTCTTTTCTCTTCTTTTCTGTTCCTTTCTTTCATCCTTTTCTTTCCCTCATCCTTCCTCCCTCTATCCTTCTTCTTCCTTCCTTCTTTCTGTTTTTATTTTCTCTTTACTGGGACTATGTGATCAAGATGACCCTGGATTTCTCATTCCTCTGCCTCCATTTCCAGGTTCTGGAATTACAGGCATTCACAGCCACTTCCAGTTTATGCCATGGCTTCATGCATGCTAGATAATCACTCCACTAACCCAGCTACATCCCCAGCCTTCACTGTTTACTTTCGTCTCAAAAGGAAAATAATATTTTGCAACAACTACATAAAAACAGGACATCTATACAGAAGACCTGAACTCTCTCATCAGCCCAGCTCTCTACTTGAGAGGTTGACTGTGACACTGAAGCTGATCAGAGTGGCTTCTCTTCACAAAAGACAACTCCATTTAAAATGTTCTTATAACCAAAGTGAGCATCACTACTAGGGAGTTGGCTTTTCAATAGTCTTGAGGTCGGAAGACTCTGTTATCAATTAGACCCAAGTTTTCATGTTAATCTTAGACACATATCTTCAGAATATGAGGTTCTAGACAGCTAAAAAGAAGTAAGGCCTGGGGCAATGATTTAGTTGATAAAGTGTTTGCTGTGTAAGCATGAAGGACTGAGGGCAATATCTTGAACCCATGTGAAAAGCCAAAATGGTGGCACACATTTGTAACACCAGTGCTAGAGAGGTAGAAACCAAAGGATCCCCAGAGATTGCTGCCAGTCAGCCTATCATAATTGATAAGCCTCATGTCGATGAGATAATCTCAAATGATGAAGTAGACTGCTCTCAAGGACAATACCTGAAGCTGATCTGTGACTTCTGCATGTATGTGTGTAACTTTATGTGCACCAACACACACACAGTCACACATTAGATGAAATCCAAAAAGAAAATATGTTTGTGTGCGTTTGTGTATGTGCTGTACATGTGAAGTCTGTCTGTCTGTCTGTCTGTCTATCTATCTATCTATCTATCTATCTATCTATCTATCTATCTATCATATATATATGTATATATATACATATATGTATGTATATATATGTATATATATACATATATGTATGTATATATATAAACTGATAGTTACAGAGACTGAATTTGCACTTGTGAGAACCTGTCCTCTTTGACACTGAAATGTCTTATATCCTCAAGCTCATGTGTACCTGTGTTTTTACATCTTTTGTGTATCTTATATGACCAAGGTCACATGTGTGTCCTTACTCTCCTATGTCTTATATGATTAACACATGTTTTTATTTATGTGTCTAAACTCTCAGGTCCCATATGATCGAGATCATGTGTATATGTGTATGTCCACACCTTTTCCCGGTCCTATATGTTCAATTTCATGAGAGCATGTGTGTGTGTATATGCCTCTCCATTTACTATTTTCATTTTTCCTTTCAGAATTAAAAAATATACATTTCATTAAGTATATATTTGACATAGTATATTATATAATAAATATTTTATTAAGTAGATTTAAACACACACACACATAATTTGACCCAAATTCAAAGCATTTTGTTTTCTCATACATTGAGAGATTCATCCATCCATCCATTGAAAAATTCTCACTGAGGCATTATTTTAGGTGATAGGCTACATTAGTCAAAAAACATTTTGAAAAATGGAAATGCCTATGTTTGTAGACTTAACTTGGGCCTTAACTAGAAAATAGAGGTCAGGGATAAATGATATGAAAGAGAATTGTAATGATAAGGATAAGCTGTTCTGTGCAGCAATTCAGTGCTTGCAGGACTTGACTACTCTGAACTGTTATTATGATAAATTCCATCCACCAACAGATGTGCATTAGCCTATATGGATTACATGATATTTGGAATTTTACATATAGATATGGCATATTCTTGTGAAGATAATCAATCCCCTGAGAGCAGGTACCACATTTCTCCTTTTTAAATTTTTGAGTCAGGAGCACTGACCTCCATTCAAAACAGAGAGAAGGTATTATCCCTATTTCTATGTGTCTCAATAACTTTCAAATACTTTTATAGTTGATCTCACCTTACTTTTTATAATAGCCAGTTTGTTGATCCTTTTCCATTTTATATGTAAATGTTTTGTTTGAATGCATGTATACATACCAAGACTGTGCTTGCTGCTGGCAGAGGCCAGGAGATGGCATTGGATACCCTAGAACTGGAGTTACAGGTGTTTGTCAACCACTGAATGGTCACTGATAATTAAAGGTGAGTCTTCTTTAAGAGCAACAGGTGCTCTTAACTGCTGAGCTTTCTCATTCTGGCATATTAATTTTAAAGATGAGAAATGAAATGTTCAAAGATAATTATTTATTCATCGAAACCACATAACTCATAATTAATCAGCTGCAGTAGTACATCCCCATAATCTCATCACTTTCAGAGGTTGGGGTAGGATGTTGAGTTCAAGGTCAGACTGGGATACATAGCAAGACTAGGTCTTAAACAAACAAGCAAACAAACAAATAAATGTTGGGGCAAAATAAGATACCCCTCTTCTCTTTCTCAAATCTCTTTTTCTTTGAACCATGCAGCTAATCTCAGATCTGTTCTATATGTACATAAGATATTTCAGGCATATGACATGCCAAATAGACATCAAATCTCTATATACTATGAGGAATGAGTCACTAAGGAGGAGTTAGGCATGAATGTAGATTACATTGCTTGATACATTGATCAAGCTACTTCTGGATGAATAGCCAACATAATCTGAGAAGTATGTTTGTGATTCTGGAAATATAAGACTCCATTGCTGCTGTTCAAAGGCATCATATAGCAAGAACAACTCCTGGAACACACTGGAGGCACACCAAAAACACATGACCACAGAGTGCTTTAGGAGTTGCAGTGGGCACTAGGTTAGGGAAGACATCAGCAAGTCAAAGTGAAGAAGTTAGTTCATCCTGCATGCAATTCAGCCACACTCCTGCCTCTTCCTTTTTAAAAAATATATTGCCAATACTGTTTTAAGAAGTTCCTCTTAATTCACCTGGAAACCTTTCCCTCAAGGCTTGACATAAAGAACATCTACTTTATGTGTGCAGAATGTCCAGCCTTTGTCTCATTACCAAGGAGACGCCAAAACAGTTAAAGCTACTACCAGTCCTAGAAGGTACGCCAGAGGCCACACCTCATACTGATGCTGTTTCTACTATTTTTGAACTACATAGAGTTCTGACTAGACTCAGCTTGATTTGCTGTCAAAGGCATATGAGAGAAGTTGTTCTGGGATTCATGTCTTGCTTTTTTCTCAATTTGACAGCAAGAATCAAACAGCAGCCATGAGACAGAACTTTGATGACAGTCTCAGAAATGCCCTACAAAGCTTTTTTTCCACCCTCAAAACTGTAAGGTCACAAAGACCTTCTCCTTCAGTAGATGTACAAATTAAAATTCCATTTCCTGCATCTTCCATTCACAAGAAGCAATTAAAGTGAAGTGTCTAACATGCTCTATGATGCTGGCAAGAACACTAGTCTTCCTTTGCCTCTGTAGGCTGTGCCAAAGCACCTCTTTCATTTACTAAAGCTCTGAGCTGAATGGCATCCCAAGGCCAACTTTGTTCACTCATTCACTGTTTAAAAAATAGGAGCCAGAAGTGGAGCCATCTATTGAACAACCTGTGGCAATACCTTACATTAAGCATTTCTGTTTGAGTGTTGAAATGACCTGTTTGGAAGGCTCAGTAGACTGTGTAAATAGTGCCAGCAGCCATAAGGCCATTACTCTGTGGCTTGAGAAGTCTGTTCTGGAAAGTAAAGTGGAACTGCCTGGGGTCATGCACCCTTAGGAATTGTTACTTTGCAGATGAAGAAATAAAGGCTCTGTAAAATACTTCCCCAACATGATGCTAATAATTCAGAAGCCAGGACTTAGAGCCAAGTCTAGAACATTCCAGTACCTTTCTACTCTTAACAATTTTCTTACATACTTCTAAGGTATTCACATCATAGAAAAGAATCTCTGTTCACAATACCAAGACATCACAACTCTCAAGTAAACCCCCTTGAGCAGAATATGGAAATGGGGGTAGAAGTGGAGAAATGCATGTGGGTTTTGAATGATGACCAAGAGTGATGAATAGCATACTGTTGAGTATCATGTTGACAGAGGGAATATTTACACCAGTAAAGTCACTGTTGCAGAGATGTCATGGTATGACATGGCTTGGATGGTCTGGTCTCTCCTAGAGGTTACCCAGAGAAGACATATATCTCTTCCATATTATCAGATATCCTAACATTTTAGCCACAAGAGAGACAAGTGATTTTTTTTGAAAGCTATAAAGCAAATGCTCTGTACTAGCTAGGTTTGTGTGTCATTTTGACAGAAGCTAGAGTCATCACAGAGAAAGAAGCCTCATGAGGAGATGCCTCCATGAGGTCTAGCAGTAAGGAATTTTTTCATTTAGTGATCAATGGGGAAGGGCTGAGACCATTGTAGTGCCACCCCTAGGCTGGTAGTCCTGGGTTCTCTAAGAAAGCAAGCTGAGCAAGCCAGGGAAAGTAAGCCAATAAGCAACACTGCTCCATGCCCTCTGCATCAGCTCCTGCCATCAGATTCCTTCCGTGCTTTAGTTCCTGTCCTGACTTCTTCCAGTGATGGATTAAACCAAATAAACCTTTTTCTTCCCAATTGGCTTTTTACTAATGGTGTTTCATTGCAGCAACAGAAATCCTAAGGAAGACATACCTTAAAGCATGAGTGAGATCTAGCCATACCACAAACTCATGATACTTTGAGTATCTTCTTAGTTCATAATGACCTCTCTCTACTTGGGAAATATCACCAAGGTCTAATCCTTTCTCATATTTCACTTCTCTGTGTCAAGATGGTACTTATCTTCAGGGTATTCCCCAGGTTAAGGTATGCATAAATAAAGTCAGTTTAATGAGACTGGGTCTCCCCCTGTCAGCACAGATGGTTCCTTGACCTCTTAGGGTAATTCATGAATGAAAATTGAACTTCTAGGAAGACTAAAACTGACTCATATACCCCCTAGACCAAAAAAAAAAAAAAAAAAGAAAAGAAAAGAAAAGAAAAAGGCATGTCTCTGAAATTCCTTGTATCCTACACTATAACTCCTGTGAGACTAGACAGTTGGTCAATAAAAGCTTAACTAGACCAATGAAAGCTTAACTAGATTATTCTATATGAGAAATGAGACTTATCAATGAAGTTTCTTATGGTTGAGGAAGAGTCATTAGAGCTAAATAATATGAGCAATGAATGCTCTAAACAAGTTTGTATTGTCTTATTGCTAAAGTCACAGAAGCTGTATTTGTACTAGTAAGCTTTTAGTCACTATGACAAAATGCCAAGCTAATCAACGTACAAAGAAGAAAGGTTTATCTTGGCTCATTATTTTAGATGTTTTAGTCATGGTGAATAGGTAGACCTAGAGTATCCTTGAGCCTAGAGTGAGGCAGCCCACAATGATGAGGAATACATAATGGAGCAAAGCTTCTTACCTCATTGTAGCTAGGAAGGAGAGGGGAGAGGGGAGAGGGGAGAGGGGAGAGGAGAGGAGAGGAGAAGAGGACACTAGTATCCCAATATGTCTTTAGGGACATTAACTTAAGTTCCTCCAACAGGACCCATCCCTTAAAAGAGTTATGTCTCCCGAGATGCTACAGGTTGGCAACCAAGCATTTAGTAAAGGGATCTCCAGAGGATATTTAAGATCCAAAGCATAGCACTTTCTAAAATTTTGTTTGTTCAGTCCTTTCTAGAATCCTGTGGTGTTGCTCACTATCCTGTGAATACATTCTGCTCTTGTGTAAGATGCACACAGAGAATTTCTATGCTGTGAAACCAAACAGGATACAGCCAGTTCAGAAGAGCAGATGATGGCTGTGAAGTTTGGAACAGCTTATCCAGAACTGGAAAGACGTTTGGCAGGGGAAAATGACATTTTAAAAGTCCAGAAGAGTAGGACATGCTTTTCAAAGAAGAGGATTAGACCCTGCAGAATGTAGAACATTTGGGAGTCATTTGGGTGAAATGGGAGCCAGAGGCAACAGAGCTCCATACCAATGTTCAGGAGAAGGGAACAACAGTAGAGAAAGATTGTCAAGCACTTAGTTTGAGATGAGGCAGGGACTTTGTCCTGGAGTTCGGAGTTTTTCTTCTTTGGATCTAGGATTTCACAAGCAGCACTCTAGTAACTCATCTCAGAACACTGATATCTTCATTTACGATAAGACTAGTTTGGGTTTTTTTTTTTTTTAAGATTTAATGTTTAAAAGTTATGTATGTATGTGTATGTCTGTGTGTAAGTATGTGAACATGAATGTTCCATACGTGGTGGTCAGAATAAGACATAAGATCCCCTGGGAACAAGGCAATTGTGAGCCACCTAACATAGGTCTGAGAACTGAACTTTGATATCCTACAAGGGAAATGTGTACTCATAAGTCCTCCAGGCCCATGAAAGATTTAATGATGAGAAACTAGATATAATTTAAATTCAATATACTTTGAAGGATGAATGTCCCCTGCGGCAGTCACTGGGTGGCTAAATTCTACCTATAACATAAAGTACTGAGTCATAACTCAGTACTTTAGACAAATCCTTTCCTGCTGTGGTTCCCAAGATTCAGTTTCTACCTGCCTGTAAAACAGAGTGAAGGCTAGATGAGTCGGTCATGGCCAAACTCTATGGACAAACTTAAAACCAGCATGCAAGAAAAACAGTGAGAAATGACCTAGTTTTCAGTTTCCTTGGGTCTAAAGACAGACCAAGCACTTTATTTGCCTTGATCATAATAGATGTTTACAGTCCATCTTCATGTGAAATAAACAGGGCATGCAATGACTGGGGAAGACCACAGTTCTCCAGTGTGTCACCAAGCCTCTGCTGCTGGTTTCAAGATCATCTCTTAGTGTTTTCAGTTGGAAAAGGAGTTTGGGAAATTATTAACTTTGCTGTTAAACCTAGGAGAAACACATACTTAAAATTCACACCAGAAAAATCACTAGTTCTGAGGCCCTGTTTACATTCATGAACCAAGTTACTACACATTACCAGCCCAACAAATTAAGAGTGGCTCTTTGACCATCCCCTTTTCCATCATATTTTGCTTAATAAAATCTTCCAGCATATCCTTCCCAGGGGTGCCCAGTCTTTTGACACTGTGTCATGACATTAACGTCTACAATTATTTTGGATCACATTTGTAGGTATCCTGGTATATATGTGCCCCATGGGTGCTTGTTAGACACTGAGATTCTTTCCAGTGACCCTTCTGACCCCAAAGATTTAGAGGCTGAAAGGTAACTTTGACTGTCATAGCTTGAAGTAGCCAGTTACAGATAATATAATTAAAACATGAGGATGGACTAAATTTGCTGCAGAGAAAGCATCTAGAGACTGAAATTGTTTGTAAGACAATGACCAATAATTTCCATTTTGTTCTCTTTTTAAAGTGTCTAAGGATATGTTTTTATCAAATACTAAGATCTTATAACACAAATGTAAGTGCTAAGTAGAACATTGGTCATTGTTAAGCATCTTCCTTGATTGCCCTCTGCCTCATATTTTGAGATAGCCTGAACAAACCAACCCCCTGTTCCTGGTTAAGAGCTTGCACAACTCTTTATCTTATCTTTTTGGAACCAGAAGAGTAATGGAGAAATAGCCTCTGAAGGTTTTACTCTCTCTTGGTATTTGCAGCACAGCAGGAAGATATTTGCTGAAGGAGTCAGATAAGCTCTGTGAGCTCCCAGTGGACTGTGAAATATGTATCCAAACCCATATCTTGTTTGTTTTTGTTGTTGTTGTTTGTTTGTGTGTGTGTGTGTGTGTGTGTGTGTGAAAATATTCATTTATTCATAGTCTCAAGTTTTACTCTGAACTTCTCTGCTCAACAAATACATGTAGCAATAGCTTTGGCTGAAGCCTTGGTGAGTATGGTAGATATCTATGCAGAATTACAAAAAGCAGGTTATCTGAAGAACATGGCCTTGGAACTAGTCATTTTCCTGGTGTGAAATATATGTGTTTGCATCTATTGAGTTTAATAACCAAGGTAATAGACCCCTCCTATTCCCCTCCTAGCCCAAAGCACTACGAGATAAACTAGGAATTGGCAGCAGAGTGAGAAAAGACCTGAAGAGAGATCATGGTCTCCCTAGACATCCATGTCTTCCTTCCTCCTGGAAGTTTGGATTCCCAGAGCCCATGGAGGTTCTGGATGTGCCAGCCCTGTCTGGAAACAGGTGGATTCCTCTAATCCATTGTCCAGAAAGTCTATCTAAATTTGTGAGTTCCTGGTCAGAGAGACACTGCGTTTCATCAGTTTTCCAAAACCATTCCTATTAGGAGCCTGTATTTTAATAGTGTTGCTTTGGAAAACCAAAATTTCTCTGGGTTGTCCCTGTAAGATTAATTAAGATGGACATAGTGTGAAGGCACCGACTAGAGTTTCTTTAATAAAAATGCCTGTCCTGACATTTTCTATAATGTCACTGTGACATCTTGCTTTATTTCCTTAAATATTAAACAAACAAGAAGGGAAGCCTGGTTTTAGTGAAGAAAAGACAAAAAACCAGCTCCATTTCTGTGCCTGAGACATTAAATGACCTCTCTATGATGCTATAAAAACATCAGTGGATGGAAAAGCCAAATCCAGCATTAATAAACCTGGATTGTTAATGATAACCAGTACAGAAGAAAACAAACTTTTTAAAGACCAGTGGCTGCCAGACTGCCACAGGCAATGGCAAGCAAGTGCTTCAGATATGAAGAGCAGTCATCGTGAAATACGCAATGTACAATATACCATTTCAGAGGATAGGGTCACTGCTTCATGTCAGGAGAGTTGGAAGAGCAAAAAACGATCCTTTCACATTTTGGAAAGTCAGAGATGCCATTCAAGAGAGAGCTAGACCCAGTTATCAGAGAGCAGATATGAGATATCCATGCAACTATCAGCTCAGCATTTATACAAATACCAGTCTTTTCCCTAGTAGTAACCTTAGCAGACGTGTGCAGATCATTCTAAGCCTCAGCTAGCTCCCAGTCCAACAATGAAAACGGAGCCCACACAGGAAATGACTATACAAAACTGAAACAGAAGTCCAGTTAGGTATCAGGAGAGGTTAGAGGAAGCTAAATCAGAAAGGTTATCTCAGTCAAAGGGATCCAGGCTTCGGGTAGGGTTGGGGCTAAAGAATTCATGAAGTCAAAATGATTGGATGCTGAAGCTGGTTGCATTTCCTCCTCTCCTCTGTACACAGGAAGGTGGAATCATTTTGACTTTCTAAGTACACCATACTGTGATCTGTTCCCTTACACAGATGCCCCTGGCAGGATATACTGGCTAGGCTGCCTGTCAACCATAACCAGAAGAAAAGGCCAGGCATGGTAATGTGCTGGAATCCCAGTGCTGAGGAGGTTGGGATGGTAGATTCCTAGAGCTCAGTAGCCAACTAATCTAGCTGAATCAGTATCCCCAGGTTAAGTGAGAGAAGCTGTCTCAAAGAATAAGCAGATGAGTGTTTGAGAAAGACATGATGTTGACCTCTGGCCTCCACATGCATGCACACAGATATACCTACCTATACACACACACACACACACACACACACAGAGAGAGAGAGAGAGAGAGAGAGAGAGAGAGAGAGAGAGAGAGAGAGAGAGAGAGAGAGAGAGAGAAAGTAAAGCAGATAAAATTAGAAGTATTCAAAAGGTCTCAAGAGTTTTGGAAACACTTGGGTCTTCTTTTAGCCTGGATGTTCAATAGCATCCCCTCTTTACTTCCGTGACTCTGGGGATGAGTGACTTTGGATATGTGCTGCTTTCTGAGATCATCTATCTGTTGCCTTCCTATAATATCTGTTAAAAGATGGATTTTTTGTGAAGAACACCTTGGAAGAGATGCTGTTGCACAAGTAGGCTTTCTCTAATGGTCTTATACTGCATGAGCGAGCAGTTGAAGGCACAGAGCCGGCTGTGTGGAGGGCTGCTCCATTGCATAGAAACCCTAGCAACTACAGACTTCCGACGTTGCAGCCCAGATGCCTCAAAAGCCTACATAATGAGCTGCCTCATTCATAGGTGATAGTACACTACCGGGGAAGAATTGACCTGACACTCTGAAACCCCAGACTCCCAGCATCCCTGAGGTCTGATTAGGCAGTTTGTTGTAAGACTCACATCAAACTGTGGAACACAGAAAGATCCCATAAATAGTGCTTGAAATTGATTTTAAGGTCAGAGCAACCTGAACCTCTGACCCTGACTTTTAACCTCCCGAGTCTTAACTTTCCATCTCTGTTGTTGTTGCAATTGCTCACATTCTGAGCAGAAAGGACAGCTCCACCTCCCATGTACCAAGGCACAGAATCCTACAGTGGGACCGTTGCTGGGCAACGGCAGCTAGACCAATTTGTTTGGGGAGAATTTAAGAATGATTAGGCTTGCAGGGTTGGCTTGGGTGGTTCCTTTCTTCCTTTCCTAGGGTACCTATTCCTGGATGTTGTAAATATTCATCTGAGTTTTGCATATATGAGGGGAAACATATTTAAATGAGTTTGGGAGGACAATTTGCTTGGGTACCTCACTACTATCTTTTATGTTTTGCAGACAGCACACTGCAGAAAGAGAAGTAGCGTTTCTGTGCCTGTTATTGACACAGATGATATGCTGGCAGCCAGCTTGCTTCTGTCACTTAGAACAATGGGAACCGAAGGTGCGGGGTAACCAGTGTGGTTAGTAATTGTCAGAAAATGGGGAAGGTCCAAGTGCCAGGCACTGAGTGTTTCCTCATGCGTGTGACTGTAAAGAGTCTCCTGGCCTCCCTGTCTTGTCAGTGTTATCAACACTAAAATACCCACTGGGATAACCCCAGGAGAGCTGCCTATGAAAGGTGAAAGGAAGAAATGCTTTCTTTCAAAAGGAATGTGACTTTTTAAAGGATCTGCAGCTCACTGATGTCAGATGAGTCAAAAAGGGATAGGAACCCCAACCTCTCCTGAAACCATGGGTGTCAACATCGCCTCCTCTCCAGGAATGTCAGTATGTGCACATACTCCCAGGCACATTTATTTCACAATTCCACAGGCAGTAAAGATACTGATGTTTCTCCATAGGAACTTGAGGAGCTGTCTTGAAAACTGACTCTTTTGGTTTTCCCATAAGCCTGCAACATCCGTTGAAGTCAGTTTTTTTCTGTCTGAAGCATTCTCTTTGTCTCCATGACCACCTGACTGCTTCTGAAAGAGAGCTTCCTGGTGCTGCTGTGTCCCGCTTTAGCTACAACTTGGTCAGGAGCCCCTGGCACCATACAGAGGATTAAGTGCCCCCTCTCTGGCCAAGTATACCAGTTGTTTGTAGGGCACTATAAGCTGTGAGTTCCATCTCTTCACCCTCAGGGGGATGTCAATAGACTAAAAATGTGCCTCTGGACCATCTGACAGTATGGGCTCCAAAGCTGTTGGGCTTTTAGACCAAATTGCATTCAAGTACATATCCCATCTACAAGATCCATATCCCCAGTCCCTAATCCTGGGTCCCCAGGCTAATTTTGTAGGCTCTCTTGCATATGAGGCAGCATCTGGCGTAGGATTCAGCTAAACTGTTTCTGGATCCGAGTTTTGCTTGGATGTAAGTTAGCTATGTTGCTTCATTTAAGGGAGACATTTTGGATATAAAATGGAGTACCAACCGCTCAGTTGGTAAAGTGTTTATCTTACAAGCAGGAGAACCTGAATTCAATACCTAGAATCTATGTCAAAATCCAGGAGTGACGGCTTCACTTATAATCTCATCATGGGGAGGTGTGATGGTTTGTATATGCTTGGCCCAGAGAGTGGTATTTTGTGGGCTTTAATACCTTGTCCTAGCTGCCTGGGACTGAGTATTCTGCTAGCAGCCTTCAGATGAAGATGTAGAACTCTCAGCTCCTCCTACATCATGCCTGCTTGGATGCTGCCATGTTCCTACCTTGATGATACTAGACTGAACCTCTGAACCTGTAAGCTAGCCCCAATTAATGTTGTCCTTTATAAGAGTTGCCTTGGTCACAGTGTCTGTTCACAGCAGTAAAACCCTAAGACAAGAGGCAAAAATATCCAGACCCCCTAGGTCTTTCTGGCCAGCCACCCTACCCTAGTTGTCAAGTTATAAACTAATCAGAGACCTTGTCCCAAAACAATTGGATGGATCAGGGGGACCATCATCCATGGTTGCCCCCTGACTTTCATATGAGTATAGATACATAGATACACACACCTGTACACATATGCACACACACACACACACACACACACACACACACACACACACACACACACACTGAGGTGCCAGAGTAAACAAGGAGAATGGAGACACACAGAAGGAACACTGTGTCAGTCATAGTGTTTGACTTTCATCTTGGGAATTTGAGCTGGACTGTAACAACTCAAAATACTCAGATTGCACTCACCCTCCAAGATAGGCTGGAAGGGTCATGCATCCCATATTTTTTACAAACAACTTTTTTTTTTTCATTGAGAGCCAGTGTGGATAAGGCACTCTCTCTTAGGTCTTGCATAAATATAAAGTGATTAAAGGCAGAGTCCTCAAGATGAAGACACAAAGCCTTTTTTGAATGAAGGGAGAGGAAGCAGCCCCTGGCTATGCCTGAGTTCCATCAAATCCATGATGAGAAAAAGTGACTCTAATTCAGATAGAGGACCAAGCTCCATTGCCAATGCCTGCCTACACTTCCTTTCAGTTTCCTTTGAAAAGGGATCCTTCATCTTTTCATTCAGAGTTGACATCAGGAACACCTTCTTTCTTTTGCTATACCTCTAGGCAAGGAACATATGTCACCAATGCCATTGCCATATTTAGATGCTGTCTGTTATTCAGCTTCACTGAGCCTGCCGCCAAGTTACCTTTTACGTGGCAATTATTCATGTAATCTGAACACTGCAGTGAATGAGGCTAGGTTGCTCTCGTTTTCCAATTAACTGCCCACCTGCTATTATGAGATTCAAGTTAGGCATAGTAAGTCCTTCCCCTACAGCCTTTAGGAAGAAACAAATAGGACTCAACTTCTTTATGCGAGGAGGAATAATTAATGAGTGAAATGGTCTACCAGAGGCAACAATGAAACTTGCAACTGTGAGTACATACAAGGAAGAGACAGACAGGGAAGAAAAAAAAAATCCATGATATAAACATGAGACAGGCAGGTGGATGGCTCGGACGCACCATATGGCCTCCTTCTGTCTTGAAATGTACTGGGAGATTCTATTTTGCAAAAATCCCTTTAAGAATCAAATTGCTTTTTAAACAATAAATCACAGGCAAAGAAAATGCTTATAATGGTGGATTTATGTCCATTATTTCAATGGAAATCCAGTACTCCTGGGGAGGTATTTTCAAGACAGAGCCAACATACTTGTCACACAGTGAAGAGAGATGACAGAGGGAAAAGCAGAAAGGCAGGAATGGAGAGTTTTGTCTTGTCTCATTTTCTTAATAGACGTGGATATGTGCTTCCAAAATTCACAAGAGGAGAAGCAGGTATCCACAGCAGCCTGGGAAGAGCCTGGAAGGGGAAACCCAATGGATTACACTGAAAGACAATTGTGAGATGTGCCAGATAATAAAAACAGCATAGGTCCTGAAAAACATGAAAGAACACCCTCCATCTCCCCCAGGGCATGGGGTGGGGAGTTGGAGAAGCATATGATCCCATTCTTACATTGCAATAGAGAAACTGCACTACTGTATGCAGAGAACTGTAGCTCAAGATTCCAAAAGGCCATAGATTGAGGGCATCTCCGAGCATGCTCCTTCAAGTCTGGTTACATTCACAGCTTGGTTGTCAAGAGGAAACAGTTTTGATCACAACTATGAATTAGATTTCTTATTCAATTTTCAAATGGAGAGTTTTGCTTTTAGATGGGCAAAAAACAAACAACAAACAAACAAACAAAAAAACCCCACTACATCCTGTTGGCATCATCTTGAAACAGGGGACTCCACACCTGCCTGGAAAATTGGTAAGATCTGTTCATTGGTACCTGACAATTTTCCCCCTTTCAGTCTGTTGTGCTCACCCATAAATGAACAGAACAGCCAGTTTCCTTAAGCCTCCATAGTCCTTGGGTGGGATGGGAAGGGTACCAGAAGTTATTTCCCTCATGATTGCTGTCTGAAATTTTTGAGGGAGGGCACACAAATATCTATTTGCTTCAGAGAGGGCACCAATTACATACCAAAAATATTATTCTACTCAAGTCTAGCTGGGTGATACACCAAATTTAATGTGGGGGAAGGACTCATGAGCCTCTCCCTCTTTCATGACAGAAAGCTAATGGATCCAGTTTGGTATAAGGGTCTTATGGGAAATCATGTTTGCTGATAGTTCAAGGGCCCTGTCATGTGTAAGACAGTGTCCCTTTAAGTTAATATATGGGGCCTACACGGGACCTTTTCCCTGCCTCTTTGCCAGAATGACATTAATTGTTACTGACAGAGTTACTTGTGATGTGGTAATCTCTTCCAGGGGGATCAATCCTTCCACCAATCCTTAGGCCATCATTGCTATCATGAAGCCCTTGAGTTGGCACCAAAGACAACATTCTAGACCACAGGAGTGGATCTAAATAAAGCCACATATGTTATGGTCATTATGGTATAACAGAGCATGTTGTCTATAGATGCTTCACAGGTTAAGGGTAACTAGAAAGGAGGAATGTCCAGTATTCCCACGGGCATTGTGCTGCTTTCAAGGTGACAGGCTATATCTCTTGAGCATGTTTTAAAGATCTTAGAAACAGCTCTGCCCTCTGTACTTTTAGTGTTGTCTCTTCTTCCTGGGACTACCGTGTGAGCCCAGGGGCCTTGTGTATAGAGTAACAGATGATATGGTACCTATGTTAGTTACCACTCCTACACGAGGGACAACTTGAGGAAGGAGTGAGGGGTTTTGAACCATGATTAGTTGGTTCCAGGCAGTTGAGCAGAACATCATGGTGGTAGAGTATGTAGAAGAAAAAGTTCTTGACCTCATGGCTAACAAGAAGCAGAGAGAGGGAAAGGGCCCAGGGACCAGGTACAACTTTCAAAGTCATACCTACAATGAGCCACTTTCTCCATGCAGATCCTGCTTCTTAAAACAAATGGCAACTCTCAAAACAGTACTACCTTACTGGGGACTACATGCCTTTGATAATGTCTCTTCATAATCCTCAATACACTTTATTTAGGTGGAGATCTTGGCTTTATGTACATGAAAATAGCCTCCAGACATCTAGCAATTGCTCACCATAGAAGCTCCAAGAATGTGGTCCTGTGCGGAGTCACCCTGGATCAAGCTCACAACATGAGGGATTGAAAAGAACACTGCTTCCATGTCTCCTTGACTTTCAGATTTGTGTTAATCAATATTAAATACCTAATGAAAAATATAGCAGATGTTGAGTTGCTCCTAGTGCAAGCAAAAGCAAAGCTTAGGTATCTGTGAACTGGGATTTCACTTTTTCTCACCTCAAGTTGAAAAAGTCAGAGAGTGACATATTTCTCCTAAGCTTGGAAAAAAATACATTGTCATCAAAAAGAGACAGAGTAAGAAGTGAAATCATATTAAAACCGGCAAACAAGCAGCATTTACAGAAACTTTCCATCCTCTGCGATGCTCCCTAAACTAAATTTCACCACAGCTACAAGACATTATGAGAACCTGCTGGCCAGTGAGAAATTAGGTCGCTTAACCAATCATTTTATCTCTATAAAGCTAAACAATTAGTTTGACCCACTTTTGCCCACTAAAATGCCTGACTCATAGATTTGCTTGACTGGTTGGCATTTTATAAACACTATGAGTCCAGAAGGCAATCAGAACTATCCTTATTTTTAAAATTATCCTTTCGTTTAAATGCATCAAATGTAAAAGTAAGAATAGTTTTGTAGTTACCATTATCTCTTTTCTCATCTTGTTTAACCATATCCTCCACATGGCTCAAGAAAGGTAAAGAAGGTGCTTAACCTTACATGAAAATATCATGTTCTTCTAAAATGTTAATGATTTAAAAATCTGGGTGAAATACAATGCTTTTAAGCTATATCCAATTACAGATAGCCTAGAATACAGCTCTTGTTTTATTTTAGAGTTGGTATTTTGATGTTACATTAAGATGACTACAACCAATGTGCGTTAGAGCAGCATCTTGAGAAAGCTGTCTTTCAGATACTAAACTCTGAATACAGGTGTAATGCTACACCCTGTGATAAGTCACCAAAACACTGTAAACACTGGGCATGGTTGAAACCTGCTGGTTTCAGAGAGACCAGTAACTCATTGAAGTGTTTTTAGACTTCCCAGCAATTCCTGTGTCAGTCTATGAGGGCAATATAACCAACTGGTATACTTCCCAACAAGAGTGTTGAAGAGATTGCTTGATTTACTTCTTGTGAATCCCAGACCATGATAGATTATATTAAAACACATCTGTGAACAGAAGGACCAAGCAGACAGCTTAAGTCCACAGTGGCTATCTTCTCAGAAGCCTTAATTACTCTTGTTCAGGTCTGCACTAAATAAATAAAGTTGTCTACTTTTTGTGGAATGTGCTGTTTGGTGTGTGGATAGAAGCTCATGTGTTGAACAATGGCCAGCTTTACAGAGGGGCACTTCTTTCTACACCTCTTTAAAGACTGTGACTTACAAAGCTCACACACCTCCCACAACCTCAAGCTATGATGATTTGGTTCTGTTGACATTGTAGCTCACTAGTCTGAAATATAAGCTTTTGGAAGTCAGGGATAACTAAGGATCTCATGACCCTGTTTCTAGAGTGTGATGGGATTTAAAAGATTTGGAATCCTAGCACAATTCATTCATCAAAAAGCAGTAGCTTTGTAGGAAAGACAGGTGACTTCTCAAATTTCTGTCATAGATTTACCCCAGAATACAGGCTATAGTGGACTAGGAAACATAGTTCATCTTTCTGGTGACTAATGACATGTGTGTGAGTTAACTTGGACAACTGAGCAGGCTCTGGGATTACCTGGGTTAAAAATCACTGGCAACGTCTGTGAGGGAGTTTCAATACTGAGTTAATGGAAGGGGGCCCACAGCATCCCATGGGCATGTTTCAGGGACTAAATAAAGGGAGAAAGCAAGTGTGTAGCATCAGGGATCATCTCCTCTATTTCCTGACAGTGGCTACAATGTGACCAGCTGATGGGAGGATTGAAGGACTGAATAAAGGGAGAAAGCAAGAGTGGCATCAGGGATCATCTCCTCTGGTTTCCTGACTGTGGATACAATGTGACCTGACGCTTCACACCCTGCCCACCACCCCTTTCTGCCAGCGTTGACTGTACCCTCAAATTATGAACCCAAACAAACCCTTCCATCTGTTAAATTGCCTTTGTCAGATATTCTTACACATTGACAAGGAATGAGACTAACAACAGGCAAATGATGAGGGGATGGAATTTGGCTAAAACTCTCTCTGTGTGTTTCCTCTTAGCACAGAGCTCGGAGGAGACACTGCCCAAAGACACAATCATTGAACCATTGTTGAACCATTGTGTTCATCCTCTTCCCTTTAACCATTCATAGCTCTCTCTCTCTCTCTCTCTCTCTCTCTCTCTCTCTCTCTCTCTCTGCAATAGCTAGAGACTTGAGCCAAGAAGCCCTTAAATGTGCATCACCACCACAGGCTGGCACACATCCATTATTGGTTGATTCTTTCATTTCTCAGCTACTCTGGGATGTCTGAGTGTGAAAAAGTCAGTATGCCTGAATTGAATTTAAGATTGCTTTATGTCAGTACGCATTTGTTTGTTTTTGAAATCAGTAACAAATGCAATATAAAATACTCCTGGCTGCTCAATTATGTGCCTGTGCCTATCACTGTGTTCTGGGAGAGATCAAGCTCCCTTGTATTCAGGCAGCTTCCAGATAGAGGAGATGTAGTTTATTAAATGAATCAAATAATACAGGAGGCATGCCTCTAGGCACTTATGTTCCCTGCAAAAAGAAATTCTGGCATAGCTGGAGGGATAACAGTCTGAAAAGTGTTTAGCAAACAAGGACCTAAGTTCAGATCCCTGTCACCTGTCCAAAAGGCTGAGTGTGTGGATGCATGTCTGTAATCTCATTTCTGGGGAACCAAACATGGGTAGATTCTTAGAGCTCACTAGACATCTGCTCTGGCTTAATCAATGGGCTGCAAGTAAAATGAAAGACCCTGTTGAAGAAGAAGAAGAAGAAGAAGAAGAAGAAGAAGAAGAAGAAGAAGAAGAAGAAGAAGAAGAAGAAGAAGAAGAAAAGACACTTGAGGTAAGTGTGCATATGTAAGTCTATATGCTTACGCACACAAACATGTACTATAGACACATAGATGCAAATAATATTTCAGAAAAATAGAAGCACTATGGGTAGCAAGATGGCTCAGGGGGAAAAGATGCTTACTAACAAGCCTGCCATTTGGAGTTTAATCTTGGATCCACCTGGTGCTTGCTTATGTGCCTGTGTGTGTGTGATGTGGATCTATGGATGGTTATTTCCACACAGCTCGGAAACAGGTAATGCCAGAGTCGTGAGGAAGACTGGGTAGAAGGCAGTACACCAGTTATGTCACAGAAGTGGCCAGCTGGAATAGGAACTGAAATTTTAATTGTGATTTTGAAGTTGTAGTTGTGCTGTCCACAAACCAGAAAGTTATAATCCCTCTGAAAAAGCAATCATGCAGAGAAGGCTGACTGGATTAAATATCAGAAATTGTGTTTCCAATTAGTTCCACAAATCCCATGGATACAGACTAAAGTTGGGGGGGGGGGAACCAACTAGAAATATGCAAATTCAAATTTAAAAAGTCCACAACTTAATGAATGCAAAACTCATTATGATTTCAGAAAAGAATATCTTCCTAATAAAACAAGTAAGTACTTGCTGTTCTCATTGTGTGAGGAAGAGTGGCTGGTCCCTGTAAGTCCAAGAGAGTACCAGACCCAGGCTGCCTTCTCCTTTGATCCACTATCCTGGGTGAAAATTTGGGGAGAAACCTCCACAAGGGGTAGGGGGCTATTGAAACTCTCAGTCCCACCCCACCCCCCACCCCACCCCCACTTGGCTCCTCACCTACTCCACTCTTTGTTTTGAAAAGGTACTACCCAGGTGAATTGGAACCGAAAGTAAGAGGAAATAAAGGGTAGAGGAAGAAAATGGTTCCCCTGCTGACCTGCTTGCTTTCCAAGCACAAGGCTGAGTTTGATCACAAGAACCCACGTTAAAAATAAAATAAAATAAAATAAAATAAAATAAAATAAAATAAAATAAAATAAATAAAATAAAACAAAATCTGTAAGTAGTGACACAGGCTTCTAATCCTAGTTCTGGGGAGGGACACAGGCATGATGGGTGAGCTCCATGCCAATGAAACATGTTGTCTCTAAAAACAAGATTGTTCTCTGGCAAGCATACACACAACCAAACACACACACACACACACACACACACACACCCATACCCACCACACACACACACAGGCACACACACACACATACATACATACATACATACATACATACATACACATACATATACACACACATACATACCTACTACATACATACATACATACATACATACATACATACATACATATACACACATACATACCCACTACACACACATACACAAACATACATACACACATATATATTCACATACACACATGCATACACACATATACATGCATACATATACACATACATACCCATTACACACACACACATAAATACATACACACATACATACTCACATAAACACACATATAGAAACACACACACACAGATAAAAACATAAACATAAAAATACTTCCTTGAGTACAAGTTGAGGAAAGTTATTGCCCACAAACAGTTAAATAGTAGAAGAGAAAACCTAAAAACAATAATGGCCGCATTTCATTTTCCTCAAAATACATTGTGACCAGGAAGCCTGATTTTGCAAGCCTGAAGCCCAATGTGACCATGGCCTCTACTAAAGGTACATTGTGAGCTGTTCTGTCTGATGTGAACTTGCTGAGAATTCCACTCTTAGATAATCTGACGTGAATTGGCCTTCTTCAAGTCACACCCTAACACTTTCTTCAGGGCATTTGGCTTTATTATGCCCACAGTGGTGACTCCCCCTAGATTCAGTATTCACTTAGTCTAAACATTTAACCTTACTGGGAAAGCTTGCACATTTATTCTGAGAGATAATCCATTCTTACCTGTTTCATTGTTACACTGATCTTTGGATGTCTCATAAACTTTTGATCTGACCACCTGAAGTTCTTTGCCTAGGACACAGTGACCTCATGAGTTAGGGCCATGATTTTGAGAAATTCTGCCTTTTTTTCCTAAATTTACATACTCCATGGTCCTTGTGCTAGACCCTAAAGATAAATAAAGGTGGGCAGTACAGACCCAAGGTTGAAGCTACTAGGGAAGCTGAGGCAGGAGGAGCACACATTCATGCTAACCTGTTGCAAAGTTATCTCAAGGTCTGCCTTGGTTGATTAGAAAGAACCTGCATTAAAAACTTTAAAACAACAATAAAAAACAAGGCACTGGGGATATAACTCTGCAGTAGAGCATAGTGTTGACCCTGGTTTTTAATTCCCAGTAGGACCACATAAAAAGAAGAGAGAAGAGAGAAGGAAAAGGGAAAGGGAGATAGTGAAGGAGGGAGAAATAAGAAGTAAGGGAGGGTGGAAGGAAAGGATGTGCAGAACTGCGGAGAAGAGAGGAAAAGAAGGACTAGAACCAGTAAGCCACCATCTCCAGGAAGGGGCCAGATGCAGAAAATTCAGTGAAGCATTTGCTATGCGGGGATGGGGTCAAGGAGGGACAGCAGAGGTGGGGAGAGGGTTTTCTATGGCTGGCCTGACAAATTATCCCAAACTAGGTAGGTTAAGCCAATAGATCTTTTATGTCCTAAATTTTGGCATTTAGGAGTCCAAGCTTGACATCATGCCAGCAAGGATCATCCCTCCCTCCCTCCCTCCCTCCCTCCCTCCCTCCCTCCCTCCCTCCCTCCCTCCCTCCCTCTCTCCCTCCCTTCCTTACTTCCTTCTTTGAGGGACAATCTCCACACTTCTCTCCTCTATAGTGAGAACTTACAGAGTCATTACTCTAGTCTCCACAGTGGTAGGGCCTTTTACCTTGAATGAAGGCCTCTAAGTACATTCTATTCTCACCAGAACATCAGTCATGCTGGACAAAGGCCTACCCTACTCTAGGGTAGCCCCATCTTAACCAGGAACATCTACAACAAGCCTATATTTAAATGGAGTCACATTCCCAGGTATGGGGTTAGAACTTAAACATATCTGTTTGGAGAACATCATTTAGCGCACAGTAGGAGACCAGGCAGACTGTCATAAAGGATTTTGTCACCCTAGAATCAGACATAATCTTAACATAATTAATTCAGTATCAATACCAGGAGGCTGGGAGGATTATGAGTGAGACATGAAAAGAGGGCAGTCTTGGGAGAGGCTGCTATGGTTGGGATAGGAAAAGTTCCCCACAAGCACCTGTGTTTGAATCCTTGGTCTTCTGTTTTGGGAGATTGTAAAACCTCTGGGGCATAAGGCCTAATTGGAGGCATTGGGTCTTAGGGGGTTCACTTGAAGTTTACAACTAAGGCCCACTCCTTATCCCTATTCTTCTTGGTCTAAAAGCTGAGCAAGTAACCACTGCACAATCCTGCCACCACAGGGCCACCCATGCTATGCCTTCCTCACTGTGGTGGAGTGTATTTCCTAAGTCACTTCCCGGCAGGTAGTTAGTCACAGTGGCAAGCCCCTGAAATAGTCCACCTACCAGAGGTATGGATGAAAACCATGGCCCTGGCATCACAAGTGAAAAGGAGGCTAAGATGGCTACCTCCTCTGTGTTTTCCTGCTCTCCAGACAACACATCTGCCCACAAGCCCATGAGACAGTGTGTCCTTCATTATTCCTTTTACTTGGAGGAGCAAAAAGATGTATAAACTACAATCAATTACATATCTAGAATGTAATATGTTAAAACTCTTAGAGATATAACACAAATTTGTTTGACTAGGGAGGGAGGAATCTGACCCAGGGAATCTCGAGTGTCAAGGGCAGGAGAGGTCACCAGAGTTGAGAAGACTCTAATCTGGGAAGAGGTGTGTTTGCACCTCTCAAGGCTACTTTGGAATGTAGGAAGGATTAAGCAGGGAGGGAAGCAACAGCCTTGGGGAAGCCTTTCATCTGAACATGCTGAAGCAGTTACACAGGTTGTCAGAGATGAACAAGGAAGAGCAGATGGTACCCAGCTAGGATGTGACGGGAGAGAATGGAGTGGCACCCCAAGATGCCAGCACTCAATGCATGTTCAGAGGGTGTGGCCTGGAAGGGAACCATTAACGAGCCTGGGCAGAAGGGCTAGGAGAATGAGTGTCTCATTCCTGCGACTCCTGCCTCCTGGCTGGTTTCTGGG
This sequence comes from Mus musculus, assembly GCF_000001635.26. NCBI lineage: Eukaryota > Metazoa > Chordata > Mammalia > Rodentia > Muridae > Mus > Mus musculus. Next base: position 127,927,695 of record NC_000074.6, on the reverse strand, counting down.
ACCACGTTCTGTTCAGCACGTGCTTTTTTTTATCATGTGTGTGGATGGAACCTCCCTAAGAAGGACATTTTTCAAAATTACCCAAGAAGAGAAAAAGCTCTCGGAACTGGATGCCAGCTATCGTGTCCTTTTGATCCCTATCGTGTCCTCTTGGTGGACACAGGACTGAGACTAACATCCTTATTTGACATTAGGAACCAACAAAACCAAGTAGTGAAATAGAAAACTAGGTTAAATTTTTCCTGTCTAAATAGCTTCCCACAGACCCATCCTTCTCTCCCTGCCCCCATCTGAGCTGGAATCTTCCGTGGCTGTTTTCCTTCATCGGAAGACTCATCAGTTCTTAAAGAATTATGTTGAATTTGACTCAGGTAATAGAATTCTGCAGGCTGCTGACTTGTGAGAAAACTAAGACAGCTGTGCTCATGTGTTAGAGTGAACTTGGCATGACAGTTAACACAATCTGCTGTGAGCTTGGTCCCCCCTCTGTGGAGAAGTGAGGGTGTCTGACTTGAGGTGTTCTGTCTCTGAACTTTCAGATGCTCACTGGTATGCAATGACCTGGAAAGAACTAACAGCATAGAGCAGCTTTCTAGTTCAGTGTAGACATGCTCTCCCTGGGCCAGTCATTTTTAAAAGGAGAAAATAAATCTGAGTTTTCACTTTATTCAATGGGACCCCTCCCATCTTCTAGTGATAGGATGAGGACAGGTCCTGTTCACGAGTGTTTGTTCTAACTAAGAGTTGCCTCTGAAGGCTCATCAGTGAGAACAGCCAGGACCCAGGAGCATCAAGACCTAGAAGCCTGGAACTTTCTCCCACCTGGGCAGTGCAGGAGAAACAGACAGTAAACAGGTCTGCTCCAAGGTTAGAATGCATGGGAAATGCTGATATCTTTGAGTTTTCCAAGTGCAGAGTAGGAGAGAAAAGTCAGGAAAAAGTAAGGGCAAACGTGGGGAAAACAGAAGAGTTCAGCCTGACCAAGCGAAGACAGCCTGTAGCCCAGGGTTTAACAAACATCGAATGGAAACCCTGCAGAGAAGAGCCGTTTATTAATCAGTTATCATGGTGGGGTGGATTGAGGGCTGGAGTGTGCTCTGTTCCTAAAGAGCTTGGTTGCTACCTTTTAAAGCATATAATTAATAAGCAAGCAGATAAATACACAACAATAAATGATGATACTGGAGTAAGTAATTAGTGTGCCCCAGGGCTGAGTGTGGCTCAGAGGTGAAGCACTGTGCTCAGCATGCTGTGAGTGGGGTGGATAATAAATACAGATAATGATAAATATAATAACCGTAACAAAAATAATGGAACATATAACAAACAAATACTGCTTACCCAGACTTTAAACATTTCAGATGGAGTAGACATTCTTCTAGGCTCTGCCTTCCCAGCATTCTTTATGTCCCAAAGGGTGCACACAACATGAAGAAATTTGCCCTGTGCTTTTCCAAATTTCCTCTTCTTCTCTTCCTTCCTCTCTTCCTCCTTTGTAGTTTGTCCTTCCCTGCCTCCCTTTGTTCTTTCTCCTTCAGTTTTTGTTGTTCTTTTAATTTGTTTGTTTGTTTGTTTGTTGTTTCCCAACAGAGTCCCACCCTATAGGCCAAGCTGGTCTGCAACACACTATGAACCCATATTCACCTTCAGTTCAAGAGCTGATTGCAAGTGTGCACCACTGAATTCAATTCCTAGATCTGTTCCTTAAAACACACACACACACACACACACACACACACACACACACTCAGCACATATATCCAGTGGAAAGATTTTTCATGTGACAGATGCCACTTTACATACATATGGATCTATTCTTATCATTTGTCATTTCAAAAATAAACATCTTGCTGATCTTTCTGCATCTGTCTGTGTTGGTCTGCCATTTGCAAAATATCCCATAATGCATATCTAAATATACCATTCCCTGACTTAGAGATTGAGGCTGTTTTAATTTTTTCCCTATTATAGGTGATGCTGAAAGTGTCAATTGGCACCTGTGATGTCAAAGAGAAATGGATTTTATCTGAACTACCTTTAAGAACAGTTGAAACAACCTTGTTGTCTATCCTGTGGTCTTTCATTTACTGTCCAGATTAGTTTTTTTTTTTGTTTTCTTTCTTTATTTTTTCTTTTGCTTTTGATTTTGTTTTTGTTTTTGTCAATTTAATTGGAGCTAGAGTCATTTGGGAAACAGGAACTTCAACTGAGAAAATGGTTCTATCCAGATTGCCTGTGGGCAAGACTGGAGAGCATTTTCTTGAATGATTGGCATGGAGGTCCTGCCTCACTGTGATGTCACTTCTGGGTAGGGGGTCTAGGGTGTATAAGAAAGTGAACTGATCAAGACAGGAAGAGCTAGCCATGAGCAGTCTTCTTCCATGGCTTGGGCTTCAGATCCTGCCTCCAGATTCTTGCCTTGAGTTCCTGCTCTGACTTCATTCAAGATGGGCTGTGATGTGGAAGTGTAAGATGAAATTAATTCCCCTTTCCTCCCCAAGTCACATTTTCTTGATGTTTTATCACAGCAATAGAAACTCTAATTAAGACAGTCACTGAAAGACAAAGAAGAGGAAAGTTTTCTTCTCTGAGCACAGCACTCTTTGATTCAGTGAAGGTGGATGAGAGCATTTTGTTTGATATTCTACCAGAAGATGAACTGGGTGGGAAGGTGTTGAGAACAGCATATATATCCATACATGACAGATAGAAAAATTTCAACTGAAGGAATCTAAGCCTGTATCAGCAACATGATATTCCACATTAGTTGGTAGAACCATCTCTTCCAGGGATTTCTTTTCTAATGTGGATTTAAGTGATATGGGAAATAATTACAAATTTTAGACCCTTACCCATGAATGAATAGTTACAGTACATATTGGACCAAGTACTGGATTCCAAGGGCAGAGAAGAGCCAATGTGGCAGCAACTATTCCTGCAGAGAGCCCATAGCCAGAATCTATTGCTTCCCAGTATATATCTCCTATATGGATATAAGCCATTCTTCCTGGTGTGGTCTGTCTTACTGAAGCAAAATAATGTCTTCCTTCACTCACTTCCAATGCAACCAGAATGTTAACATATACATTTTGGGCATTAGATGTAGACAACTGCTTCACTCCCAGACATAGACATAGCTCCTAGATGATGGTTTCATGGACACAGGGTGCTGCCTCAGCTGCACAGCAAACCCAAGTTTCAGGAAGCTGAGAAAGAAGCAAGGGGTAGTGCCCTGGCTCCCTCCATCCATGAGAATCAGTCAAAAGTGAACACAGGGAGGCTGAAAAAGCAGGTTTATCTATAAAGTGACCAAACAGTCTACTGCCCTCCTTTAAACTAGACCAGCCTCAAGAAGGACAGCCTACATCTATGCAAATCTTTCTCTCTCTCTCTCTCTCTCTCTCTCTCTCTCTCTCTCTCTCTCTCTCTCTCTCTCTTTCTCTCTCTTTCTCTCTCTTTCTCTCTCTTTCTCTCTCTCTCTCTCTCTCTTTCTCTCTTTCTCTCTGTTTCTCAATGTTTCTCTCTATCATATATGTATCTCTGTCACTCTGTCCATCTCTCTCCTCTCTCTCTTTCCTCTGTGTGTGTGTATGTGAACATTTACCTTGAAAATCAGAGAAAAACCCAATTTCCTTCTGGGTAAGGCTACATTTTTTAAACAAGCATATTAAGTAGATTGGAACTTAGGTACTAACTCAATTAAACGTTCAGGTGCTAAAAGCTGATTGTGCAGTGGACAGCACAATTCATCATTACATGTTAGCCACATTTCTCTAAAAACAGAATGCGACAACTCTTCAGATGTTCTTTCTGTGTGAGCTTTTATTTTTTTTTAGAGATTAATTGCTTAATCTAGTAAATATTCATTATCCTCCAGCTTCCTCCCTATCCTTGTAAGAATGTGTGAGGGATGATGACTGGTTCTCTGGGATAGTCAGAGGCAGCAGGTGAACTCAACAAGAGAAGCACAGTTGTCTGCATGGAATCTGCCCACAAGCATCCCCATAGCTATCATTGTTCCCTCTGCCCACGGGAGCTCATTGTGAATGATGGGCCTTCCTCCAGGGTCCTTAACGAGTCTTGGGCAGGTGGAGGTAAAATAAGCCCAGGACGGAACTCATTGCAGCCAACCTCACCGTCTTGTGTCTGCCAGTTGGGATAGTACCATCAAAAACTGGAACTGCCCACTGTGACAGTCCACATGTGCCAAAGAAGGCTGGCTACACACCACCAGATCCTGGCACACATGACTTTGAAAACCTGACCCAGGAGCCAAGAATGGATTGCAAAGATGCCTATGAATCTTGATCTTGTGTTTCTTCTATTAGATATTATTTTTAAAATGATCTATTCACCCACCCACTTTCATACAGATACATATAAACCCATGGGTAGCCAAACTTTGACCTTGTGATTCTTCTACTAGATTATTAATCCAAGAAAAAATCTATATAAACACAAGCACATATAAACCTACAAGTAGATGAAGCCTTGGCCTTGTGATTCTTTTACTAGTCATTATTCCAAGAAAATGACCTAGTTGACTGTAGACAGGCACAGACAAACCTAAAGGCTGGTTAATATAATAACATTGCTTATGAAAAGTCACTTGGACTAAAGTATTTGAGAAGTCCTGAGTGACATGCAATGGAGTGTTGATGGTATTAATCATATCTCTATCTATACTTAATATCAAGTTAAAAATATAACTCAGAAAAAGATAATTCCATGATCACATGAGCTGTGAGCAGAAACGTGTGTGTGTGTGTGTTTGTGTGTGTGTGTGTGTTTGTGTGTGTGTGTGTGTGTGTGTGTGTGTGTGTGTGTGTGTGTGTGTGTGTGTGTGTTGCTGTAGTTAATCACCACCAAGTTAGCTGACTTACAAATGCTTATGTTGTTTGGGGTGTTTGTTCTTTTGTTTTGTTTATTTGTTGTTTTGTTTGTTTTAAGGTAGCTTTCAGATTGCCCTTGGAACTTGCATGTAACTGAGGATGATCTTAAACTTCTGGTCCTCCTGCCTCCATTTTCCAAATGCCGAGATAAGTATATGCTACTGCAAACAGCCTAGGACTGTTTCCTTAATGTTCTATTTCCAACTTCTGTAATAAATGTATCTTACTATTAGAAAGTAAATAACCATAACCATTTTAAAAAACGTTTGCTTTTTAACTGAAGACTTGCTTTCATTTCTCAGCCTCCGCTAGCGAGACTGACCGCACTCACACTCCCAGTTTTAACTGATACAAACCCTAGTTGTCTAACCAGCCTTTTACAACTCTATTTTTAAAAGTTACTAAATCTATGGAATTTGAAGGTTTAGTTTACTTATCCCTTATCACTGCATTCAAACCATTTAGCAAGTTCACATATTTTGCTACCTAGAAAACCAGCAAGTGAAAACATCCCATTTGCCCAAGTCCACTAGAAGTCCAGCAATGTCAATAAACGTCATTTTTCAAATGTCCTGTAATGTCTACTGTTTGATTCTTCTCACTGAAGTATCTGCAAAGTCATCAACAGGAACATTTAGAACATGGAGAGTTAGAGGTGTTCTTAGACAGGAAGAGCCATACTAAGACACATGTGGTTGTCAACTATCTAATCCCTCTAACAAACACAAACAAAATCCAGAAGGAAATTTGCCTAGAGATATCCATGCACACAAAGGAAAGACTGTCCCAAGGTCACCTTTGGTACATCATAAACCACTTCAGAGCTAATGAAAATGGACTGAATGCATTTCATGCATATAATTACAACAGAAAGGATCTTGGGATACCATAGGCACTGTGTCTCAGTCGTTCTGTTGCTGCAAAGAGACACCATGACTAAGGCAATTTTTATAAAAGAAAACATTTCATTGTGGGGTTGCTTACAGTTTCAGAGGTTAGCTCATTCTTACGGTGGTGAGGAGCATGGTAGCATGCAGGCAGTTATGGCACCAGAGAAATAGCTGCGAGTTCTACATCAGAATCTGTAGGCAGCAGAAAGAACCACTGGGCCTTTGAAACCGCCAAGCCCACTGCTAGTCTCCAATAAGACCACATCTCCTAATCTTCCTCGAACTCTCCAAAGAGTTCCATCTGTTCCTTGGTGATTAAGCATTCAACTTTATTAGCTCATGGGAGCCATCCTTATTTAAATCACCTCATACAGTAAACGCAAGGTTAAGGAATGCAGAAATGTCAAACACCCATATTAAAAAGGTCCACTCATTTCAGAAAACTCTCCTTTCCTTTGTATTAAAAGCCCCTAGTCTGGAGAACTGGGAGCTTGGAGCCACATGGTTATTGGGACTACTTTGCCCTGGGAAGTATGACTTTTGCTTATACTTTCACTTTAATACATCTAGGGTTTTCATCTTCCGTGTCTCACACAATTCCCTGCAGAATTCTGCAGATATCAAGAACTTGGATTTATAGCCTCTATATAATGTTCACTTAATGTTCATATTCATGTACAATACTAATCTTTCTACAATGAATATGTAAATTCCTGGCCAATACAATATGCAAAAAAAATACAAGCAAACAAAATCTTGTCATTTCTGAAGGAAAGAGCAAAGTTTCTAAATTGTTTCTTCCTTGTGCTTCCTCCACCCTACTTCTTCCTCTTTATCCTCTCCCTTCTCCCCATTCTTCTCACCCTTCTTTTTCTCTTCTAATACTTCCTCCTCTCTTTTCTCCACTTTCTCCTTCCCTTCTTCCTTCTTCCTGTTTATAAACGCCAACTCTCTGTGCTAAGTTCAAAGTTGGGTCTAAGAGACAACATCCTCTTAGCCAGGAATGAGGCTGGCCTCAATAAAGTTGGAAGGGACAGGCTTTTTCTTTCTATCCTTTCGATCTCTATCGAGGGCATCCCTGCCCTGGTCATTTCAGCAGTCTTCGCCATCATTTTCTGCCAAACCCCATCCAAACTTCCAGAATAATAAAGAAGCAAACAGAGCTGAAGAGAGAACTTGACATGTAAGCAAAAAAGCCCGATTTTAATCCCAGAGCCCAGCTAAATGAAGCAGGTCCAGGTGCATGTTTGCAATCCCAGCACTGGGGAGGCCAAGAAGGAAGATACCTAGTATTCACAATCTAATCTGCACACTCCACTTAAGTTTCAAGCCAGTAAGAGTGCCTGTCTTAAAAGATAAGGCGAGGTGCTAGAGAGATGGCTCAATCGTTAAGAGCATTTGTTACTCTTCCAGAGAACCTGAGTTTGAGTCCAAGAATCCACATGGTAGCTCACAGCAATCTATAACTCTATTTCCAGGGGACCCAATGCCCTCTTCTAGCTTTTGTGAGCACCAGGCACACCTGTGGTACACAGCCACACAGGCCAAGAAAACACTCATATGCATAGTATAAAAGTAATTTTTTTAAAAAAATCTAAAGATAAAGTCGATATTACCTGAGAAATGACGCTTGAGGTTGCTCTCTGGGACAAACACACACATGCACACATGAACAAAACGGTGAAATTAATTCACTGAAAGGACAAACAGGAGTAAAGGTCATGAATGCAGAAACAACCCCAAGTAAGAAATGGATTTGATAGAAGTACAGCCAGGGTAGGGACAAAAGGGCTGGAAGCAGCTAAGCAAATCATAAATGGGGACAGCTATTAGGTGACTCTAGGGTATGCTGTGCCCTACCTTGCGGTAAAATGGTGCAAGCCTGAGCATCAGGCAAGGAAGCCCCAATTCTCAGGACCTTGGATCTAGCTGTTCTTCATTCACTTTTTTGACAGAAGGAGGCAGTCAGGCAGAATCCTGCCACTTGTCTGTATATTCAAAGTTACTCCTGTGGTGAAGATGCTGATTAGGGTTGTGTTTTCATTTCTGGTAGAAGTTTGTGTCTACAAATACCCTTTACTTGCTCATGAGAACTATTCCACTAATAAAAATGAAAAGTGTGCATAGCCATTACAAGAAAGGAGAAAGATACACACACTACTAGTGCTCCAAACTAAAATGTAAAATTCAAATAGGTCTGTGTAGGAGCTTTTGAACATGATAAGGCAAACACCCTTTTGTATTGTCATAAGAAATAAGTAAATAAATGGTGTGGTGGTAGTCATCCATACTCTTATTCCCTAGGCAAGGAAATTCTGAGTTCAATACCAGCCTGGACTTCATAGAGAGATTAAAGATGTGGCCAAGAGTGAAGACACTCAGTCTTGGCTTTGTGCATGACTTAGAATAATCACTAAGCAGATGTACTCTGTGACAGTCACGTATCTTTGGGGGAACTTTTGTCCCTTCAAGTAACCGTATTTCTCAAATGTTACTGGTGCACATAAAAACCACCATCGAAGTCTACAAAGAGCCACCTTGCTCATTACAGTAATAAATTCTGCAGCTAGAGGTATTCCCATCTGCCTTAAAGCAAAATGATACAACATATTAACTTAAAATGAGCAAGCTCTGAAATAAGCCCGTTTCCACAAGTGAGAAGGCTCTCCTGGTGAGAACGCTCGGATTTCCCAACTGAAAGCTTCTTAGACCGGGAGAAGCAGCTCTGGGAGATGACGCTCCCAGTGCTTGTCTTTCTCGTACATACCGACTTTCCTCACTTGTATCTCCCGGTTGTGCTTGGTGACACTGCATTATGGGACTGTGACACTAGGTTACTGTGTTGTATTTGGTTTTGATTCATAGCCAAGGTTCCTGCATCTTGCTGCTTCTGGCCCCTAATCTTTACCATCATTCTGTGAATGGTACTTTCCCCCTCATTATCCACATTCAGTGAACTGAACCAGGTTTCAGTCATCTGAGAGTCCTCGACAGAAACAAGTAAGAAGGAAGAGGAGAAGAGATGGAGGAAAAAACTAACAAGCAAAACAGAAAATGAGGGGTGGCTGTCTGAGACCTAGTACTACTTGGCCAGTGACAAACTGCCAGACAAAATCGATTTCAGTGTTCTGATTGTTAGGGTCCTGATATGAAGTGAGGCGTAATGGTTTCAGCCCATCTACTGCTTCAGCCAGAGTGCTGTGTAGGGAAAAATGGTCTCTTCCCCCAATTTTCCTACTCAGTGTGGAACAGCTGTGATCAGACCTGAGGTTTTGTTTCATTGTGGAGTCTCACAGTTCCATCAGTTACAATACCCTCTACCTTAAAATTGTTAGGCTCGTTGGTTAAGTCCTAACAACACAATATAAAACACACACCTGCTGCCAAACATGGTGGCACACACCTTCCATCCCAGTTCGAGGGAGGCAGAGACAAGTGATCTCTGAGATCTCAAGACTCATCTGACCTACATAGTGAGTCAGGTCAGCTAAGACTATGTGGTGAAACTCCACTTCTGAATCAATGACAGACAGACAGCTCTCACTTCCAAGTGACCAGGAAATAGTATATTCTGGATCCAAATCAACTGCCCACAATACCAGATCATAGGCAGGTTGCTGCAAATTCCATGTTCTAATGTGGTAACAATTGCATGAAATTTTCACAGTAGTAGAACAAAGAATTTCCAGCCCTATCAAAATATAGTGGTGGAAATATCAGGTGTGTGGGGGTTAAAGCAGGAAATTTCTGCTATGGTGCTCAGATGCTGTCTGATGACATTCTTCGTTGGTAGAAGCTAGGACTCTGTTCATATAGTCCTAGAGGGTTTGCATAATAGTCCTACCAGTAGGTGGCTAAAGGGCCAAAGATAGGCAAAGATGGTTTTGGCTTCCAACTTGTTTCATTCAGTTTTCCACAGTCAATTGGGTTTGCAGAATGTTTCCCTTTGGGAACTTCAGTTCATGATCCTCAGTCCCACAAGGCCATTTCTACTTCAGACAACCCTGGGGCTTTCACAGCCTCAGGGAATTGGCTCAGTACTTTGCTGGGCCAGCTTGTTCACAAAACTCAGGGAAATGTTACCTACATCATCTGTGAGTCTGTTAGAGTTGGCCATAAAAAACACAGCTAAAACACTGGATGAAAAGGAAGGTAATATATGTCATAGGGATGGGGACTCTGTGCCTTCTCTGGCCAGTCAGTCCCCAGCTCTTCCAGGCATTCAGCACTTCAAAAACTCAAGTGTTCACATGCAACTCCATTTCCAGCACTACCTGGACTCTTCCCAGAGGGGGCTGAAAATTCCAACTAATGATATGACCTTTCTGGTGACCTGACCCACCTACCCACCTGGAACTGCTGAAGACATTCATTAGCATAAGCTGAGGTGCTGTGCAAAGGGCTCATTATCTTTGACAAAAGGTATGTGTACCACTGCCAAGCCTGAAGGGATCTAAGAATTCTAACAGGAACCAGGGACAAAGACCAGATATGTTTCATACTATTCCACAATCAGAAAGCAAAAGAGTGCTCGTACTGAGAGGCTACATCTTGCTCTTACCTTTTTTATTTTTAAGTTTGTTGTTGTTGTTGTCAATGACAGTGCTTTTTGTAGTCTCCAGCTGCCATACAATTTACTGTGTAGGTACTAATGAAAGAGAACTCTCACGGAAAAGAAACACAAGACATGGTTTGTTCTAGAGCCAAATATGAGTGACCATGGCCTGGGAGCAAAGACTTAGTTTATCTCAACTATGATGTTCTAATGAGGCAGCAATTTCATGAGCTTTTATATTTGCAGAAAAAAAAGAAAGTCATAAGGCAAACTTTTCAAATCGATCAATGAGTATGTCACTTAGGAGAGTTATAGCAATGCAAGGGACACTCTACTCTAAGATGCTAACTAGCAGCACTCTTAGCCCTTTGGTGGGTAGAAACTAAAGGTCTGTTCATTTACCTAATAGTCACCATAGAAAGGTTTGTGTGTACAAAGGAGCAATAAACGTCTATCAAGGGGTTAAAAATGCTTCAAGGTCATTTGAATCTAGACTAGCAAAATTCCAACTTCTCCACATTACTGAAGTTTGAGTCAGTCAATCAACCTTTACAGACACAGCCTCTTTGCAAGAGCTCTTGTGTCCATAAACAAGAGGGGACTTGAACTCCTGGTCCTCTTATATATCTACCTCTTGAATGCTGAGGGCACAAATGCCACACCCAGTTCATGCCCTACTGGGGTTGAACTCCAAGCTTCATGCATGCTAGACAAACATTCAACCAAGTTACGCCCCCAGCCCAGCTTTAGTTTTTTTTTTATTAACATATATCAGCTGAATTTACTGTAGTTGTTTCATACAATTACAAGACTCTGATCAAATCTAATCACACTGTCTATACTTCTCTCAAAACACAATCATTTCTAGTCAATCACTATTTTACCTGTCATTCATCTATGTTTCTTCCTTCCTTCCTTCCGTCCTTCCTTCCTTCCTTCCTTCCTTCCTTCCTTCCTTCCTTCCTTCCTTCCCTCTCTCCTTTCCCCTTCCACATAGGGAGAGAATACATAATACTTGTTCTGTGTGTCCTGCTGGAATAGCTGCAGAATCTAAGGTGTCCCTAGTGAAATGCCCTGGTTGCAGTATTTTCCTAATAATAAAATGTACCTGGAACACATGGCTAGCAATAGAAATGAAGAAAATTTGTTTATAATTTTTTTAAAAAGCACCCCCCTAGGTAGAGGGAGACTAGTGAGCTGACAAGACAGCCATTCCAAAGCTCAGTGCTACTGATCTTTAAAGGTTTTACACAGCAACCATATCTCCTGCATTCTTTGTCCCAGGTTCTGTTTATTACATTGTAGCCCAGGTCATATGGGGTTTCCAGTTTCCCTCTGCCAGCTAGCTTCTCTCATACATTAATCCTGCTGTGCCTCCCCCACGTCTCTCCCTCCCTCTCCCTCTCCCACTCTGTCTCTCTCCTGCCACAGTGTTTATTCTGATCCTAGACCAGTTCCATGTATTTCATTGCAGATGACAGGGTCTCTGTATTCTTTACATGCCACATTCTCTTTTGTTGTCTGTTGATGGATATCTACTCTGGTTTCACATCTTGGCTCTTCTGAGTAGTGCCAGCAATAAACAGGAATGTGCAGCGTGACTTAGATTCTTTTCTGGAGTGCTATAGCTAGATCATATGGGAGTTTTATTTTTAGTCTTAGAGGAATCTCCATAATGATTTCACAGTGACTGTACCAATTTACATTCCTACCAGCAGTATAAGCCCATCAGCATTTGCTAGTTGACATTGTGTGTGTGTGTGTGTGTGTGTGTGTGTGTGTGTGTGTGTGTGTGTGTTAGTGCACATTCATATGCACTAAAGTATGCACAGGTGCTGTGGGACAACCCAGAGGCTGACAACGGGTGTCATTCCTCAGTTCTTTATCTTGTTTATTGAGACAGGGTCTCTCACTGTCCTAGTGCACAGTCAGTAGGCTAAGCTGGCTAAATGACGAGCCTAGGGACCCATTACCTCCCCATCCCTTAAGCTCTGGGGTTACTCGCATGCAACCATGTTTAAATTTTTTCCTTTTTAAAAAATATAAATTCTGGGTGTGGAATTCAGGTCTGCACATTGACAAGGCAAGTGCTTTCCTGCCTGTGCTATCTCCCCACCATAGTCTTTGATTTTTTTTATAACAGAGACTCTTACTGGGATCAGATGGTACCAGCACACACCGGCTGGGAATGCCTCTCAGATACTGCTTCTCAGCTCATGTAACTCTTGAGCCAGTGCTTACCATCAGCTTTCTCTGGTGCTGTGAGCACCGTGTTCACAGCCACTCAGCACAGTCCACTGTGGTGGGAGCTTTGGTAAAAAGCATGTGATCATTCTTGTTATCTTGCTTATGAAAATATTTGCACACCAGGTTTTACTTTATTAATATGTAGGTTTTGTTGTATCAGGAGAGAATTACTTGTGGGAACTAAAGTATGTCTTTTCATAACCTTAAAAAACACTGGGTTTAGGATTCACTTTCTCTATCAGGAAGCAGGACAGATAAAATTCCTCCAGTGTGAGAAGTGATGATGACCAGGCCCTCGGGATCTCACTGCTGGCATGGTCAGTTATGTTGATATCCTTGTCTGGCCAGGGCAAAGAAGGGCACTTTGGACATCTTGCTGTTCCTACTCGCCCATCACCACCATCTCCTTCTTAGAGAAGAAAGTAGCTAAAAGTTCTCTTAAGGTGATGTGGAAAGACAAAATCAAAAGGAACACAAAGCTACTCATATCACCCTAAATTAGACTTTTAAATATGCTATTGATATCAGAGAAATCTTATCTCAGTTTTCTCCTGGAATATGGCAAGGAAGTCATTAATCATTTGATGTTAAATTTATACAGATTGCTGAATAAATGACAAGGGCTAAGACCACAGGCAGTGAAGCAAAGGCAAAAGGAGAAGAGCAGGAAGAAAAGGGGTCATTTCCTCAGCAGGCTACTGGAAGCACGAAGCCAGTAGTCATGTTTATTTCAAGCCTCGCTCCCTGGATTCCTGCCTACCTAAATGGCAAGTAATTTTAAGAGCTTAGAAAATCTTGCCAGACACAAAGATAGAAACATACTGTAGTATCCAGCAGCTTCAAACAGTTGCAAGCTTGTGAGCTTGGGGCAGAAATGAACGTTGCATAACTTCAGGAGTATACCACCAGCTCAGCTGTTATTGTACAGGCAGCCAGGTCAGCTGTCATCAGAACACCATAGAGTATAGACCCAATGGAGAAACAACACCAATTGAAAGGATTGGTCTTCATTAGTGGGACCCAGGGGTGTGACTTTACATGTGTCAGCTCCTGTGGTTGTGTGGTGTCATGGTTTTCCTCCTTTAACACATTGGTACTTACCCTGGTTTAAAAGAGCCAGGGCTCCCACTTTAGAGACCTGGGCCTGCACTTCCACTTATAGTTAGCATAGGAGAGGGAACCAGGACACAGCTGCATCCCAGATAGAATAAAACGTATCAAGCAGAAAAGAAAAGGAGAAACCTATCAGAGGAAAAAAATTCCTTTAAACATGTTATTTTTTAGTCTTTGGATGTGTCTTAGCAGAGTGCTTGCCCAACCTGTGTGAAGTTCCAGGTTGTACGGCCAACACTGCCATTACAGAATGTAGTGGCACATGCCTGTCATCTCAGCATTCTACAGACCAGAAGCTCAAGACCATCTTTAGCAACATGAGGAGTTTGAGGCTAGCCTCGGCTAAAGAGAAAGACCTTGTTTCAAGTGGAGGAAGAGAACCATATTATTTTAAAACATCATTTAATTTTATTAGCCATTTTTATTTGTTGACTTTTGGAGAAAGTGTCTTGCTATATAGTCCAGGCTGGCCTCAAACTCTCAACTCTCCTGCCTCTGTCTTCCAAGTGCAGAGGTAACAGATATTTCCCACTGTACCAGCTTTGGACTTGTTTTTTAATCCTATGCCACCTCATTTAGCCATGATTGTTCAACATTAAAATCCCTGAGCAGCAATCTTGGGGCTGCTTGCCCCTATGATTCTGTTGAGTCCTAGGGTGTTAGTCAGTTCTCCAGCAAATGTTCTATTGAGTGTCTATGTTCTATGGTGAGAACTCTCTAACAGTACATTGAGAATACTGAAGTGGGTGAGATATGGTCCCTTTCCAAAGGCCACATTCTTACCAAGCTCCACATCTCTTTCCAGGTAAGAATTCTTAAATCACCTTCTTGCATCACTCAGGAGCCACTAGGATTGGTTTTTTTGGACAACATGAGACTCTTACAGTCATTTTAGAATGAACATTGAACTTGCTCAGAATCCATCTCTGCATTTATGAACCCTCCCCATGAAACGCCTTCCCTTTTCAGACACAAAGGTATGTTTATTGCTTTGACGGCAAAGCCTCCTTGACTGTCATCTGACCCAGGGATCCACCAACCAATCATTTCATACAACATCTACCATTATATTACCTTTGTGAAGAATTCACAGAAGTCGCCCACAACCTGGCAATTTCAAGCCTAGATTCCCCATTGGCACTCAGTTAGGATGCCCCCATGGAGGCACTATGCCAAATGTAATAAGTGAACTAGCTAAAGTAATTCAGTGTGTGGAGTTCCCACACAGGTCTGATATGTTAAGGAGAGTCACATCTGAGCTGGTCTTACTTGCTATTTAGGGCAGCATTAATTTTTGTGAGTGGCAGCCCACCTTTGTGCATATAAATTGGGTAATTACACTAGTAAATTGGAATTTCTGCATTCAGAAACAGCACCTGTAAATAACAGGAGGACGGGGAAAGAGGCCAATTGAAACGTTGGCCCTTAGTATCTGAAAGCAGCACATTCCAGAGAGCTGAAGACAGAGTTCTGAAGAGAGCATCAGCAATGGCATGGGAGAAGAGACCCAGCCATTGTGCTCAAGCATCGCCTTCTATTTAAAGATAATGATGTGGTCCATGAAAGTCAACACGTGAAAAGTGCAGTTTTTTCTCATCTCATCACAATCCCCAGCCCAGTAACAGTTGTCAGGTGTACTTGGGCTAGTCATAATGTGTTAGACGTTGCCAAACTATTACCTCTGTATCCATGGGGAAGACATTGACAATCGATTGTTTCTGTATCCCTGGAGTCAAAGGAGAAGTGCTGTGCAACAGCATCATCCCCGTCTGTTTTTCTGGGAAGTAAAGGATGGCTACTGGACTTGGCTAGACATTAACTTTTCCCTGTCATCTGAAACTTGGAAAATGCAGCTACTACAATGTATCAGGAGTTAACCACCCTCCCTCCCAAGGCCTCAACTGTACACAAGGGAACTAAAATGATCATGTAAGAATGATCACATGATCCAGGCCACTTGCCCACATATCCCATCTCATCTTAGCAGCTCTGTGAGGTAGGTGCTTCCTATACAGTGGGTCTCTAATATCCCACAGAGGCCAATGTGTGCAGCACTGGGCCCCCAGAGAGGTGCTATTGGGAAGTGATGAAACCTTTGGAGGTCAGGCTTAATGGGAAAAAGTTAGCAGGTTGGAAAAATGTCCTTGAGGTGGACTGTGGGACCCAAGTTCCTCCTCTCCTTTGTGTTGTGGCCACAATATGATGTTATCATCACCACAGGCCTAAGGTCATTAGGACCAAAATGATCACACATGGACTGAAACTGTTCCACTCTGAGTTAAAATCAACCTTTCTGTTTCATGTGGACATGGGGAGAATGTGTTCATGTGGGTGTTTAAACGTGAATGTTTGTGTATGTTCATATGAAAGCCACATACTGACTTTGTTATCTTCCTGGATCACTCTCCACTTCTTTTTTGAAAATAGGCTCTCTCGTTGAATCATCTAGAGCTGACAGATTCAGACAGGCTGGCTGGCCAGCAAGCCATAGAGATCCTTCTGCCTCTGTCTCCTCAGTGCTAGGGTTACTGATACATGCCATATTGCCTGGCTTTGTCTGTGGATGCTGAGCCTCTAATCTCCTCATGCTTGAGTTGTAGGCTCCTTACTGCCTGAACCATCTCTCTAGTCCCCAACCTTTTCTCTTGATAGAGTTACTGTCTCAGGTATTCCTTAGAGTGATAGAAAGCTGACTGATGCAAATTGTTATCATTGCCACTGTATAGAGTAGAAAACTAAGAGTGGCTAAGGAACTTTTCATAGCAGTTACTTTTCTCATTGCTGTAACAAAATACATAAAAAGAAGCAATTTGAGGAAGGACAGGTTTGTTTGGACTTAGGGTTGGAGGGGATACATTCTATCATGGCCCAGAAATCAGGGCAGCAGGTGTATGAGGCTAGCTGCAGGTTACATTCCATAAGCAACCAGAATGTAGAGAATGAAGAGAAGTTGAAGCCAGGCTATAAAACCTCAAGGTCCCAGTGACATACCCTCTCTAGTGAGTTTCCACTTCCTAGAGGTTCCACAATTTAGGAGCCTGTGGGGAACATATTATATTTAAAGCGAAGAACTCATTCAAACTCTTCTAAAGGGTAAATGGCAGAAGACACCAACATTTTGGCAAAGTAGATGGATCAGATCTGAGTGGATGTTTATTTCAGTGGGAGGAGGTGGAAGGAGGCTTAATGTGTAGCCTAAGTACTTCCCTTGTTTGAGGTGGGATGAGAGATGCTATATGGTACTGGGAAAATGTCACATTCTCAAACGGATTGGCACACAAGCTAAGGCTGCAGCCTGGACTAGCTCGCCAGCTCTAAAGCTGCTCACAACATCTTGTAACCATCCCTATATTCTTTTCCAAGAAAACATCCAAAACTTTTACTCAGTAGCCATGAAACTTGAGTCAGTGCAACACCTTTGGTCTTGTTGGATTCAATAGTACATGCTCAGTGTTTCCAAAGCTAGCATAGATAGTACTTACCCAGTCACTGAGGTGCCACAGGATTCAAATACAGTGGAAATGGCTTCACTCACTAAGTTTTTGTTTTTGTTTTTGTTTTTTCAAATCTCATACCATGACTCCAGCCTGCACTATTCTATTTTGTATCAAGGCTCTGTGGGCATTGCTAAAATATAAATTAAATCTGAGATCTTAATAGACTTAACCATAGTATTCTCAAAGACCTCTGCATATGTGCACTTACACACACACACACACACACACACACACACACACACACACAGCGAAGTTTGGTCTAGATTTAGATTATCAGATTTTTCCTAAGAGATAAGCCACAGAAGAAAGTTGTTTTTGACAAGAAAATGAGATCAGACCAGAAGGGTGGCCCGAGCAATTTCTGAGGAACATCAGGGTGGGGGTTGCTGAGGAGAGGTGATGCACTACAGCTAAGACCTTGTAAAGAGAGCAAACCTCTCCTACGTCTCTGTCTCTACATAAGTTTGACAGATGTAGCTTCTACTTTATATGGCCATGTAATGACCCTCATATCTATATGTGGTCTCCAGCTCATTTCACTGTTCTGGGAGTATTCATAGTCATTTTCTCCTTGCTGACAAAATATCTGAGAATTTAAGGGGTTGAAGAGTTGATTTGGGTTCACAGTTGGAGGAGGGATAGTCTATCATCATAAGAAAAGCCTGACAACGAGAACCCGCCCCTACAGGCAGGAAAGAAAAGTAAACAGGAAGTGAGGGGAGGGATGTACCTCAAGGAGTGTCCCACTTCCTCCAATGAGGCTCCACCTTCTAGAGATTACAGAACCTTCCCCTAGGTCACCAATAGTTGTTAGACCAAGTGTTCAAACACATAAGGCTGAAGAAGACATTTCACATTCAAATCACAGAAGATAGGCTCAAGTAGAACTTTGAGGATGCAGAGCCTGGTAACATATTATATTAAAAAGTAAATCTTTCCTCCATTCCATTGCTTTTCACAGGTTAAAAAAAAAAGAGTGAATTCTGACCATCACAATGCATGGAAGAGAGACTACACCTTAACAATGAGACAAACACACTCTCAGTATCATATGACCCAGCTCTTTAAGAGATTTTACTGGAGGTCCTTGCCGCTCATCAAGTAAGCTAGGCCAGTGAACCCCTAGGATCTACCTGTCTCTGCCTCTTCAGTGATGGAATTTCAGGCACATACCACCATGGCTAGTTTTTCCACACAGTTTCTAAGACTTCAACTCAAGCACTTTCCCAACCAAGTTGTCTTCCTGTCCACAAACAATTTGGGTTGTAGAAGCTCTAATTTCTGTAGGTATCCAGAATAAATAATAAAAAGAAACAAAAAATATGACCCAAAACCTGGTGGAATTTAAGGCTTCCTTTGGGGAACAAAATTGGGGAGGGGGTTGTCTTTCTGCTCTCTGCATACTTTTCTAATGAGATTAAGACATACCAACAGTCTTGGGAGAAGAAAATCTGCTTTCCTATAAAAGTGAATTCATTATTACCTTAAAGATTATTAGGTTCAATATCACTTAATGTTGATGCTAGGATTCTGAGACAGATCAGAGTGCTTCTTTATAGGGATCTAGGAAAGTAAATGAAAAAAATATCAAAGACACTTCTAAAGAACATCAGAAAATGAGCCTAAGATAATAGGAGCACCATCCTTATTTGTGACCTCGGGCACTATTTCTCAAAAGGGTTTTGGGATATGATCTTATCTCAGAATACATGTATATTAAAGTTTATGCTTAGAATGATTGTAGTATTTACTTACTGTCTCCATGCAAAATCGAATCTTATTTGGACAACAGCCCACTGGCATAGTGGCCTCTCTATTAACCATTAACGTGGCCCCAGGGTTCTCTACCCTAAACAGCATCTTTTGTTCTCCTGGGCACTGGCAGGTTGCCACTTCTTCTTACTCTGAAGCTTGTATTCCCATGGCTGTCTGGTGATGAGCTTGTGCCTCTCCTCAAAGCTCCACACAATGTCCTGCGGCAAGCTTTTTAAAAAATTATACTCGCAGATGACCTTAAAGGTAGCAGATGATACGGAATCCTGGGGTGCTACATGTGACCTCCACTCCTTCTATATGGGATTTCAGACAACTTAAAGTAGAGAGCTATATGTGCAGAGTGTGTGACTATGTGGCAACACACATGAGCCCAAGTTCCTGCAGATCTCAGCATCACATGGAGACCTTGTGCTCTGGGGTGGGTGGTGGTCAATGGCCTCTGGCAATGCTTTTCATTGGGGATTTATTTTCCTGTCAGGTGGAATTCTGGACCTTGACAGAGCTTCTGTTCTCACCTGATGCTTGTTAGTACGCCTCGAGATTGAGAGTGTGCAGGTGGTCAGTTTCTCCACCCAGGTTTCTTTGTACATTATTCATATGGGGGAAAAAAAAACCAAATCTAAGAAAATCTAATTCTCAGAGTATGTAAAAGGAATCAGGTTGTCCTTTATATTCCACCTGTTTACTTAATTTGGATAATTTACTTAACCTTTGTTTCCCACCCATCCAGATAATAGAGGGCAGGCCTCCTAATCCTGTTCTAGCTTCATTTCCTGTTTCTGTGATAAAATCTTCTGACAAAAGCAATTTAGGGAAGGAGGATTTACTTGGCTCATAACGTCAGGTGACCACCTATAAAAGGGATGTCAAGGCAGCAGGACCTTGAAGCAGTTAGTCATATTGCATTCACAGTCAAGGGAAAAGAACAATTAATTAATTGCACATATGCATGTACTCAGATCACTTTCTCCACAGTATAGGATTCCCTGCCCAGGGAATGGTGCCACCCACGGTGGATGTGCCTTTCAACCTCAATTACCATAGTCAACATAATCAATGCCCACCAGCCAACTTGATCTAGATAATTTCTCACTTGATCTAGATAATAAAAAAAGATTCTCTCCCAAGGTGGTTCTAGAGTGTGCCAATTTGATAAAACTTACTATCCCACATTCCCTGCTACATGAGAGCCTTATGTATATGATTAAATGATATTTTTGGAGTTAGTCCTATGAACTTGCCTTAGAAATGGAAGAATTACTGGTATTACCATAATTTGATGTTTGCCAATTCCCTGCAGAGCTGGGCATTCTTGGGCTGACATGTAAATACCAAGGGGCCCACTTCATTACAGCTATGCCAGTGTGGAGTCTGCCATAAATAGACACCCATATGTCACAGGCAGGCCAGCCTTATAAAAGCCACCACCCCCACACTAATTTTTATTTAATAGAACTTTCCTGAGATGCATGATAAAGCATAAACCTCTTATAAACTCTGTCACTCATAGCGCTTCGATCTTGCTCACACTTGATAGTAGAATGAGCGATGAAGGTCATATCGAGTCATTTTAAGTTATAAAAGAAAAAGCAGGTATTGTTCAGGATCCAGCAACCACACAAATCTCATACAGATCCTCAAGTGTCACCTCTAAACCCTCTGGGGCAATAATCTAACCAGCTGTCCCTGCTCATCTCTCCAAGTGGCCCCTGCTACTCCAAGTAAGGGCGAAAAAGAGAGATCGCACTCTTCTCTCTCTACAGAGCACCCCATTTCCCTCACAGGCACACTCTGTTGGAGGCAATTATTGGTGAGCTTACTTTCTTCGGCAAATTGTCTCAATTTGGCTGTTTCATCTTTGCCGCCAAAGTCAAGCCCTAAGTATTGACTCTGATACGTCTTTCACAGAATCTCATTTTCATCCCTGTCACTGGAGCCCAAATGCCAACATACTGATTACTCTTGCTGAGACAAATACAGTATCTCTACATCAATCTCAGGTCCCAGTCTCCCAAGAAAGCAGCTCCCTCCTACTTTCAGCCTTTTCATAATATTGAATGTTCAGACTCCCACTATCCCCTTCCAAACTCTCATAACCTGGGCTACACATCGTCACTGTCATTCTGAAAGGGCATCTCCCCCCAGGTCCAGCTTCACCTGTCCCCAGCTTGTCTGTATTTCTCACTGCAGCTTCAGGTCAGCAGGACAAATCCTTCAGGACCTATAATCTGCCGCCAAGCTTAATTTTAGCACTCTGAAATGGACACTAAGGCCTGCTAATCATATCAAAGCATTCATCTCAGCCCGCTGGCCAGACTTAAAATGAATCTTCGGGGTGTAGCAAAACGCCTCAAACATTTCTTACGAGTCAACTAAGAAGCATCTGAACATGCAGCGCCACAAGATGTGTCCACAAATCTGACATAATGGCACAGGGAGGATCATTCCACATGGACAGGAGCCCCATCCTCTGACTGCCACAGGTGGCAGTGGAAGGACAGACTTCTGTGTAGACACATTCTCAGGGCTGAGACATGGGTCAGTCAATAAACTGCTTCCCCCCAAATACTAAGTCTCATGTTCCATCCCCCCAGAACCTATGAGAACAAAAAGACCTGAGAGTAGTGGTACGTGTATGTAATTCTAGTGCTGGGGAGGAGAAAGGTAGGTCCCTGGTTGATGAGAAACCGTGATTCAAATAACAAGGTGGATATCATCTGAGAAAAGACATCCAAAGTTGCCTTCTCTCTCTCTCTCTCTCTCTCTCTCTCTCACACACACACACACACACATATATACACACACACATACGGCGAGGGTGTCTGTGTGTGTGTGTGTGTGTGTGTGTGTGTGTGTGTGTGTGTGTGTGTATAATGTACTCCAAGACAGTCATGGTCTTAAAGGGTTGTTTGTGCACATGCAGAACTGTCCAAATTGCTTACAATGCCTCATGTGGGAGGGGGCATCCAAGGACACATTGTCACAAAGATGACCTTGATTATATTAACAGATTTGGATACTACTTGACGATAAGCTGAAAAAGCCCAGCATCTCCAAAGCCAAGAATTCCTGCTCAGTCCACGTGTCTGGGACTCAAGAATCTCTTTCTTGGCTTGATCAGTTACTGAACAGTCAGATAAATTTTCACCCCATTTCTTTCAGTTTCAAACATGCGCACTAAACTCTGTAGGGGGAAAATGGTTCCTAGTGTAATCCCCTCTTTGCTGGCCTACTTCACCATGAAAAAATTGCTGAGAAGCGTCCTTGCCAGCAGTGCAGAGAAGGATATGTATACAGTCGGTCCTGTCTGTTCCTTGGCCTGTCTCCGGTATCCCAAGAATTTAAATGTTAGGTTTGTTGACAGGCAGGCTGTCACTCCCCATACGAAGTCTAGAAGGAACTCAGCCCTTCACAGCAGAAAGGCTGGTACTGAAATAAAGTTCACTGGAGTCTGATTAAGAGCTACTTTTAGTGGCCAGCATCTCAGGTGACAGTAGGTCTACTGGGGACATCAGAAGAGTTAGCTTTTGCCTCAAGCAAAAACCATCCAAATCTTTCTATTCCACTGGGTCCCTGCTACATATTATATTTACTATTCCCCCAAGATCAATTTAGTTTGGAAATATTTTATGTCTACATTAGTTAAAATCTGAACACAATAAGAATGATCTTAATTCAAAAGATCATAATGTTCAGAAAGACAAAGAAGTGTGAGTTCCCAGCTCTTCATAGTGCCAGCACATAGTGGGTACACATTACATATTTGTCAAGCAGACAAAAGAACAAAGTAACTGAAGAAATCAGGTCCCTAAGCAGAATAAGAATTTTTTTTTTCCATTTTTTTATTAGGTATTTAGCTCATTTACATTTCCAATGCTATACCAAAAGTCCCCCATACCCACCCACCCCCACTCCCCTACCCACCCACTCCCCCTTTTTGGCCCTGGTGTTCCCCTGTACTGGGGCATATAAAGTTTGCGTGTCCAATGGGCCTCTCTTTCCACTGATGGCCGACTAGGCCATCTTTTGATACATATACAGCTAGAGTCAAGAGCTCCGGGGTACTGGTTAGTTCATAATGTTGTTCCACCTATAGGGTTGCAGATCCCTTTAGCTCCTTGGGTACATTCTCTAGCTCCTCCATTGGGAGCCCTGTGATCCATCCATTAGCTGACTGTGAGCATCCACTTCTGTGTTTGCTGGGCCCCGGCATAGTCTCACAAGAGACAGCTACATCTGGGTCCTTTCGATAAAATCTTGCTAGTGTATGCAATGGTGTCAGCGTTTGGATGCTGATTATGGGGTGGATCCCTGGATATGGCAGTCTCTACATGGACCATCCTTTCATCTCAGCTCCAAACTTTGTCTCTGTAACTCCTTCCAAGGGTGTTTTGTTCCCACTTCTAAGGAGGGGCATAGTGTCCACACTTCAGTCTTCATTTTTCTTGAGTTTCATGTGTTTAGGAAATTGTATCTTATATCTTGGGTGTCCTAGGTTTTGGGCTAATATCCACTTATCATTGAGTACATATTGTGTGAGTTCCTTTGTGAATGTGTTACCTCACTCAGGATGATGCCCTCCAGGTCCATCCATTTGGCTAGGAATTTCATAAATTCATTCTTTTTAATAGCTGAGTAGTACTCCATTGTGTAGATGTACCACATTTTCTGTATCCATTCCTCTGTTGAGGGGCATCTGGGTTCTTTCCAGCTTCTGGCTATTATAAATAAGGCTGCTATGAACATAGTGGAGCATGTGTCCTTCTTACCAGTTGGGGCATCTTCTGGATATATGCCCAGGAGAGGTATTGCTGGATCCTCCGGTAGTACTATGTCCAATTTTCTGAGGAACCGCCAGACTGATTTCCAGAGTGGTTGTACAAGCCTGCAATCCCACCAAAAATGGAGGAGTGTTCCTCTTTCTCCACATCCACGCCAGCATCTGCTGTCACCTGAATTTTTGATCTTAGCCATTCTGACTGGTGTGAGGTGGAATCTCAGGGTTGTTTTGATTTGCATTTCCCTGATGATTAAGGATGTTGAACGTTTTTTCAGGTGCTTCTCTGCCATTCGATATTCCTCAGGTGAGAATTCTTTGTTCAGTTCTGAGCCCCATTTTTTAATGGGGTTATTTGATTTTCTGAAGTCCACCTTCTTGAGTTCTTTATATATGTTGGATATTAGTCCCCTCTCTGATTTAGGATAGGTAAAGATCCTTTCCAAATCTGTTGGTGGTCTTTTTGTCTTATTGACGGTGTCTTTTGCCTTGCAGAAACTTTGGAGTTTCATTAGATCCCATTTGTCAATTCTCGATCTTACAGCACAAGCCATTGCTGTTCTGTTCAGGAATTTTTCCCCTGTGCCCATATCTTCAAGGCTTTCCCCCACTTTCTCCTCTATAAGTTTCAGTGTCTCTGGTTTTATGTGAAGTTCCTTGATCCACTTAGATTTGACCTTAGTACAAGGAGATAAGTATGGATCGATGCGCATTCTTCTACATGATAACAACCAGTTGTGCCAGCACCAATTGTTGAAAATGCTGTCTTTCTTCCACTGGACGGTTTTAGCTCCCTTGTCGAAGATCAAGTGACCATAGGTGTGTGGGTTCATTTCTGGGTCTTCAATTCTTTTCCATTGGTCTACTGGTCTGTCTCTATACCAGTACCATGCAGTTTTTATCACAATTGCTCTGTAGTAAAGCTTTAGATCAGGCATGGTGATTCCACCAGAGGTTCTTTTATCCTTGAGAAGACTTTTTGCTATCCTAGGTTTTTTGTTATTCCAGATGAATTTGCAAATTGCTCCTTCTAATTCATTGAAGAATTGAGTTGGAATTTTGATGGGGATTGCATTGAATCTGTAGATTGCTTTTGGCAAGATAGCCATTTTTACAATGTTGATCCTGCCGATCCATGAGCATGGGAGATCTTTCCATCTTCTGAGATCTTCTTTAATTTCTTTCTTCAGAGACTTGAAGTTCTTATCATACAGATCTTTCACTTCCTTAGTTAGAGTCACGCCAAGATATTTTATATTATTTGTGACTATTGAGAAGGGTGTTGTTTCCCTAATTTCTTTCTCAGCCTGTTTATTCTTTGTATAGAGAAAGGCCATTGACTTGTTTGAGTTTATTTTATATCCAGCTACTTCACCGAAGCTGTTTATCAGGTTTAGGAGTTCTCTGGTAGAATTTTTAGGGTCACTTATATATACTATCATATCATCTGCAAAAAGTGATATTTTGACTTCCTCTTTTCCAATTTGTATCCCCTTGATCTCCTTTTGTTGTCGAATTGCTCTGGCTAATACTTCAAGTACTATGTTGAAAAGGTAGGGAGAAAGTGGGCAGCCTTGTCTAGTCCCTGATTTTAGTGGGATTGCTTCCAGCTTCTCTCCATTTACTTTGATGTTGGCTACTGGTTTGCTGTAGATTGCTTTTATCATGTTTAGGTATGGGCCTTGAATTCCTGATCTTTCCAACACTTTTATCATGAATGGGTGTTGGATCTTGTCAAATGCTTTTTCTGCATCTAACGAGATGATCACGTGGTTTTTGTCTTTGAGTTTGTTTATATAATGGATTACATTGATGGATTTTCGTATATTAAACCATCCCTGCATCCCTGGAATAAAACCTACTTGGTCAGGATGGATGATTGCTTTAATGTGTTCTTGGATTCGGTTAGCGAGAATTTTATTGAGGATTTTTGCATCGATATTCATAAGAGAAATTGGTCTGAAGTTCTCTATCTTTGTTGGGTCTTTCTGTGGTTTAGGTATCAGAGTAATAGTGGCTTCATAAAATGAGTTGGGTAGAGTACCTTCTTCTTCTATTTTGTGAAATAGTTTGTGCAGAACTGGAATTAGATCTTCTTTGAAGGTCTGTTAGAACTCTGCACTAAACCCGTCTGGTCCTGGGCTTTTTTTGGCTGGGAGACTATTGATAACTGCTTCTATTTCTTTAGGTGATATGGGACTGTTTAGATGGTCAACTTGATCCTGATTCAACTTTGGTACCTGGTATCTATCCAGAAATTTGTCCATTTCGTCCAGGTTTTCCAGTTTTGTTGAGTATAGCCTTTTGTAGAAGGATCTGATGGTGTTTTGGATTTCTTCAGGATCTGTTGTTATGTCTCCCTTTTCATTTCTGATTTTGTTAAGTAGGATTTTGTCCCTGTGCCCTTTAGTGAGTCTAGCTAAGGGTTTATCTATCTTGTTGATTTTCTCAAAGAACCAACTCCTCGTTTGGTTAATTCTTTGAATAGTTCTTCTTGTTTCCACTTGGTTGATTCCACCCCTGAGTTTGATTATTTCCTGCCTTCTACTCCTCTTGGGTGAATTTGCTTCCTTTTTTTCTAGAGCTTTTAGATGTGTTGTCAAGCTGCTAGTATGTGCTCTCTCCCGTTTCTTCTTGGAGGCACTCAGAGCTATGAGTTTCCCTCTTAGAAATGCTTTCATTGTGTCCCAAAGGTTTGGGTATGTTGTGGCTTCATTTTCATTAAACTCTAAAAAGTCTTTATTTTCTTTCTTTATTCCTTCCATGACCAAGGTATCATTGAGAAGAGTGTTGTTCAGTTTCCACGTGAATGTTGGCTTTCCATTATTTATGTTGTTATTGAAGATCAGTCTTAGGCCATGGTGGTCTGATAGGATACATGGGACAATTTCAATATTTTTGTATCTGTTGAGGCCTGTTTTTTGACCAATTATATGGTCAATTTTGGAGAAGGTCCCGTGAGGTGCTGAGAAGAAGGTATATCCTTTTGTTTTAGGATAAAATGTTCTGTAGATATCTGTCAGGTCCATTTGTTTCATAACTTCTGTTAGTTTCACTATGTCCCTGTTTAGTTTCTGTTTCCACGATCTGTCCATTGATGAAAGTGGTGTGTTGAAGTCTCCCACTATTATTGTGTGAGGTGCAACGTGTGCTTTGAGCTTTACTAAAGTGTCTTTAATGAATGTGGCTGCCCTTGCATTTGGAGCATAGATATTCAGAATTGAGAGTTCCTCTTGGAGGATTTTACCTTTGATGAGTATGAAGTGTCCCTCCTTGTCTTTTTTAATAACTTTGGGTTGGAAGTCAATTTTATCCGATATTAAAATGTCTACTCCAGCTTGTTTCTTCAGACCATTTGCTTGGAAAATTGTTTTCCAGCCTTTCACTCTGAGGTAGTGTCTGTCTTTTTCCCTGAGATGGGTTTCCTGTAAGCAGCAGAATGTTGGGTCCTGTTTGTGTAGCCAGTCTGTTAGTCTATGTCTTTTTATTGGGAAGTTGAGACCATTGATATTAAGAGATATTAAGGAAAAGTAATTGTTGCTTCCTGTTGTTTTTGTTGTTAAAGTTGGCATTCTGTTCTTGTGGCTGTCTTCTTTTAGTTTTGTTGAGGGATTACCTTCCTGTTTTTTCTAGGGCATGGTTCCCGTCCTTGTATTGGTTTTTTTCTGTTATTATCCTTTGAAGGGCTGGATTCGTGGAGAGATAATGGGTGAATTTAGTTTTGTCATGGAATACTTTGGTTTCTCCATCTATGGTGATTGAGAGTTTGGCTGGGTATAGTAGCCTGGGCTGGAATTTGTGTTCTCTTAGTGTCTGTATAACATCTGTCCAGGCTCTTCTGGCTTTCATAGTCTCTGGTGAAAAATCTGGTGTAATTCTGATAGGCTTGCCTTTATATGTTACTTGACCTTTTTCCCTTACTGCTTTTAGTATTCTATCTTTATTTAGTGCATTTGTTGTTCTGATTATTATGTGTTGGGAGGAATTTCTTTTCTGGTCCAGTCTATTTGGAGTTCTGTAGGCTTCTTGTATGTTCATGAGTATCTCTTTCTTTAGATTTGGGAAGTTTTCTTCAATAATCTTGTTGAAGATGTTTGCTGGTCCTTTGAGTTGGAAATCTTCATTCTCATCCACTCCTATTATGCGTAGGTTCGGTCTTCTCATTGTGTCCTGGATTTCCTGGATGTTTTGAGTTAGGATCTTTTTGCATTTTGCATTTTCTTTGATTGTTGTGCCGATGTTCTCTATGGAATCTTCTGCACCTGAGATTCTCTCTTCCATTTCTTGTATTCTGTTGCTGATGCTCGCATCTATGGTTCCAGATTTCTTTCCTAGTGTTTCTATCTCCACTGTTGCCTCACTTTGGGTTTTCTTTATTGTGTCTACTTCCCTTTTTAGGTCTTGGATGGTTTTATTCAATTCCATCACCTGTTTGGTTGTGTTTTCCTGCAATTCTTTAAGGGATTTTTGTGTCTCCTCTTTAATGTCTTCTGCCTGTTTGGTTATGTTTTCCTGTAATTCTTTAAGGGATTTTTGTGTTTCCTCTTCAATGTCTTCTACTTGTTTAGCAGTGTTCTCCTGTATTTCTTTAAGTGAGATATTTAAGTCCTTCTTGATGTTCTCTACCATCATCACGAGATATGCTTTTAAATCCAGGTCTAGTTTTTCTGGTGTGTTAGGGTGCCCTGGACTGGGCGAAGTGGGAGTGCTGGGTTCTGATGATGGTGAGTAGTCCTGGTTTCTGTTAGTAAGATTCTTACGTTTATCTTTCGCCATCTGGTAATCTCTGGAGTTAGTTGTTATAGTTGTCTCTGTTTAGAGATTGTTCCTCTGGTGATTTTGTTACACTATATCAGCAGACCAGGGAGACTAGCTCTCTTCCCTGAGTTTCAGTGGTCAGAGCAGTCTCTGCAGGCAAGCTCTCCTCTTTCAGGGAGGTGCACAGTTATCTGGTGTTTGGACTTCCTCCTGGCCGAAGATGAAGGCCCAAAACAGGATCTTTCCCAGAAGCTGTGTTGCTTTGGCCTGCAGACTGCCCGCTGCGGAGTCCCAGAATCAAGGTGGCTCCCGCGGAACGTGAGGCAGAAGCCTCCTGGGCTGTGCGGCCACCTGTGCTCTGACCAGGAAGGTGGCAGGTTGTCTGGAGCTGAAAATGGCGCCGCCTCAGAGGCTCTGTGGCTCTCGCCCGTTCCAGAAGCTGCTGGCCTCTGTGTTCCACACTCTCACCCGCAGACCGCCGGCTGCGGGGTCTCGGAACCAAGGTGGCACCCGCGGAACGTGAGGCAGAAGCCTCCCGGGCTGTGAGGACACCTGTGCTCTGACCAGGAAGGTGGCCGGTTGTCTGTAGCCGAAAATGGCGCCGCCTCAGAGGCCTGAATAAGAATTTTAAAACAGGCTTGGGAGGCAGAGTCAGGTGGATTTCTGAGTTCGAGGCCGGCCTGGTCTACAAGGTGAGTTCCAGGACAGCCAGGGCTATACAGAGAAACCCTGTCTCGAAAAAAAAAAAAAAAAAAGAATTTAAAGCAGGGCCTGTTGGCACAGGTTTACAATCCCACCTACATGGAAAACTGAGGCAAGAGAGTTGAAATTCAAGTCCTGTGTGACGATAGAATGAGTTCTAGGGCAACTTTATGAGATCCTGTCTCAATATAAAAATAGGGCCTGGGGGAATGACTCCATAGATAAAGATACCTTCTATACAAGCATGAGGGCCTAAGCGCTATGTCTAGCACTGACATTGGAAAGAAAAAAAACAAAAAGAAAAAAACAAAACATGATTCTATGAATTTGCAATCCCAGCTCTGGAAAGGCACAGAGGATCCTCCTGTATCTGTCTCCCCAGTTCTGGGTTTATAAGGATACTCAGCCACTTGGCATTTTTTCACGTAAGCAGCACAGGCTTTAAGGCTTGCTTTGCCCAGACTAAGTCACCATGCTAACCTCTCACTATGGTTTTAATTCCAAGTCTTCATGGGCTAGCTGTGTCATCAACCCCAAAGATGTGAAAATGAACTTCAGCCCTCAATTAATTCTCAGTGGAAACCCTCAAATAACTTTGTAAAGGTATTCACTTATTTTTTCTAAATGGGGAAACAAAACACATGCCTGAAAGGGCCCACTTCCTTCCTAAAGTGGGAAGCTTTTACCTGTCATCTGTTAATACAACCTAAGGAAGGAACCCATGGGAGAACAGATCTGTGTACTGAATACCTTAGGGCACATCTGTGAGTCAAACACCATTTCCTTAAAATGTAAAACTCGAGTGAGTTGTAAATAAACGTTTGATAGTTATTAAAGTATTGATGTGGGAGAAGAGAACTTTCTAACAAGTCATGGGAAGAGAGGTGCAAGATAAGATCTAGAGGGTCTTCCGTATCAGGTTTCTGAGCCCTTCCCAAAGTAGAATTGGTCAACCATAACAAAGTTGGGATTTGAACTGGTCCCCTCAGGGGATTGTGTTAAATGCTTTGTCTGTAGCTTATGCATTATTGTGGAGGTTGGAACCTTCAGGAAATGGGCATAGCTGAAGGATGGGGGTCACACTCTTTTGGAAGGGTTATCCCACCCCTGGGTCTGGATATCTCTGTTTTCAAACCTACCACAGTGGTAACAAGGTGTACCACCAGCTCCCATTCCAGTTTCCCCTCCTTGATGGGCTGGACTCAATTAAGGTCAAGGTCAAAGTAGGTCTCTCCTCACTCAAGCTGTTCCTTTCACATTTCTTATTGTGGTTTATGTCCCCCCTCCTGGCCCATCTACATATTCATCAACCAGGACATTTTACTGTGTTTCTGCATACAGAACTTTTACCAGGGGCTTGTTTATGTGAACATGAAATCTCAATACTACATTCATAACACACACAATCATAGTACAACAAAGGTCAGGTTGCTTCCCAGCCTCAATCCTCGAGTTCACCTTTTTGGTAACCAGCCTGGATCCATCGTTCTAGGGCAAACATAGGCAGACTTTAAGGGAATTAGAACAACAAAAACACTCTCTGCCACCTTGAAAATCCTAGGGGCTTAGAAAATCTGATCAAGAGCCCTAGACAAAGCCTGGACACGCTCTTTATCATTGCAGAGTACAGGTCATCACACACACACACACACACACACACACACACGCGCACACGGGAGTAAATGTAATTTCAGAGGGACTGGACACAGTCAGCTCACCTTGGGTCAGTTGATTTTAGAGTTACCTTTCAACAGGATTAAAGGACCTACTGATCTAACAGGCCTACCTTCTGAGCCATCTATTCCCTCAGCTGTGTCTATGACTTGTATTATCTTATGAAGAACCCTTGACAACCTGTAGTGAGAAGCCTGTTTCTCAACATCATAGTCAAATAATCTTGACTCAGCATTACCAGTAGCAGGACAGTACACCAAAGCACACAATGCCTTGCATGATGTGATGAACAGGTACAATATCACTTGGGTGGTTTTGCTGAAAAAGTTTTAAGTTGAATCTATCCATGAGTGACCATCAGACAGGCACACAATGACATATCATGTCATACAAAGCAACAATCCTAGAATTTTTGAAAATAGTAAAATCACTGGAAAAATAAAAACAAAACAAAACAAAACAAAAACAAAAAATCAAAAACCGCAGAGGCAAACTGAGGGTTAGTCTTGGATGAAAGGAAAGTGGGTACATTACAACTGGTGGGGTTCATCACCCAGGTTGCACCTTTCATCAGATATCTGAGAAAAAGACACTTAGAGGAAGGAATGCTTTATTTTGGGTCCTGTACTTAGAGCATTCACAGTGGGAGAGTAAAGTAGAGTAGAGAACCTCATGTCCTAATAGCCAGGAAGCAGACAGAGTACTGGTTGCTTTCACCATTTCCCCCATTCAGAATTCCAGCCTATGAGAAAGTCATGCCCATATTCAGGGTGGGTCTTCTTCTAACTGTGTGAGTGACCTCACAGATACACCAAGGAGTATGCTTTCCAAACTCCTAGGTGATTTTCAATCCGATCAATGTGAACTCTCACAATTTATTTTTTAAAACCCTTCAAAAAGAAACAAAAACAATTGCATTAACTTTTATTTCATTATGGACTGGGAGTTGATACGAGCTCAAGGGTTCTAAGATTACAGGAATGTGCCACAATACTCAGTTTAGAAAGCACACTCTTGTGTATTTAAGGATCAACATGATATGTCTATGCTTCACTCTGCAAAGATCCTCTGGAAAGAAATAAAAGTGATTGGCAAGATGACCAAGTCAATTGGATAAAAGAAAATTGGGAAGTGACACTCTTAGAAAAAGACATTCAAAAGTTACCCAAGAGCCAACAAGATGGATAGTGAATAGGAAGGACCCAGAGGGAGAGAAACAACTCCAGGAAGTTGTTCTCTGACACCCTGCCTCAGCACCCAGCTCCTGCCACATATACCATGCAATTAAAAAAAAATTAGCATTTAAAAAATTCTTCAAATGTTTGCGATTTTTGACATGTTTGAATTCTATCTATAAATAACAAAAGCGTAGCTAAGAAGCTATATGTATAAAATGTGTAACTGAGTGCTTAACTAGCATTCCCAAAGCACCAGACAGACAGACAGACAGACAGACACACACACACACACACACACACACACACACACACACACACACACACAGGTAATGCTACAAAAAAAAGATGTTGTGATCATGACCGTCTGCCCCTTGTGAAATTTTTGTATATCTTAATAAAAAGATACCATCACTTATGTCCTGAATTTTTTTGAAACTTTTTCAACTTGGGTCATCCCCCTCCCCCATTTGCTTGTTTTTTACTTTTCTTCGAAACAGGGCTTCAGAGAGCCCACGCTGGCCTTTAATTGTTTATGTAGCAGAGGATAAACTTGAGGTAGGACTGCATTTGTGCCCAACCCACCTTGTTTAAACTCTGGGCACTGAACTCTTGAAGTTTTGTGCATGCTGGGAAAGCACTCTGCCAACTGAGCCATATCCTCTGCCTGGTTTTGCCCTTGGGCAGTTGAGACCACCCTTGCCAATTAGTAGTGTGTGAAACACAATATTAAGTGAAGTAAACGAAGCCTGTTACTTATGTTGGGAGCTTCTGGTTTCACACCACAAAGTCCTTCTCGGATTTTATTGTTACATGTGATATGAATGAAGATTTTTTTTTAAAAGTGGTAGGAAGTTGTGGAAGGAGGCACAGTTGTGGCCCTGTAGAGTTAGGGATGAGAGAAGTTACAAAGGGCAAAAGGGAGAAGTCACCCCCAGGAGTCAGTTCTGTACCCACAGCAAGGCTACTCACCTGGGCTAAGACAGCCTGACTCACCAACCTCTGCTACTCCCCAGGAAGCTGAAGCTGAGAGGCCTGCTCAGCATTCCTGCACAGCTGGGTGACAACAATCTGAGGTAAAAGGAGGAGTCATCATTCTCTCTTCCACCACAGCCCAGAAACCAGCTCCTGGTGCCCCAGTGAACTCATGTCTGGTCAGCATCCAGACACCAAGAGTTGAAACTTAGCTTTTGAACTCTGTTAAGCCTGGCAACAAACTGAGATTTCAGTTTAGCCAGAAGCTAAGCAAAGCTAGTAGAAAGCAAGGCTGGAATAGATCAGAATCAATTTTGCTTCATAACCTCTTGGTGGCATTGACAGTAAGTATATGGGGTGGAGAGATTGCTCAGTGGTTAGGACTGGACTTCATGTGGCTCACAACCACTCACCCACTAGCTTCAGGATATCTGATATGCTCTTCTGGCCTCTACTAGCATTTGGGCATACATGTACACACATACACATTAACAAATCATAAAATATACTTAATAAAAAGGGATTGGCAGACTGTAATTCTTAGCCTTTATTGTATGTTAAGATTTCTATTGCTGAGACAAAACAACAGGACCTAAAAGCAAGTAGGAAAGAATGAGTTTATTCAGCTTATACTTCCAGATCATAGTTGATCATTGGAGGAAGTCAGGACAAGAACTCAAGAAGAGCAGGAACCTGGAGACAGGAGCTACCATCCCCCCATCGACCAGTAACTGAGAAAATGCCTTACACCTGGATCTCATGGATGAATTTCCTCTACTGAGGCTCCTTTCTCTTCGATGACTCTAGCTTATGTCAAGTTGACACATAAAACCAGCCAGTACACCCTGGCTGGCCTAAAACGCATTATGTAGCCAAGGATGAAATTAAACTTTTGATCCCCTGCCTCCACCTTCTGAGTACTAATATTATGGGTGTGTACCACAACCAGTTTATTCAATGCTGAGAATTTATCATGGAGCTTTCTGTAGGCTAAGTAAGCATGCTCCCAACTGAGTTACAATCCCAGACCCAGTATATAATGCTTAATGACAAAACAGTCACACACCAAAAGTGAACACCATGCTACTTGCCAACTTACCTGTGTGCTGAAACAGAGATGCTAGAAATAAACCAATGAGTCAGAGATGAGCAGAGTCATTCTTGACAGGTAATTTTAATGCAATAAGCAGGCAGATGTTTCTCACACATCTTATTAAGTTCAGATAGAAGACTCCAAATGACTTCCTATAAGTCCACCCTAATCTTGTTCTTACTTCTTCCAGAAACTGCAGAGATACAACAGATGTCTGTGATATGTCAAGGGAATTCTTATTCTCCCAGCACTAAGAACCTGATTGAACCAAGTTTTTTAACACTTGCCATGCCCATTTGAAAGCATAGTACCCCGTAGTTGATTTCTCACCACTATTTAGGTAGCTCTGTCTGATGATATCCACGAGGGAGAGGAATGTTCTTCAGAAACTGAGCATCTGAGATGGGAGTGACTCCTTCTTGGCTAACATTCTCTACTAGTAGTTTGGCTGATCCAGAGGGCTGGAAAAAACAAGAAAAGGGTTGGGTTTAATCTTACATATGTGAATCTATAGGGATACTTATATATGTGTGTGTGTATATTTGTATACACACACATAAAGAAAGAGAAGTTTTGTACTTAACTCATGAACATCGGGCTTCATGTGAGCATTCCTGTTATATGCTTTAGATAAGCAAGAATAATAGCCCCTAGTGTTCAGGCTCCTATTTAGTTGAGAGTCTTTGGAAATCATGAACTAACAACTACTACCAAACAAATCCTGAGGTTAATATGAACCATCTGACTGCTTATATATAGTGAAGGTGACCAAGAAAATTACAATCAGATATTAATCACATTGCTCTCAAGGCAAGGCAATTGCAAAGGGGAATATTACCCCTGTGCTCTTTGCTGGTCTGTGAACGCACTATTTCCTGTTCCAGCTCTGTACTTTTCCACCTGAAGCCAAAGTGAAAGGGGAGAGAGAGATGAAGGAGATTAAACACATAACCCTGTAAACAATACAGGAAAACAGGAAGTAAGAAAAAACCTGTCCATGTGCAAAAAAGGGAGCCATCTGTAGATGCTTGCACTTATGGTCTTCTGGTTTGCTCTTAAGCATCGTTTAATCCTCAACCCAGGGACAGCAAGCAACATCAGCTCCAGCCATCTACAGTCTTCAGCCTCAGATTCTGCCACCCTAACTCCCTACCCAGTGCAAGGCCCCTCCCCCCCATCACACTCCCAGCTGGATGAGTCTTTCTTCATATTCTAAGTTTTTCCGTTGATTTAATTTGGCTATCTTCCATCTCTGAATTAAGTGTTCTATCTCACCTTCTGTTTTTCTCGGGTCTCTGGTTCATCTTTCAAGACTGTATGCAGCAAGACTTATCACCTATAATACCCGATCCTGCCTCACCCACCTCCCTGTAACCTCAGATTTCTTTTCTTGCCTTTGGTAAATTAGGTTCGGCTACCATCATTTATATGTCCATGTAATTCTCTGATAGATATTTTTCTTTCCCTTTTTCCTTTCTGCCATGACCTTTAATTCTGTAACTACACCGAATTACATGTAACTACATTAAGAATCATGACGCACTTGGTATACAAGTTGCATAAAACGTCAGGCAGGAAAGAAACCTGCTGTCTTGAGAGGCATCTTGTGTCTGCCATTCTACCCAAATTAATTAGTTCAGAGTCAGCCCAGCATCACAGCGCAGGTTAGACGCACAACACACAGAAGAAAGCCATGCTATTAGAACTTTTCAAAACCATACTTTATGGTTTTCTTTGTTTCCCACACACAAAAAAAGTAAACACGCCTGTGACACCTTAACCAGAATGCTGATAACAGCAACTAACCTCTCAGGACTAGGAGGAGACTGCTCTTCTGTAAAGTGCTGGACACAAGGTGCTCAGTGCCATTCCTAGAGCCCATGTAGAAAAGCTGGTCATGGTGATGTATCTTTGTAACCTGGAGAGGTAGACAGGGGGTCCCCAAGGCTTGATGCCCAGACTTAAAATCAAGGTGAACAGCTACTGAGGTGCGACACACACACATACACACCAGTTCGACTGGCAATGGCTCTACCTACTCAAAGCCTCTTCAAGCTCCTCTTTTAATGGCATTAAATGGGACAGTGAAAGGAAGAAACTTATTTCTTTCTCACCCAAGCTGAGGGTGTCAAGAAGAATTCTCTGTTATTGGAACTTGTCATAAGTTGCCGCCAAAGAGAGAGATGTCTTAGAAGTTTGTCATGGTAAGTCAGTGTGTTTGTCATGGGCTAAACAATGACAGAAGACACCCGAGAACCTGGTGCTGGTTGCTGGCTACAAACAACTCACAGATGTTAAAATATACTTCCCAATTTAAAAAAAATAAATAGAAACGAACCCCCCAGGCTGTGTGGCAAGAAGAAGCAATCACCAGCCTAAGGACAGTGGGAATCTACATAAGCAGTATCAGGCCTCATAGACTTCCCGAATGCTGATGCAGCCTCTACTCTGTTCTCCAGGCAAACAAAGCACAGAGTGCAGGGCTGGGTGCATGGAGAGAGAGCATGCCCTTGCCATTTCTGTCTCAGTGCAGAGAGATGCACTTGGTTTTGCAACTTTGGTGACACTGTGATTTATAAGGGCCTGACTCTGATTCTCCCGTCTCTTCACTGATTGCAGAACACCCTCCAGAGCGGCTTCGCCGGCCTCACAGCAGCTCTAAATGAGTAGCAGCTGTGGGCTCACTTTTCAAGTTCATCCTGGAGACAGGCAAATTATCATAACGTGACAAATGATACTGAATAGACCCACTGGTGCTCTTACCCCTTTGAGGTAGAGAATATCCTTAAGCCTAATCATTTCTCTACAACACGCCAAGCAAAAGCCCAGGAGGCCTCCCACCATGATGGAGGTTGCAAGGGTCACACACTGGCCAAAGCAAACTGTTTCTCAGGAGGAGAGGTAAGCGCCAATTGCCTTGAGGATAACCATAATGTTTTCATATTTAGTCAGTCTAATGTATAGATTAGTCAAGGGATCCATAGGCTCTGTGCCCATGCAGGCGAGAACATGGGTTGTGTAAGCCGACAGGCATTAATCCAACATCCTGAGTTTCTTACCTGACTTAAGTTCACAAAAATATCATTGTGACAATGGTCCAAGATTCTTGCCATGTGACTATGTAATTTTCACTCAAAGATCCAAAGAAAGGATCCTTTTGTGAAAGCAGAGCTTTTCCCCTGGTCCCATACTCCCCAAATAACAACTCTGAGATGCAAAATATATATTTACAAATACCTTGGCCAATAAGCCTTGGCTGGTTCCCCAATAGCTCATAAGTTAATAACCCATATATCCTAATGTAAGTCTGCCATGTGGCTAGTCACCTGGCTCTTAGCTGTATCGACCACCCCACTTTCTCTTCCAGTCTATTCCTCCCTTGCCTATCTCTCTCCCAGAATCCTTACTCCACTTGAATGTTCCACCTCCTATTTCCTGCCTTGGCTATAGACCAATCAGTTTTAATTGACAGGTGTTGTATCCATACAGTACACAAGAGATTTTCTCTACATCCTCTCATGATGGTTAAACTTCATTGTGAACTTGATTCCATATAGAATGAATCACCATAGAATCAGTTCTCTGCTTGTGCCTTTGAGGGAGTTTTCTGACAGGTTCACCTAAGGAGCAAAGGACAGCACCATCCCATGGGTTGGGGCCCTGCCTTGAAGAAACAGAAGAAAGGGAGCTGGGCACCAGCATTTGTCTCTCTCTGTTCCCTGACTGTGGATATAAGGTCACCAGCTGCCTTGAGCTCATGCCCCCATCTCTTCCCTGCACCTTCAAGCTGTGAGTTGAAATAAACTCTTCCTTCTTTAAGTTGCCTGTGTTCAGTATTTTGTTATAGCAAAATGTAGCTAATACCCTATTTTAAACCCCCTTAAAAGAAACTTGGGAAAAGGAAATTACAGTTAGACATCGCTCTTACTATCATGTTCTTCCCCTCTGACTATTGACCATGTGTTTCTCTATTCACGTGTGTGTGTGCATGTGTGTGTGCGCATGTGTGTGTGTGTGTTTGGAGAAGACTGAATTCACAGCACCAAATGGGTGAGAGAACTTTCAGAGTTGGGTTAATATTTATTCCTGAAATTGGCTCTGGTCAAATGTGAGTTAACTACATTTAAACCCGTTTAAACTATGTAATTACAACAGTTAGGCCATTGAAGTCAAACATTTTTAGTCTATTGCTTTGGCAGCTTAATTTTACATTAAAAAGGGGAAAATCCACACAATTAAAGTCCGTCTTAAACAAACACCTGCTCAAAAACTAGCCTGGAAAAAAAAAGATCATATCTGAAATCAAACAAAATGAGAGTTCAAAACCATACAATAAAAGGATTTCCATTATTCTTAGTCTGCCTATAATGAAATAATGAATATTTATACAACATAACCCCGAGACAAAATGTGGAGAACCACGTGGTCACTTCTAACTTCCAGTCTCAATTAATCACAGTGATTTTTTATTAACAAGTTGAGGGGGAAATAATAGATATAAAAACCATTAAAATGGAGCTACTCATATACATCCGCAAAGATACAAAGAAATTTATTCATATTTTTGCATGCCACACAATACATAATAAAAGTCTGAATGCATAAATTAAACTAGCATGGAAAATGTTTGCTTCTTCTCAAGTAGACTACATTTATAACATCTCTCAAGTGCAATTAAAAGATAAGCTATCTATTTTTATATATCATCCCCATGGAATGTTTTAAATGTCATTTAGAACTTCAAAAATTCAGAAGAGATACGGTTTATCTCCGATGTTGATTAGGCATAGCTCTTTAAATCCCATTCCCTAATAGACTTCAAAACATTTTCACTTTAAGATTACCCTGTTTGGGTCTGGGGAGATAGCTCAGTTGGTAAAGTACTTGCTATGCAGACAGGATGATCCTGGTTGCACAAACATATAAAAGCCAGGTATGGTGGTGTGTGCTTGCAACCCCAGTACCTGAGGTTTGTGGGTCAGCCAGCCCAGATTATCTGACAAATTCCAGGTTCACTGAAAGGACATTGTTTTGAATAATAAGGTGGATAGTGCAAACACACACACACACACACATTCACACACACACACACACTATTCAGTTCTAAGGTTTTTTGGGTTTGGTTCTGTTTTTTTTTTTTTTTGCATAACAGAATGCTATGAGTCCATTTAATATATGAAATAAGACATAAGACATCATCTCTTCAAGTTTAATGATTAGGAAGTACTTGGAGAGAGAGCATCGGAACTCTTTGGGCAGGGCTCCATCCATGGGCATTGGCACGTATTTCACTGTAGAAATTCCTTTCTGATGTAAATCACGTAAGACAAATCTCTATTTTACCATTCTTGATTCACCCATCTGTCCTTAATTATTAAAGGAAGACTCCTGGGTTCATACTGACAGGTAGATAATCCGTCCACATCCCCTAAAAATATGGATGTACTGACAAACATTTTCAGATGTCTTATCAGCTTGATAGGTCTCTGATGATTGTCCTCCAAGCCTGTCACAGCCTTAAAGAGCTGATGTGACCTTCAGGTGGTTTGCAAAGTTCACCTGGCTTTCAATCTTACAGCAGAGAAAAGTATAATAAGATTTCTAAACTCAAGAAATGATGAGCAAAACACAGTTCTGTGGTTAATATAACAGAAACTCAGCAGTATGTGGTGTGTGTGTGTGTGTGTGTGTGTGTGTGTGTGTGTGTGTGTGTGTGCGTGCTTTTTAATATGAGTGTGCCCTTGAACTTACAGGTGTGCATGCACATATGTGAATTTATATTTAAAGGCCAGAGTTTAAAGTCAGGTATCTTCTTCAATTGCTTCCTACCTATTTTGGGAGAGGGTCTCTTATGTGTCTGGAGCCCACCAATCAAATTAAACTAGCTGATAGCCAAGCCCCGGAGATCGTCCAGGCTCTGTCTCCCTATCACTGAAACTATACGCATGCTACAGCATGCCCAAATTTTTATGTGGGTTCTGGTGGTAAAAGCTTAGATCCTCAGGCTCATACAGAAAGTACTTTACTGATTGAGTCACTCCACCTAGACAGACAACTTGGATTCTATTTTCCCGTCGTATTAAGAATGACTCTGTATAGTTTAATTCATCCAGGAAAACATGGAGTTAGGAAGAGTTTCAGTTAGGTTTTAAATATGAAAATTGATGTGAGGTGTTGGAGCAAGAAGGACATGCAGAGGATTCTCAGCAACTAGAATATCAACCTCAGAGGCTGATGTCAAAGGAGGAGAAATGATCTCACAGGAGTGTGAGTTTGGAAGACTTCAAGTGTAGCTTCTCATCTAGTTCCTATAATTCCTGATGCCCAAAAATAAGCAAAGTCAGACAGGCAGTGGTGGCGCACGCCTTTAATCCTAGCACTTGGGAGGCAGAGGCAGGTGGATTTCTGAGTTTGAGGCCAGCCTGGTCTACAAAGTGAGTTCCAGGACAGCCAGGGCTATACAGAGAAACCCTGTCTCGAAAAAGCCAATAAACAAACAAATAAACAAACAAACAACAAAGTAACCTAGACAGTGGCTAGCTCCTGCAAAGAGGAAGAAATCTAACTGGGGAGGCTTGGAATCCCCAATTAGAAATGCCTTGTCTGAGCTGGCTAGATGGCTCAGTTGTTAAACTAGTTGTTACACTAGTTGCTAGCAGGAGGACCTGAGTTGGTTAGCCAGCATTCAGGTAAAAAGCCATGTGTGTCACTATGTCTCTGTAATCCTAGAGCTAGGAAGCAGAGACAGTTAGCTCCTAAGAGATTGGCAGCAAGGAGAGTCTAATCTACCTGGTGAATTCCAGGCCAGTGAGGGACTCTGGCTAAAAAAATAAGGTTCAGAGTGATCAAGAGAGGCCTCTGCTTGCACTAGCACACACAAATGAATGTGCATATTCATTTATGTGTGTGTGTGTGTGAGTGTGTGTGTGTTTATGTGTGTATATATATATATATATATATATGAATGTGTGTGCGTGCGCACACACACAGCACAAACGTGAAATATCTTGTCTAGCTACGGGTTAGAGTCTATACATGCATTTTCTCTCTGGCTGCTAAGGAGGAATCCTGGCTAAGGTAATATCTTAGCATTGACCTCTTTCAAACAGTTACACGGTGCCTATGCAATCCAAATTGTCATCTCAAGGAGTAAATTTCTGACAATAGCAATAAGGCTTGAATAGCCTTCATGGGTCGAGGACTTTGCATAGTATCTCACCTACACTTCAAAATACTAAATTTTCTATTTCAAAAAATATCTCAGCATATTTTCTACATTCCCTGAAAAAAAGAGGGGAAAAGGTATTCCCAAATATTATGAATTAAAGTGGGCAGAGGTAAAGGATTTGTCTACAAATGAATAGCAGGCATGTTTGAGATTCCAGAACACTTGGCATCAGGTGTGTTGATGGCTGTGTTAGTTATGTTCTACATGGCTGAGACAGGATGCCAGACATAAACAGAAAGTGAGGAAGATTTATTTCACACATGGTTTCAATTCATCACGGTGGGCAGGGCAAGGTGGAACAACTCACATCACAATGGACAGAAACCAGAGCAGGACAGCAACAGGAAGTATGCCGCCCTAGAACACACCCCGAATGACCTTGCACAGTTCCTCCCCTTAGCTTATTCACATGTTTTACTCCAGCTACCTAGCAGCTAAGCCATCTCAGTGGAAAGTCTGAAAACACCCTCAGAGAAACTCTGTATCAATTACTTTCCTTGTTGGGAGAAAATATCTGGAGAAAGCAACTTGGGGATGGGAAGACTTTTTCTAGCTCACAGTGTGAGGGGAAATTCATCATGGCAGGGAAGGCACAGAGGCAGGAGCACAAGGCTTCTAATTACAATCTGCCCACAGGCAGGAAGCAGAGAATGACTGATACTGGTGCCAGGTTTTCTCCCTTTTATTCAGGCTGGACCCCCAGTTTTTGGAATGATTCCACTCACATTTAAGATCAGTCATCCCATCTCAATTAACATAATCTGGGTAATCCTTTATAGACTTGCTTAGACGTTAACCTGATCTAACCTAGAAACTATCCTGGTCTAGAAAATCCTGTACAGAGGCGTCTCCTAAGTGAGTCTAGACCATGTCAATATCCATTTCACAAGTCCAACCTTGTCAACTTCATATTCAAACATATCACTTAAGCCATAACCTTTCATTCTTTGTCTCCCACCTTAGTCAGTGTTTTTTTTTTTTTTTTTTTTTTTTTGCTGTGAAGAGACACCATGACCATGTCAACTCTTATAAAAGTAAGCATTTAATTGGGGCTTGCTTATAGTTTCAGAGGTTCAGTACATTACCATTATGGTGGGGAACATGGATGCACATGGAAGACGTGGGGCTGGAAAAGTAGCTGAGAGTTCAGCTGATCAGCAGAAGAGAAAGTGGGCATTAGGTTTTGGAACCTCAAAGCTCACCCCCAGTGACATACTTCCTCCAATAGGGCCACACCTACTCCAGTATGGCCACACCCACTCTAACAAGACCACACCCATTCCAACAAAGCCACACCTACTCCAACAAGGCCACACATACTCCAACAAGGGCACATCTACTCCAACATGGCCACACCTATTCTAATAAGACCACACCTTTTAATCCTTCTCAAGAATTGCCACCAAATGATTACTAAGCATTCAAATCTATGAGCAAGTCAGTTA
This sequence comes from Mus musculus, assembly GCF_000001635.26. NCBI lineage: Eukaryota > Metazoa > Chordata > Mammalia > Rodentia > Muridae > Mus > Mus musculus. The sequence goes on along the minus strand of NC_000074.6, from coordinate 127,884,898 downwards.
GCAGCTTTCCCCCACGGTTCCCAACTCTATTCTTGCTTTACTTCTTGCCCTGATTTTTCTCAAGGATCAACTACAGTCATGATGTGCAAGTCTTTACCTCCCAGAGCTACCTTTGGTCTTTGTTTTATCATAACAACAGCAAATAAAGTAGAGGAAATGACTAATTTACATGTTGCTGAGACAAAATGCCTGAGGACAATAACTTAAAGAAGGGGAGGGTTATTTCAGTGTGATGGGAGTCCATGCTGGTGGGGAAGGCGTGGCAGCAGGAGCTGAGGCAGACAAAGACTGGTGCTCAGCTCACTTTCTCCTTTTTATTTAGCACAGAATCCCAGCCCAGGGATGATTCCCTGTGCGAGATAACTTAACTTAGATAATCCTTCGCAAACATGCCAAAATCTAAACCATCTCTCACAGGCTTGTTTCCTAAATGGTTTTACATGCTGGTAAGTTATTAACCATCACACAGACCCAGAGATACACTTCACAAGCCCCCAAACATTTCACAATGCAATGGAGTTGAGAGTAAAAATCGACTACCCCAGTGTCACATGCAGTGCTCACTCCACCTCACCACCATGCAAGGTGATCTTTAAGATAAAACGGTGAAATATGGAAAACATATTTTTGTAAAGTGGTCCTCTTAATTCTATCCCACAAAGAGAACAAATGCCTGTGGCAGAGATTAGGGCTAAATGTTAACTTGTTTCCATACTGCTTTACTATAGCTGAGTACATTCCATCAAGACCTATGTAAGCCAGATCATATCCTTACTTATAGTGCACTTTGTTGGTCACTGCTAGCTTAGTGGTAGGTGGTATGGGCAGGCTGTGTTGTTTATGTGGCTCCTGCCTTGGGATCTGCTTCTCGCTTGGAATGAAGTCATATTGGGCATGGCTAAGAAAACTATTATGGCTTTCCCCATACACATAATATAGAGGAGGTTTCTCAAGGGAGGTGAGTACCGCCTTTCTTCTCTGTTCCTTATATTTGATTTGTCCTATGACCCTTTCTTACTATGACTGTTGTTTCCACCCAATTATCACACTTGGATCTTTGTCATCTGAAGAGTTCCTGCAGGGTCTGTAACGCTTCCTGGAGTTTCATTTGTTCACTTAATGCATTCAATGAACATTTACTAAGTTTCTACTAAATACTAGCAACATTTTAGGGACAAAGAACAAAAGCCAGTGGTATGAAAGGAATGGGTTTTGCTTGAAGAGTTCCTACCTCCAATCTCCAGGCTCTGCTGAATGGCCCAGGTCCACTGTGAAGTGACCTAACACACAAGTGGTCTCAAATCATCACGGGCTTGATCGTGTCTGAGATGTTGTATACACTGATAAACAGCTGGCATTATTTCCAAAACTGCAAAATGTTAAGAAGCAATCGTTCCACGTTCCCTGACAGGAACAGCTTTTTCCAGCATCTGTGCTTACTCAGTTAAAGACCACTTCCAGTCTTGATTCACCGCCTCCATGGTCTTGAATATTCTTTTCAGGGATTTGATAACATCTTTTTCACCTGACAGAGAGAGGATCTCTGACCTGGAGGGCTCCCATTCGCACACAATGGGTGCTTTTCTTTGAGAAAAACAAAACAACAACAACAAAAACTGTCCTACTTGGTTTCCTTCTCTGATTCTGACTATAAATGACCATCCTGCATCCAACAGCTCATGTGTGGGGGAGGTATTCCTGGTTTGTAAGTAGTTTCTTTCTTCCAAATCTCCCCTAGATAATGTTTTATCTTAGGGCTCCATCTCTGATTTGAAGTCCTTTTCTAATGAAGTGTATGCCCAGGCCTCTTCGACTGTATAATCCTCTTGGCATCTTCAACATTGAAATTAATTCTTGTGCAAGAGCTCTGTTATGACACTCTGCATTAATTTTAGTCATACCCCGAAGTCCTTGTATGGACCATACACTAATCTAATTACACTGGCTTTCAGTGCAGCTCAGTACAGAGGGGATAATGTAGTAGATACAGGAATTCGAAGAGTTTAACCAGGTATGAGTATTAGTTGCTTCCTTTTCTCATTTTTCCAGGTGTGACAGAACACCTAACAAGAAACAACTTACACAAGGTAGGGAAGAAGGTGGAAAGGAAGTGGGGTTGGGCTATAAACCTCAAGACCCACCCCAGTAACTTACTTCCTCCAGTAAGGCTCTACCTCCTAAAGGCTCATCACCTTCCAAGTAGCCCCACCAGCTGGGACCATGTGCTCAAACACTCGAGCCTGTGGGAGACACTCCACATTCAACCTACCTCCACAGTAATTGATTTGATTTGGAAATGTCATCCTCTTCTTTCTCAGCAGAATTCTTTCTGCTAATAACCCTAGAAATCAGTATAGAAAACAGGAAACAGATGGGTTTTGCTGTGATGAAGGGAAGAATTGCTGTTTTTTGTTCTCTGCGTGTGTGTGTGTGTGTGTGTGTGTGTTGCCTTGTGTGGCATGCCTAGCTGTCCACCTTTAGACACATTGAAGTAGCCCTTGAATGTCACAAAATTGGACTAGTTGCCTCTCGTATACATTCTATTTGTAAAATCAACATCTTTTTTCCTGTGTTAGCTCAGCCTCCCAACAGATACATCTTTCTAATTCCCATATCATGGGGTGTTTAGAGACTTGATTTTCATTTGCAATTCATTTTTCCCTTCATGACATTAGCTGTTTCTTTATTACGTCAGGAAAGGTCTCCTGTAACTTTCACACAATTAAGCCTAGAATTAGAGACCATCCACATTCTTCAATGGATAGGTCTCTGGCTCTCTGCATTTAGAGTGCTTGTAAGGTCTTAAAAGATAGGGACCAGATCTATCTGCCTGGCCTTTATAGTCCCAGTGGCATTCAAGAGATGCTGAGCAAATGTCATTGAATTAATAATATTAATTTGTGTTGTGTAAGGGTATTAACATTATCTGGTTGTTTTTCTAATTTGTGTCACTTTGTGTTTCAATATTTTCATCTGAAAAATGGCACCTGTCCTGCTGAAGCCATGGAGGGCTCACCATTAGGAACACTAGAAGTTCAGCATAAACCATGCGCTTAAGAAGTAGGTGTCAATAAGCTAATTTACCGAATTGATTATTTAGTTTATTATCCTAATGAATTGGGCTTGTTTTCTTTTTTTTTCTAACCAAGAAACCAAAATAACCAGAATAGTGTAATAAATCTGTCTTTTACATATCTTTAAGTATGATGAGTTTCTGCTGCAGTAACTTTTATTCACTGAGTTTGCAGAGATTATAAAATGAAGTATTTTACAATGGAAATAGCTGTTTTGATTTAATTCACCAGTAATTCAGAGGCAGCTGTAGGCAATCATTTTCTTGTGTTCCAAAGAAGAATAATATATGTATTTGGCTTCAAAGGAAAAAATTAAAAAAAAAATTTAACCCCAAAGGATAATGTTTTGGAAAGCTCCAGTAGTGTGAAACATGGCTCTAAAGAAGAGTTTTCTTAGAATCCTGAAGAAGGCTTACACTAGGACCAACAGCATAAAGCACACTGTGGCTCTCAACTTATTTACTCTGTAATTGTACCAGGTGGCAAACAGGCTGAAAACAAAGAGAGCATTGCTGCCTTTTGCTATGAAGAGCTGCTAAGAGCATATTGACAAAGGGCAGTTGTCAGCAAAAGCTGGAGGTTGGTCCTGTGCATCTAGTTCCATCTTCCTGTGCAGGTTCATTTAAAGGGAGTTCGCTGTTCTTCCTGGCATGCATGCACTTGTCAGATGAGGCAATTATAGTGATTTTGCAGAGTCAATTTTCAATTCCATAATCACACGGACTTGTACTAATGCATCAGAAAAGTGCCTGGGTGGGATAACTTTCAGGGTTGGTTTCAATCTAGAGGTCTGGTGTTTGAGTTCAATTCATGAAGCTTGATTCTTGTTCAAATCTCTCCCAAAAGTCTTAGTCCCAACACCCTTAGAGAGAAGCACCGTGTGCCTAAAAAAAGAGCTGTGGCAGGGCCCAGAGTCAGTATTATCTACTATTTGTGGGTGTGTCTTGTGCTGTCCATGAGAGGGTTGCTGTTGGGAACAAAATAAAGGGGGCGGGGAGTGGCTGGGGAAAAGTGGGGAGGAAAAAGATGCCACGTCCTGCCAGAGTTCCTATACTCTGGGCAGATGGACTAGGGGAGACTGCCAGGTGCTTTTCCACTCAGCCCAGGTGAGCATGCCTGACCCATGCGGCAGGGGGTGGAGAAAGGGGCAGCTCCGACGGGGGACCCTTCCCCCCCCCCCCCAGCTACCTTGCTAAAGCCCCAGGGTTGCAGGAGAGAAGGTTAAGGGAAGAGGTTCCCAACACTGGTGAGAGTGGCACAGCAGATCTAAAAGGAGCAGAGAATCTCTATGGTTTAAGAACTTTATAATAGATATTCAGGGGAAAAGAGAGAAGGTGGGGGAATGGCTAGAGAGAAAGAGAGAGAAAGAGAAAGGAGAGAGGAGAATAGAACACAAAGAGAAAGGTAAAAGGAGAGAGAAGTGAGAGGTAAGAGGACAAAGGAGTGAGAGAGCGTGGTGGGGGCTGAGCACCCCTTTTTATGGTCTTCACTGTTGCTAGGTAACTGGGGAGGAGTGTAGCCTGAAGGTCAGAAGCTTGGGCCATTGCTTACATGACTACTGACCATGCTTCTTTTGTGGGGGCTGTGGGAGGTGGTACCTTAGGCAGGGGCCGGAATTCCAGGAGCATGAGGGAATGCCTACTGTGTCATGTAGGTGAATTATGACCATCGGGGTTCAGACCTCAGCTCAACTGGATATCAGCCTACAATTCCCCACAGGTTGCTTTGCCCCTGACAGGGACTCATGTATATTCTCTATGTAGTGGGAGAAGATGACCTTGGTCTTCTCATCTTCCTGCCTCCACCTCCCAAGTACTGGGTTTACAGACCTGGTTTACAAGGTCCTGGAGATAAAACTTGGGGTTTTGAGTATGTTAGGTAAGCACTTTATCAACTGTGCTATATCTCCAGTCTCTGAACAGGATCTCTTGATGAGAACAAGGCAGTTTTGTGGCTTACCGTGAGTAAACCCTGAGGAGAAGGGAAGGCTGTATCTTACTATGAGTGTCAAGTCTGACCTAAGGCAACTTTCAAAACTTAGGCTTGGCAAGCTTGCATACGAATCACAATCCAAAATAATTTTACTATATATTCTTTTGATTTTTTTTTATTGATGAGCCAATGAATCTGTTGGTAAATTCTTGTAATGAGTCATCAGATCATGACCTAACAAGAGACTTCCTAGGAAATGTAGCATGCTAATGAGAGATGAGAAAGCCAGAGGTGTTAGTGGAGACTTGAGGTCCTGGTTCAAGCTATCCAGGCAGAAGCTGTGTGTGTATAAAAGTCCATATTGAACATATCTCTTTACTTGCCAAATGTGCTTATAAAAAAACTACACATCAGGGTGAGTATAATATAGACGACTGACAAGTGGTAATCATCATTATCATCATCATTATTATTGTTTTAATAGTGTGTTGCCAAATAAAATGGAGATAAATTGAGGTAAAATTATGATAACATTATTTATTTTTTAAGTTAAAAAATTTAAATGGGTGTGTTTGTCTATATGAGGGTGCACACAGTTGCACATCCATACAACTGCTCTTGGAAGGCAGTAAAGAGCATAGAATTCCCTGGATCTGGAGTTATGGGTTGTTGTAAGGCACCTGACATAAGTGCTGTAAACCAAACTTGGGTATTCTGAAAGAACAGTTTATACTCTTAACAGCTGAGTCATCTCTCTAGCCTCTTGATGTATTTAAAATGGTGTCTTTCCATTGTTGGCTTGGCTTGAACCAATACAGTACATGTATAACTGCAGCCTGCAGGTCTAAAAATAACAGTTTGTTGCTATGAGCTTAAAATTTCCTTGAAATCCCCTTGAAATAGAGGTAGAGGGGTAGAGATAGACATGGAAGAGAAAGCAACCTTCCTAAGATGGCAGTTTCCTGTTCCCATAAGACCACAAGGAGAAACAGCAGGAAGGTACAGAATTGCATTTTTAAATAGAACCAATATGGGAAAGGGGAGGGACCTGGGGGCCTATAAAATATCCAAGCAACATCTGTTTACCAGACTCCAAGCTTTAGGATACCCCCCCCCCCCATCCTGAATATAAAAAGCTTGTACTTTCCCTTTCTCTATGGCACAAACTATTGAATGAGTGGAAAAGACAGAAGACTAAGCCAGTGATTGTCTTCCTTGTTATACCCTGAGTGAAAAAAGAAAGAAAATATGTGACCCAGGATGGCACAACAATCATATAAGCTTGCCTCAAACCCAAAACCATTTGCCATCTCCATCCATCCAACAAATACCTTCTTCCCTTTGATTTTCTATAATCCCTCTCTTAATTGATAGAGGAGACAGACTAGAATTTACCTTCATCCTTCTTGACAGTCAGTCCTCAGTAAAAGCTCTTTCTGCAAACCCCTGGTGCTGTGGTTAGATTCTGAGACCATCTGCTTGATGTTATTAGTTGGCAAGCATTAAGGTCATCAAGAATAGACCCCTTCCTCATAATCAGCCTCAGTAATTATATGCCCTCAGTAACACACTAGTTTTAAAGAAGGGAAAGTATTGCAATTACTCTCAGATTTTGAAATACTATGGGGAAGAATAGCTAAAGGTTAGACAAAGGTGAGGAAAGTGGTCATATTAGAGCTTTCTTGAACCCTACTAAGTGAAGGCTTCTGGGCTATGGATATAGGTTAGTCTAGTTAAGTGTCTGACTGGCATTGAAGAGGTTCTATCCTGTCCAGTGTTCTATTTCTGTAAAAAGAACTCTTCACAGAACTCATGATCATAGAACTCATATGAAGGAAAACACTTAATTGGGGCTTACTTATAGTTTCAGAGGTTTAATCCATTATCAGAATGGTGGGTAGCATGGTAGCACTTCAGCAGGTATGGTGCTGGAGAGATAGCTGAGAACTCTACATCTGGAAGAGCAGGCAGCAGGAGAGAGAGAGAGAGAGAGAGAGAGAGAGAGAGAGAGAGGGAGAGAGAGAGAGAGAGAGAGAGAGAGAGAGAGAGAGAGAGAGAGAGAGAGGGAGAGGGAGAGGGAGAGGGAGAGGGAGAGGGAGAGGGAGAGGGAGAGGGAGAGAGAGAGAGAGAGAGAGAGAGAGAGAGAGAGACTGGGCATGGCTTGAGCATTTGAAGCACCAAAACCCAGCCCCAGTGACACACTTCCTCTAGCAAGGCAAAACCACACCCTTTCCAACAAGGCCTCACTTCCTGAACCACTCCTTGGTGACCAAGCATTCAAATCTGTGAGCCTGGAGGAAAGGGGCATTCTTATTCAAACCAGCACACATCCCTAACACCACATAAACTAGATATTGGGACATACTTCCCAGTGCTTGGGAGGTAGGAGTAGAAGTAGGTTTGAGATCGTCCCTGTTTATATAAAGAATCTGAGGTCATTTTGAGCTCATGAGACCCTATCTCAAAAACAAAATTAGAGAGATGGGGGGTTACTTTCACCTGGTATAGGAAAGCTATTTTTATAGATTTTTGTCATTTTATCCCTTTAATTCTTTTCAATCTTTCCTGTTACATGACTTTTGGTCAAATGAATAGAATCTGAGGGGCTGGAGAGATGACTCAGAGTTTAAGAGGAGTTTGTTTGTTTGTTTGTTTGCTTGTTTGTTTGTTTGTTTCAGAATACTGAATCTTGTTGCCCAGCACCCACAGTGGGTGTCTCATAACCATCTGTGTTGGCTATTTTTATGTCAACTTGACATGAGATAGAGTCATCTGGAAGAGACAACCTCAATTAATTAATCTTAAGCCTAGGAGAAGCTAATGCATTGTGGGTAGCAGAACAAGAGAAGTGCCTCTGCCAAGGCCCTTTGGAGCCCAGAGGGCTATGAGTGGCCCCAGACATCAAGAACTGAACTTTCTATGCTGTTGAACTTAGTATTTCTTTTGATTTGATTGTGCCCTAATTATTCTCTTTTGAAATAAGGAAAGGTTTAGCTTATTTTATATTATTATTTACAGAAGCCCACCGTTAAGGTACTTTGAACTTTTAAAGAGGCATAGGCGTTTTATAGCAAATATGTATATTTTAAAGAGGCTATGAATATTTTAGAAATGTTAGAAATTTTAGAGAAGCTTAAACTTTAAAAGAGACTTTGGATGTTTTAAAGAGACTGTACATTTGAGTTGTTTAAATTTTTTTAAATTGTGGGAATTTTAAAAGTTGGATATTTTATAATGTAGTAGTATTAATGTGAGATCTTGGGGATGAACAAGAAAGGAAAGGTTATGGTTTAACAGTGATGCAATTTTGTATCAAGTTGACAAGGAGTCAAGCATGTTGGCTATTTTTATGTCAACTTGACACAAGATTGAGTCATTTTGGAAGAGGGAACTTTGATTGAGGAAATGTTTCCATCCAGATGGACTGTGAGCAAGTTTGTGGGGGCATTTTCTTGGTTAATGATTGATGTGAGATGGACCATCTCATTGTGGACAGTGTCACCTCTGGAGAAGTTGGTTTAGGCTATATAAGAGAACAAAGTGGGCAAGCCATGAGGAACAAGCTAGTAAGCAGCAAGCTAGTAAGTAGCACTTCTTCATGGTCTTTACCTTTAGCCCCTGCCACCAAGTGTCTTGAATACCTGTTCTGACTTCCTTAATGACAAACTGTGATATGGAACTATGAGCCAAATAAAACTTTTCCTCCCCAAGTTACTTTTGGCCATGGTGTTTTATGACAACAATATGAACCCTAAGTAAGATATACACCTATGTACATAATAAACATAAAATCTTTAAAGAACAAGCAAACAAATGAAAACCTACAATTGAATCTGTGTTGTCTCTATGACCCTGCATGGAAGCATGACTAACAGGAAGCTTCCTGCTCAATATCAAAGATATATGGTTATCCTTTCCCTTAAGAGAAAATCTGAATGAGCTATCATTAATCTGAAAAGGAAATCCTACTTCAAGAAAGATGTCTGCCCTAGCAACTTTGAAAACAGTGCAAAGACCACCTCAGCACGCAGTTGAGTACCAAGGTCTCCCTGGTCGTTGTGCATGCAAGTTGACATGGAGTATCCACTCAATGGTGTTTTCCTCTACAGTGACCTCTTAGTTCACTGCTAACCATCATGCTAGAGCATTTTTCATGGTGTTCTGTAACACATTTTACCTATCTTCATCACTATGCTCTGTGTTTCCTTTAAATTTATCTATGAAGCCCATTGGTGGCAGGACAGGCCTTTAATCCCAGCACTCAGGAAGCAGAGACAGATGGATCTCTGAGTTGGACAGAAGCATGGTCTACAGAAAGAGTTCCAGGAAGCTAGGGCTAAACAGAGCAACCCTGTCAAAAACCAATAGGTATAGATAGATGATAGATAGATAGATAGATAGATAGATAGATAGATAGATAGATAGATAGATAGATAGATGATAGATTTTCTCTGTTAGAAATTTTTTCTTTTTTTTTAATTAGGTATTTATTTCATTTACATTTCCAATGCTATCCCAAAAGTCCCCCACATGCTCCCCCACCGACCCACTCCCACTTCTTGGCCCTGGCATTCCCCTGTACTGAGGCATATAAAGTTTGCACAACCAATGAGCCTCTTTTTCCACTGATGGCTGACTAGGCCATCTACTGATACTTATGCAGCTAGAGACATGAGCTCCAGTGGGTACTGGTTAGTTCATATTGTTGTTCTACCTATAGGGTTGCAGATCCCTCCAGCTCCTTGGGTACTTTCTCTAGCTCATCCATTGGGGGTCCTGTGATCCATCCAATAGCTGACTGTGAGCATCCACTTCTGTGTTTGCTAGGCCCAGGCATAGCCTCACAAGAGACAGCTATATCAGGGTCCTTTCAGCAAAATCTTGCTACTGTATGCAATGTTGTCAGCATTTGGAGGCTGATTATGGGATGGATTTCCTCTCACTTCCAAACTTTGTCTCTGTAACTCCTTCCATGGGTGTTTTGTTCCCAATTCTAAGAAGGGGCAAAGTGTCCACACTTTGGTCTTCGTTCTTCTTGAGTTTCATGTGTTTTGCAAATTGTAACTTATATCTTGGGTATTCTAGGTTTCTGGGCTAATATCCACTTATCAGTGAGTACATATCATTTGAGTTCTTTTGTGATTGGGGTACCTCACTCAGGATGATGCCCTCCAGGTCCATCCATTTGCCTAGGAATTTCATAAATTCATTATTTTAATAGCTGAGTAGTACTCCATTATGTAAATGTACCACATTTTCTGTATCCATTCCTCTGTTGAGAGGCATCTGGGTTCTTTCCAGCTTCTGGCTATTATAAATAAGGCTGCTATGAACATAGTGGAGCATGTGTCCTTCTTACCGGTTGGAACATCTTCTGGATATATGCCCAGGAGAGGTATTGTGGGATCCTCTGGTAGTGCTATGTCCAATTTTCTGAGAAACAGCCAGACTGATTTCCAGAGTGGTTGTACAAGCTTGAAATCCCACCAACAATGGAGATCCTCTTTCTCCACATCCTCGCCAGCATCTGCTGTCATCTGAATTTTTGATCTTAGCCATTCTGACTGGTGTGAGGTGGAATCTCAGGGTTGTTTTGATTTGCATTTCCCTGATGACTAAGGATGTTGAACATTTTTTTAGGTGCTTCTCAGCCATTCGGTATTCCTCAGGTGAGAATTCATTATTTAGCTCTGAGCCCCATTTTTTAATGGGGTTATTTGATTTTCTGGAGTCCACTTTCTTGATGTCATTATATATATTGGATATTAGTCCCCTATCTGATTTAGGATAGGTAAAGATCCTTTCCCAATCTGTTGGTGGCCTTTTTGTCTTATTGACTGTGTCTTTTGCCTTGTAGAAGCTTTGCAATTTTATGAGGTCCCATTGGTAGATTCTCGATCTTACAGCACAAGTCATTGCTGTTCTATTCAGGAATTTCTCCCTAGTGCCCATATCTTTGAGGCTTTTACCTACGTTCTCCTCATAAGTTTCAGTGTCTCTGGTTTTATGTGGAGTTCCTTAGTCCACATAGATTTGACCTTAGTACAAGGAGATAGGAATGGATCAATTCGCATTCTTCTACATGATAACCACCAGTTGTGCCAACAGGATTTGTTGAAAATGATGTCTTTTTTTCCACTGCATGGTTTTAGCTCCCTTGTCGAAGATCAAGTGAAGATAGGTGTGTGGGTTCATTTCTGCGTCTACAATTCTATTCCATTGGTCTACTTGTCTGTCGCTATACCAGTACCATGCAATTTTTATCACAATTGCTCTGTAGTAGCTTTAGGTCAGGCATGGTGATTCCACCAGAGGTTTTTTAATCCTTGAGAAGAGTTTTTGCTACCCTAGGTTTTTTGTTATTCCAGATGAATTTGCAGATTGCCCTTTCTAATTTGTTAAAGAATTGAGTTGGAATTTTGATGGGGATTGCATTGAATCTGTAGATTGCTTTTGGCAAAATAGCCATTTTTACAATGTTGATCCTGCCAATCCATGAGCATGGGAGATCTTTCCATCTTCTGAGTTCTTCTTTAATTTCTTTCTTCAGAGACTTGAAGTTCTTATCATACAGATCTTTCACTTCCTTAGTTAGAGTCACACCAAGGTATTTTGTATTATTTTTGACTATTGAGAAAGGTGTTGTTTCCCCAATTTCTTTCTCAGCCTGTTTATCCTTTGTGTACAGAAAGGCCATTGACTTGTTTGAGTTTATTTTATATCCAGCTACTTCACTGAAGCTGTTTATCAGGCTTAGGAGTTCTCTGATGGAATTTTTAGGGTCACGTATATATACTATCATATCATCTGCAAAAAGTGACATTTTGACTTCTTCCTTTCCAATTTGTATCCCCTTGATCTCCTTTTGTTGTCTAATTGCTCTGGCTAGGACTTCAAGTACAATGTTGAATAGGTAGGGAGAAAGTGGGCAGCCTTGTCTAGTCCCTGATTTTAGTGGGATTGCTTCCAGCTTCTCACCATTTACTTTGATGTTGGCTATTGGTTTGCTGTAGATTGCTTTTATCATGTTTAGGTATGGGCCTTGAATTCCTGATCTTCCCAAGACTTTTATCATGAATGGGTGTTGGATTTTGTCAAATGCTTTCTCCACATCTAACAAGATGATCATGTGGTTTTTGTCTTTGAGTTTGTTTATATAGTGGATTACGTTGATGAATTTCCGTGTATTAAACCATCCCTGCATCCCTGGAATGAAACCTACTTGGTCAGGATGGATGATTGTTTTGATGTGTTCTTGCATTCGGTTAGCAAGAATTTTATTGAGTATTTTTGCATCGATATTCATAAGGGAAATTGGTCTGAAGTTCTATATCTTTGTTGGATCTTTCTGTGGTTTAGGTATCAGAGTAATTGTGGCTTCATAGATTGAGTTGGTTAGAGTTCCTTCTGCTTCTATTTTGTGGAATAGTTTGTGAAGAACTGGAATTAGATCTTCTTTGAAGATCTAATAAGAAATCTGTACTAAACCCATCTGGTCCTGGACTTTTTTTTTTTTTTTTTTTTTTTTTTTGGTTGGGAGACTATTAATGGCTGCTTCTATTTCTTTAGGCGATATAGGACCCTTTAGATCATTAACCTGATCCTGATTTAACTTTGATACCTGGTATCTGTCTAGAAACTTGTCCATTTCATCCATGTTCTCCAGTTTTGTTGAATATAGCCTTTTGTAGAAGGATCTGATGGTGTTTTGGATTTCTTCAGGATCTGTTGTTATGTCTCCCTTTTCATTTTTGATTTTGTTAATTAGGATGCTTTCCCTGTGCCCTCTAGTGAGTCTGGCTAAGGGTTTATCTATCTTGTTGATTTTCTCAAAGAACCAGCTCCTTGATTGGTTGATTCTTTGAATAGTTCTTCTTGTTTCCACTTGGTTGATTTCACCCCTGAGTTTGATTATTTCCTGCCTTCTACTCCTCTTGGGTGAATTTGCTTCCTTTTGTTCTAGAGCTTTTAGGTGTGTTGTCAAGCTGCTAGTGTGTGCTCTCTCTAGTTTCTTTTTGGAGGCACTCAGAGCTATGAGTTTTCCTCTTAGAAATGCTTTCATTGTGTCCCATAAGTTTGGGTATATTGTGGCTTCATTTTCATTAAACTCTAAAAATTCCTTAATTTCTTTCTTTATTCCTTCCGTGACCAAGGTATCATTGAGAAGAGTGTTGTTCAGTTTCCACGTGAATGTTGGCTTTCCATTATTTATGTTGTTATTGAAGATCAACTTTAGTCCATGGTGATCTGATAGGATGCATGGGACGATTTCAATATTTTTGTATATGTTGAGGCTTGTTTTTGGACCAATTATGTGGTCAATTTTGGAGAAGGTACCATGAGGTGCTGAGAAGAAGTTATATCCTTTTGTTTTAGGATAAAATGTTCTGTAGATATCTGTTAGATCCACTTGTTTCATAACTTCTGTTAGTTTCACTGTGTCCCTGTTTAGTTTCTGTTTCCATGATCTGTCCATTGATGAAAGTGGTGTGTTGAAGTCTCCCACTATTATTGTGTGAGGTGCAATGTGTGCTTTGAGATTTACTAAATTTTCTTTAATGAATGTGGCTGCCCTTGTATTTGGAGCATAGATATTCAGAATTGATAGTTCCTCATGAAGGATTTTACCTTTGATGAGTATGAAGTGCCCCTCCTTGTCCTTTTTGATGACTTTGGGTTGGAAGTCAATTTTATTAGATATTAGAATGGCTACTCCAGCTTGTTTCTTCAGACTATTTGCTTGGAAAATTGCTTTCCAGTGTTTCATTCTGAGGTAGTGTCTGTCTTTTTCCCTGAGATGGGTTTCCTGTAAGCAGCAAAATGTCAGGTCCTGTTTGTGTAGCCAGTCTGTTAGTCTATGTCTTTTTATTGGGGAGTTGAGTCCATTGATATTAAGAGATATTAAGGAAAAGTAATTGTTGCTTCCTATTATTTTTGTTGTTAAAGTTGGCATTCTGTTTTTGCAGCTATCTTCTTTGAGTTTTGTTGAAGGATTACTTTCTTGCTCTTTCTAGGACGTGGTTTCTGTCCTTGTTTTTTTTTTTTTTTTTTTGTTTGTTTGTTTTATTTTGTTTTGTTTTGTTTCTGTTATTATCCTTTGAAGGACTGGATTCATGGAAAGATAATGTGTGAATTTGGTTTTGTCGTGGAATACTTGTTTTCTCCATTTACGGTAATTGAGAGTTTGGCTGGGTATAGTAGCCTGGGCTGGCATTTGTGTTCTCTTAGTGTCTATATAACATCTGTCCAGGATCTTCTGGCTTTCATAGTCTCTGGTGAAAAATCTGGTGTAATTCTGATAGGCTTGCCTTTATATGTTACTTGACCTTTTTCCCTTACTTCTTTTAATATTCTATCTTTATTTAGTGCATCTGTTGTTCTGATTATTATGTGTCGGGAGGAATTTCTTTTCTGGTCCAGTCAATTTGAGTTCTGTAGGCTTCTTGTATGTTCATGGGCATCTCTTTCTTTAGGTTTGGGAAAGTTTCTTCTATAATTTTTTGAAGATATTTGCTGGCCCTTTAAGTTGAAAATCTTCATTCTCATCTACTCCTATTATCTGTAGGTTTGGTCTTCTCTTTGTGTCCTGGATTTCCTGGATGTTTTGAGTTAGGATCTTTTTGCATTTTGCATTTTCTTTGATCGCTGTGCCGATGTTCTCTATGGAATCTTCTGCACCTGAGATTCTCTCTTCCATTTCTTGTATTCTGTTGCTGATGCTCACATCTATGTTTCCAGATTTCTTTCCTAGGGTTTCTATCTCCAGCATTGCCTCACTTTGGGTTTTCTTTATGGTGTCTAATTCCCTTTTTAGGTCTAGTATGGTTTTGTTCATTTCAATCACCTGTTTGGATGTGTTTTCCTGTATTTCTATAAGGACTTGCAACTCTTTAGCAGTGTTCTCCTGTATTTCTTTAAGTGAGTTATTAAAGTCCTTCTTGATGTATTCTACCATTGTCATGAGATATGTCTTTAAATCCGGGTCTAGGTTTTCGGGTGTGTTGGGGTGCCCAGGACTGGCTGAGGTGGGAGTGCTTGGTTCTAGTAATGGTGAGTGGTCTTGGTTTCTGTTAGTAAGATTCTTTTTTTTTTCTTTTTCTTTTCCATTTTTTATTAGGTATTTAGCTCATTTACATTTCCAATGCTATGCCAAAAGTCCCCCATACCTACCCACCCCCAATCCCCTACCCACCCACTCCCCCTTTTTGGCCCTGGCGTTCCCCTGTACTGGGGCATATAAAGTTTGCGTGTCCAATGGGCCTCTCTTTCCAGTGATGGCCGACTAGGCCATCTTTTGATACATATGCAGCTAGAGTCAAGAGCTCCGGGGTACTGGTTAGTTCATAATGTTTTTCCGCCTATAAAGTTGCAGATCCCTTTAGCTCCTTGGGTACTTTCTCTAACTCCTCCATTGGGAGCCCTGTGATCCATCCATTAGCTGACTGTGAGCATCCACTTCTGTGTTTGCTAGGCCCCGGCATAGTCTCACAAGAGACAGCTACATCTGGGTCCTTTCGATAAAATCTTGCTAGTGTATGCAATGGTGTCTGCGTTTGGATGCTAATTATGGGGTGGATCCCTGGATATGGCAGTCTCTACATGGTCCATCCTTTCATCTCAGCTCCAAACTTTGTCTCTGTAACTCCTTCCATGGGTGTTTTGTTCCCACTTCTAAGGAGGGGCATAGTGTCCACACTCCAGTCTTCATTTTTCTTGAGTTTCATGTGTTTAGGAAATTGTATCTTATATCTTGGGTATCCTAGGTTTTGGGCTAATATGCACTTATCAGTGAGTACATATTGTGTGAGTTCCTTTGTGAATGTGTTACCTCACTCAGGATGATGCCCTCCAGGTCCATCCATTTGGCTAGGAATTTTATAAATTCATTCTTTTTAATAGCTGAGTAGTACTCCATTGTGTAGATGTACCACATTTTCTGTATCCATTCCTCTGTTGAGGGGCATCTGGGTTCTTTCCAGCTTCTGGCTATTATAAATAAGGCTGCTATGAACATAGTGGAGCATGTGTCCTTCTTACCAGATGGGGCATCTTCTGGATATATGCCCAGGAGAGGTATTGCTGGATCCTCCGGTAGTACTATGTCCAATTTTCTGAGGAACCGCCAAACTGATTTCCAGAGTGGTTGTACAAGCCTGCAATCCCACCAACAATGGAGGAGTGTTCCTCTTTCTTCACATCCACGCCAGCATCTGCTGTCACCTGAATTTTTGATCTTAGCCATTCTGACTGGTGTGAGGTGGAATCTCAGGGTTGTTTTGATTTGCATTTCCCTGATGATTAAGGATGTTGAACGTTTTTTCAGGTGCTTCTCTGCCATTCGATATTCCTCAGGTGAGAATTCTTTGTTCAGTTCTGAGCCCCATTTTTTAATGGGGTTATTTGATTTTCTGAAGTCCACCTTCTTGAGTTCTTTATATATGTTGGATATTAGTCCCCTATCTGATTTAGGATAGGTAAAGATCCTTTCCCAATCTGTTGGTGGTCTTTTTGTCTTATTGACGGTGTCTTTTGCCTTGCAGAAACTTTGGAGTTTCATTAGATCCCATTTGTCAATTCTCGATCTTACAGCACAAGCCATTGCTGTTCTGTTCAGGAATTTTTCCCCTGTGCCCATATCTTCAAGGCTTTCCCCCACTTTCTCCTCTATAAGTTTCAGTGTCTCTGGTTTTATGTGAAGTTCCTTGATCCACTTAGATTTGACCTTAGTACAAGGAGATAAGTATGGATCGATGCGCATTCTTCTACATGATAACAACCAGTTGTGCCAGCACCAATTGTTGAAAATGCTGTCTTTCTTCCACTGGATGGTTTTAGCTCCCTTGTCGAAGATCAAGTGACCATAGGTGTGTGGGTTCATTTCTGGGTCTTCAATTCTATTCCATTGGTCTACTTGTCTGTCTCTATACCAGTACCATGCAGTTTTTATCACAATTGCTCTGTAGTAAAGCTTTAGGTCAGGCATGGTGATTCCACCAGAGGTTCTTTTATCCTTGAGAAGACTTTTTGCTATCCTAGGTTTTTTGTTATTCCAGATGAATTTGCAAATTGCTCCTTCTAATTCGTTGAAGAATTGAGTTGGAATTTTGATGGGGATTGCATTGAATCTGTAGATTGCTTTTGGCAAGATAGCCATTTTTACAATGTAGATCCTGCCAATCCATGAGCATGGGAGATCTTTCCATTTTCTGAGATCTTCTTTAATTTCTTTCTTCAGAGATTTGAAGTTTTTATCATATAGATCTTTCACTTCCTTAGTTAGAGTCACGCCAAGATATTTTATATTATTTGTGACTATTGAGAAGGGTGTTGTTTCCCTAATTTCTTTCTCAGCCTGTTTATTCTTTGTATAGAGAAAGGCCATTGACTTGTTTGAGTTTATTTTATATCCAGCTACTTCACTGAAGCTGTTTATCAGGAGTTCTCTGGTAGAATTTTTAGGGTCACTTATATATACTATCATATCATCTGCAAAAAGTGATATTTTGACTTCCTCTTTTCCAATTTGTATCCCCTTGATCTCCTTTTGTTGTCCAGTTGCTCTGGCTAATACTTCAAGTACTATGTTGAATAGGTAGGGAGAAAGTGGGCAGCCTTGTCTAGTCCCTGATTTTAGTGGGATTGCTTCCAGCTTCTCTCCATTTACTTTGATGTTGGCTACTGGTCTGCTGTAGATTGCTTTTATCATGTTTAGGTATGGGCCTTGAATTCCTGATCTTCCCAGAACTTTTATCATGAATGGGTGTTGGATCTTGTCAAATGCTTTTTCTGCATCTAACGAGAGATCATGTGGTTTTTGTCTTTGAGTTTGTTTATATAATGGATTACATTGATGGATTTTCGTATATTAAACCATCCCTGCATCCCTGGAATAAAACCTACTTGGTCAGGATGGATGATTGCTTTAATGTGTTCTTGGATTCGGTTAGCAAGTATTTTATTGAGGATTTTTGCATCGATATTCATAAGAGAAATTGGTCTGAAGTTCTCTATCTTTGTTGGGTCTTTCTGTGGTTTAGGTATCAGAGTAATAGTGGCTTCATAAAATGAGTTGGGTAGAGTACCTTCTACTTCTATTTTGTGAAATAGTTTGTGCATAACTGGAATTAGATCTTCTTTGAAGGTCTGATAGAACTCTGCACTAAACCCGTCTGGTCCTGGGCTTTTTTTGGCTGGGAGACTATTAATAACTGCTTCTATTTCTTTAGGGGATATGGGACTGTTTAGAAGGTCAACTTGATCCTGATTCAACTTTGGTACCTGGTATCTTTCCAGAAATTTGTCCATTTCGTCCAGGTTTTCCAGTTTTGTTGAGTATAGCCTTTTGTAGAAGGATCTGATGGTGTTTTGGATTTCTTCAGGATCTGTTGTTATGTCTCCCTTTTCATTTCTGATTTTGTTAATTAGGATTTTGTCCCTGTGCCCTTTAGTGAGTCTGGCTAAGGGTTTATCTATCTTGTTGATTTTTTCAAAGAACCAACTCCTCGTTTGGTTAATTCTTTGAATAGTTCTTCTTGTTTCCACTTGGTTGATTCCACCCCTGAGTTTGATTATTTCCTGCCGTCTACTCCTCTTGGGTGAATTTGCTTCCTTTTTTTCTAGAGCTTTTAGATGTGTTGTCAAGCTGCTAGTACGTGCTCTCTCCCGTTTCTTCTTGGAGGCACTCAGAGCTATGAGTTTCCCTCTTAGAAATGCTTTCATTGTGTCCCATAGGTTTGGGTATGTTGTGGCTTCATTTTCATTAAACTCTAAAAAGTCTTTAATTTCTTTCTTTATTCTTTCCTTGACCAAGGTATCATTGAGAAGAGTGTTGTTCAGTTTCCATGTGAATGTTGGCTTTCCATTATTTATGTTGTTATTGAAGATCAGTCTTAGGCCATGGTGGTCTGATAGGATACATGGGACGATTTCAATATTTTTGTATCTGTTGAGGCCTGTTTTGTGACCAATTATATGGTCAATTTTGGAGAAGGTCCCGTGAGGTGCTGAGAAGAAGGTATATCCTTTTGTTTTAGGATAAAATGTTCTGTAGATATCTGTCAGGTCCATTTGTTTCATAACTTCTGTTAGTTTCACTGTGTCCCTGTTTAGTTTCTGTTTCCACGATCTGTCCATTGATGAAAGTGGTGTGTTGAAGTCTCCCACTATTATTGTGTGAGGTGCAACGTGTGCTTTGAGCTTTACTAAAGTGTCTTTAATGAATGTGGCTACCCTTGCATTTGGAGCGTAGATATTCAGAATTGAGAGTTCCTCTTGGAGGATTTTAACTTTGATGAGTATGAAGTGTCCCTCCTTGTCTTTTTTAATAACTTTGGGTTGGAAGTCGATTTTATTCGATATTAAAATGGCTACTCCAGCTTGTTTCTTCAGACCATTTGCTTGGAAATTTGTTTTCCAGCCTTTCACTCTGAGGTAGTGTCTGTCTTTTTCCCTGAGATGGGTTTCCTGTAAGCAGCAGAATGTTGGGTCCTGTTTGTGTAGCCAGTCTGTTAGTCTATGTCTTTTTATTGGGGAGTTGAGAACATTGATATTAAGAGATATTAAGGAAAAGTAATTGTTGCTTCCTGTTGTTTTTGTTGTTAAGGTTGGCATTCTGTTCTTGTGGCTGTCTTCTTTTAGTTTTGTTGAGGGATTATCTTCTTGTTTTTTCTAGGGTGTGGTTCCCGTCCTTGTATTGGTTTTTTTCTGTTATTATCCTTTGAAGGGCTGGATTCGTGGAGAGATAATGGGTGAATTTAGTTTTGTCGTGGAATACTTTGGTTTTTCCATCTATGGTAATTGAGAGTTTGGCTGGGTATAGTAGCCTGGGCTGGAATTTGTGTTCTCTTAGTGTCTGTATAACATCTGTCCAGGCTCTTCTGGCTTTCATAGTCTCTGGTGAAAAATCTGGTGTAATTCTGATAGGCTTGCCTTTATATGTTACTTGACCTTTTTCCCTTACTCCTTTTAGTATTCTATCTTTATTTAGTGCATTTGTTGTTCTGATTATTATGTGTCGGGAGGAATTTCTTTTCTGGTCCAGTCTATTTGGAGTTCTGTAGGCTTCTTGTATATTCATGGGTATCTCTTTCTTTAGATTTGGGAAGTTTTCTTCAATAATCTTGTTGAAGATGTTTGCTGGTCCTTTGAGTTGAAAATCTTCATTCTCATCCACTCCTATTATGCGTAGGTTCGGTCTTCTCATTGTGTCCTGGATTTCCTGGATGTTTTGAGTTAGGATCTTTTTGCATTTTCCATTTTCTTTGATTGTTGTGCCGATGTTCTCTATGGAATCTTCTGCACCTGAGATTCTCTCTTCCATTTCTTGTATTCTGTTGCTGATGCTCGCATCTATGGTTCCAGATTTCTTTCCTAGTGTTTCTATCTCCACTGTTGCCTCACTTTGGGTTTTCTTTATTGTGTCTACTTCCCTTTTTAGGTCTTGGATGGTTTTATTCAATTCCATCACCTGTTTGGTTGTGTTTTCCTGCAATTCTTTAAGGGATTTTTGTGTCTCCTCTTTAATGTCTTCTACCTGTTTGGTTATGTTTTCCTGTAATTCTTTAAGGGATTTTTGTGTTTCCTCTTTAATGTCTTCTACTTGTTTAGCAGTGTTCTCCTGTATTTCTTTAAGTGAGTTATTTAAGTCCTTCTTGACGTCCTCTACCATCATCATGAGATATGCTTTTAAATCCAGGTCTAGCTTTTCAGGTGTGTTGGGGTGCCCTGGACTGGGCGAAGTGGGAGTGCTGGGTTCTGATGATGGTGAGTAGTCCTGGTTTCTGTTAGTAAGATTCTTACGTTTACCTTTCGCCATCTGGTAATCTCTGGAGTTAGTTGTTATAGTTGTCTCTGTTTAGAGATTGTTCCTCTGGTGATTTTGTTACACTATATCAGCAGACCAGGGAGACTAGCTCTCTTCCCTGAGTTTCAGTGGTCAGAGCAGTCTCTGCAGGCAAGCTCTCCTCTTTCAGTGAGGTGCACAGTTATCTGGTGTTTGGACCTCCTCCTGGCCGAAGATGAAGGCCCAAAACAGGATCTTTCCCAGAAGCTGTGTTGCTTTGGCCTGCAGACTGCCCGCTGTGGAGTCCCAGAACCAAGGTGACCCCCGCGGAACGTGAGGCAGAAGCCTCCCGGGCTGTGCGGACACCTGTGCTCTGACCAGGAAGGTGGCAGGTTGTCTGTAGCCGAAAATGGCGCCGCCTCAGAGCTGTTAGTAAGATTCTTAAGTCTGCCTTTCGCCATCTGGTAATCTCTGGAGTCAGTTGCCATAGTTGTCTCTGGTTAGAGCTTGTTTCTCTTGTGATTCTGTTATTCTCTACCAGCAGAACTGGGAGACTAGCTCTCTCCTGAGTTTCAGTGGTCAGAGTACTCTCTGCAGGCAGGCTCTCCTCTTTCAGGGAAAGTGCACATGTATCTGGCATTTGGACTTGCCTCCTGGCAGAAGATGAAGGCCTGAAACAGGACCTGTCCCAGAAGCTGTTAGCTCCTGTAGTCCACACTCTCACCTGTGCAGACTAGTCTTGGTGGAATCCAGGAACCAAGATGTCTCCAGCAGATGCTCCAACAACTCCCTCCCAGGCCAGGTGGACACCTCTCCTCTGGTAGGGAAGGTGCCTGGATGTCTGGAGCCCAAAAAGGGGTCTGCCTTAGAAGCTCTGTGGCTCCTGCCTGTCCCAGAAGCTGTTAGCTTCTGTAGTCCACACTCTCACCTATGCAGACTAGTCTTAGTGGAATCCAGGAACCAAGATGTCTCCTGCAGATGCTCCAGCAACTCCCCTAGAAAATTTTGAGAGGGGGAAAGAATTGGAATTTTGAAAGAAATATGGGGAAGAATTATCCTTTTCAGGCAAAAAGTATTTAACAACACTGACTACACATAGTAGTCTGAGGTAGCATTTTAGGTCTGGCAGACCAAGGAAATCTCTACTATTAAGGTTACCAAGGGAGGGAGTGGTCCTTGGACCTCAAGAAAGCAGACTTAGTTAACAAGTGACCCGTGTTGCAAGGCAAATGTTACTTATACCATATGATGTAACAGTAACAGAGGCACTGGATAGTTGGGTGTTTAACATATGACTGCAGTCAAAGCTGCCTTGACTCCCACTGGCAGGATAGTTAAGTATTTTCCCATTCTGCCTGCACAGCCAGAAAAGAGAAGGTATGGGTTCTGTGGGAACAGTGGGTGGCCCATGTGCTCTTCACAACAGTACCCGGAGGAGCCACATCACGCAGAGGTATTTGACCTTTGAGACAGCAGCACTGGTGTTGTTAGGGTTATCACTGCCTCTGCTCTGTCTCTGCTTCCTGGTTGCTGTGAAGCAAGCAGCTTTCCTCTGCCACCTACTTCTACTACAGTCTTCTGCTTCATCATGGATCAGAAGCAGCTGGCCAAGCACCCAGATACCAAAAGGTCTGAAACCATGAGCAAAAATAAAAATGCCTCCATCAGAGCTCCTTTGTCTTGGTTATATTGTCACAGTGGCAAAAATATCGGTAGCATATCTGACAATAAAAACTTCAGTTTTGTCTTTTCAACAGCCAATGTTAGAGACTTGATGGAGGAGATCCTCCAGAATTCAAGTCTCTGCTCCTCTTGTTTCAAAGTCTGATAAATGCCATTTGGTAGTCCAGGGAAATAGTGTAAGAACAAATTTGTTACTCCCAAGAACAGGGTTACAAATGTCCCCTCACAGCCTCTGCCGTACGCTTTTGACACCCTGCCACACTTTCTGATTCACTCAAGTTCAAGACTGTTTTCCTCATGCAGATTGTCCTAAGTTTTGTTTCTTGGTTACTGTGTCTTTCTCTCTTTTTCTTTCTTTCTTTCTTTCTTTCTTTCTTTCTTTCTTTCTTTCTTTCTTTCTTTCTTTCTTTCTTCTCTCCCATAGACTTTCCTGACTCTTATTAGGTTATTTTTTCCATTATTCATTCATGGTGATGGTTAACATAGACTGTCAACTTTATATGATCTGGAATTACCTAAGAAACAAACTTCCAGGCATGTTTGTGAAGGAGTTTCTAGATTAAGTTGGTTGAGGTGGGTAGTGCCACCCTAAAAACCTAAATGTAGACAGAGCTAACTATACACTGAGGTCCTGTGCTGAAGAAAGTAAAATAGAAGGAGAGCTGAACACTAGCACTCCTCTCTGGGATTTCTGACTATGGGTGCAATGTGGCAGGTTACCTCATGTCCCTGCCACCCCCTCTACCACAAAGGACTGTAGCTTCAAACTGTGAGCTACAACAAACCCTCCTTTCCTACCTTGCTTCTGTCTGGTGTTGTCATAGCAATAAAGGAAATAATTAATGCTGTCATCAAATGTTTTAAAGTTCAGTCTGTGGGTGGGATAATTTATAGACAAACACAGTGTAGTTCTTTGCCACCCAGCATTAGCATTTGAAGGAGAATTATTGTTTCTGCCCAGTGATAACACCGAAAGCAGGCACCAAACACAGAACATTCTGTCATAGAGTCCAGTACCCACATGTGTTCTCTGAATCCCAGTTCATCCCTATTTTCATATGTAAGGTTCAGCTTAAAGGCGCTGGGTTTCCACAGATGCAGTAGGGGTGAATCTGATTGTCATTTAAACAATTAAGTCAAATTCAATGAAAACTCCAATCAGTCTGGTTGTATTTCAAGGGGACAGGATGCCTTGGCTTCTCCCAGTGTGACTGGGGTAAGCAGGGCTGCATGGTTTTCTTTCCTTTCTAGAGTCTTCTGGTATGGAGATGAGGGACAGTCCCCAAACCTCGGCTTGTCCTGCTCACAAGCAGGACCGACTCTGTCTCTTGGGAATCCTGCCAGAGAGGAACTAGCTTCACTTACCAATAATTTGCTGTCGAGGCAAATTGCCATCTTCCCTGGAACTGTTTCTGACTTGCTGGGGGTGTGAAAGGATGAGGTTGTTCTACTCATCTCTCAAATGTCCCAAGATGAGAAAAGCATCCCTAAGTCTGGCTTACCTTGCTACTCTCTGGGCTGTGTTCCTTCCTTTCTGTGAACCTTTTGCTTTCATCCTTTTGATCCACTGGGTGTTATCTCAGCTTTTAACTGCATCCCTTGTGATGTTTTCCCAAGTAAGGGACACTGTGCTGCCATCAGACACTTGTGTTGAACTTTGCCATGTCATCTTTTATTACTTTGTGTTTTGGAACAAATACAAAGAGATTTTTAATTTTCATCTTTGTTCTTTTCTGTTTTTTTTTTCTTTTTATTATCTAAAAACAATTAAGACACCAACCGGAACTCTTCTTTTGTTGTACTGGAAACAAACCCCATCATACTCGGTGTTCCCTATAATTGAATTATTGAAGCTTGATGTCATTTTGGTTTCCATGCAGAACAGCCTCCTAATAGCAATTTCAGCCCTTCCTCAGCTGGATAACCAGCCAGAGTGCCAACTCTCTAAGGTACCTGAGATCGAATCTGACAAGGCCATAATCTCATTTTCTTTATCTGTATTATATCATTTCTTGCCACTTAACTGTTCTTAACATTGTTTGTATTGCCTTTGTTATACTTGTGAATGAAGTTAATGAAAGCATCACCACGTGAAACACCTGGATATTTTTGTAGAACAATTTTAGTGGAGTCAATGTGACTCTGTCAGATACTATTCTAACCACACCCTTTTCAAACACAGTATTAATTAGTCATCTTTTTTCTATTTCATTCATTTAGTTATTTTGATCAGTTTTGTTAACAGCTGTATATGGCCCTGCTGATCTTTTAAATAAGCATCAGGTTGAAATGGTGGTCTCTGGTTTTCTTCTGGATAATCAGTTTTCAATATAATGGCCAATTGATAATTATTGCATTTTTATAATTTCTCTTACGGAGGCACCAGTTCTTGACTTAGAAACAAGGCTGGCCTTCTTAACTACATGTGGAAATAATACCCTTGTTATTACAGGGAAAGACTCGAGGCTGCCATTTTAATACAGTCCAAAATGCATCAAGTGTCCAACAAATGATTGTCACAGGGTCGAAGGAGATCGAGAGGCTTCATTCTTAGTTTCCAGGAAACCCATGTGTACTTGCCTTGCTAAAGCACACTTCAGCACTTGCTTTTTCCAAGCCCCTGTGAAGGACACAAGGGCAAATACCCCCTCTTTATAACCAAGTCACCTTCACTATCTGCCATCTTGGTACAGATGGAAGAAATGGTTGAGCATGGCAGATATGTAGTAAATTCTATGGATAAACATTTCCAGAACTTACTTCAGCCAATGTGCAGTTGGTTTGTGAAGGTGAGCTGCAGTCACTGTGCAGGTAGCTGCTTAACAAACAGCATTGAGATCTGGGAGAATGTTCAGACATTGCACATCCAAGCATAGAATCCTGCTGTATCCGGGGCCAGTGGGGAAGTCTGCCCTTTCCACCAGTACTTCTGGGTTCTAGCAGTTGTCACCTATCACAAATTAACCTTCCTTATTTCTGAAAGAAATCTGCTTTGATAATTTTCAAGCATTATCCCTTGTCAACAAGGAGTTGCTCTGTTATTTGCAGTATAATAGGCTTCAAATTGAGCCTTTTGTTATAGAAAGGACATCTCTCAGTACTTTCTGAAGTCCAGAGTCAAAAAAAAAAAAAAAAAAAAACCCTGACTCTCCAAATGTCACCCGCATTCATTTGGCCACATTGCATTGTTCCCGTGCCAAGGGAGCAGTGCCACCAGTGAGCTTTGGAGTAGGAAGAATGAGTTTGGATTTCATTAAAATTTTGAATTTTCTTTGTCAGGAAAGAAAAATTCCTTCTATTCTCTTAAGTTTACTATCTAGAAAACCATAAGAAAAACTGATGGGAGACTTTGGTAAGAACAAATAAGGAAGGCTTGCGATTGGGGTCAGGGTAGAGTATGCATTTAGCATGTAGAGAGCTCTGCATTCTGTTGATCTTACCATCACACACAGAAAAGTCAGGAAAAGAAGCAGAAAATATAAAAGAAAGGAAGGGAAGTAAAGAATATAACAGGGGAGAGGAAGAGGGAGAGAAGAAAAAGAGGAGAGGAGAGTAGGGGGAAGGAGAGGAGAGAGGAGTGGGGAGGGAGGGAGTGAAGGGAAGGGAAAGAGGAGAGGAGAGGGGAGGACAGGAGAGGACAGGAGAGGACAGGAGAGGAGGGGAAATTAAGTCAATGTGATGATGGTTCAGAGGGTAAAAGTGTTTTCTGTGCAAAGCTGACAACCTAAGTTTCGTCCTCAGAAGTCTTACAAAGGTGAAAGGAGAGAACAGACTCTAAAGTTGTCCTCTGATCTCCATAGGTGAGTGGTGGCACATGTACATATAAACACAGACCCCTCCCACCCCCCTCCCCCCACACGTACAAATAACAACAGTAATAATAATGTTTAATAGCTTAATCATATCAAAAGATAAAGGAAAGACAGATTTTTTTTTTAATTCACGCATTATGCTCGATTTCACAGAAAGTTACAACTCAAACCTGGACTAAATTTGAAGCTATATACCATTTTAGTAGGGGAAAGAAAAGAAGTGGAAAAAGACATTTGTGGGAAAACAGACAACTTTTAGGAAAAGCATGATAGCTTCATGAGTGTCTGTCTGAGCCATTTTTATTCAGTGCCAACTTCTGGTCTCTGGTGACAGCATCAGGGAGTGGACTGTGGGGGTTGAATTCTTTTAATCAGAGAAGGAGACGTCAGGAAAACATATTGCATGTTCATATGTGTTCTTGCAGCTGAGCTAGTGGGGGTGTGTAAACACACACAAAGGAGGGAAGGAGGGAAGGAAGGAGGGAAGGAGGAAAGGAGGAGGGAAAGAAGGAGGGAAGGAGGGAGGGAGGGAGGGAGAGAGAGAGAGAGAGAGAGAGAGAGAGAGAGAGAGAGAGAGAGAGAGAGCGTGCAGTGGTGATGATGAAGAGTCTGTGGATCTCAAAACAGCTAAAAGAGATGCCTTTGGGTAGGACTATGAAGGAATTCCCAGAAAGAATTAACTGAAGTGAAAAAAGACCTTCCACCACAATGGGCAGCACCTTTGAGCATTGTCCCACTTATGAAAAAAATCTGAGGGAAAGCTTGCACCTGTCTGACTTTACTTCTTGCTGGAGATTATGTCTGTCCTGTTGATGTTCCTCCAATCTTTTGCTAGCATCAAAACCCATTTCCTTTGCCAGTGGAGGCTGGAGAGCCATTCTCCAAGAATCTTTGGATCTTTAGCACCAGATGGAGACAGCTGAGGCATCTACATGGACCAGGTAGTTACAGGTTCTCAGGCTTGCTGGCACAAAGATGGACAATGGTGTTCTGGGTTCTTCCAGGCCTGTGGTTCATCTTCCAAGGAAGGTCAGTGAGTATAACGTTTGGTTATCAGAGGAAGTGTTGCCTGCTCTGATGAGTTACTGCCAGGCCATGTAAACTGTTCTTCCTATGGACTCTAATCATAATACGATTGCTGTTGAATGTAGGGACAGGTAGGCGGTTTGTAGTCTCACCAGCAAGGGAGCCAGGCTTCTGCTATTTCTTTGGTTTATTTATCAGCTAGTCTATTCTTTTATTTGCCAGCTTGTAGCACAAACCTTTCGATCAGGATTAATGCTTCTGGTGATGTTGTCACCTAGACTTTAAAATGACTGACACTTCATCCCTTCGTTCTGATTCGGAAGTGTCCTGACATCCAGATCTTATTTAAACTACTTTTTTTTGCCTCATTTATTATTTTATTTAAACTCAATGCATAAAATGTAAAAACATATTAACATATAGGCTAAAGCCTATGGCAAACATTCCAGACCACATGCAATAGGCAACAAGATAAAATAACTAGGATCAGGCACACATTTTCCCCACAATGCACCTGTACCTCTTGCAGGAATTTATCTCAGAAAATGCTGTGCCCCACTCTAGCCCTGTGGATTAGCTCTTTGCAGTCGCAGTTTCCTGGGAACAGCAGGCACCCCCATGGGAGAATATCAAGCTGTCTTGCCATCTCGCTGAGAGCTTCAGAGAAGGTCAAGCCAAGGTCAGTCCTTCAGGCATACTGATCTCAGTGATAACCAGAACTGGCTGCCAGAAACTTGAATGTAACTTCCAAGAGCGTTCAGAAGCCCCTCCTAAATATTAGGACTGTGACATTTTCAGTCACATGTCAAGGGCTATCACACAGCACTGTCCCAGTAAGCTCTTAATTTCTGATTCCTATACTTCTAAATCCTGGGGTCTTTTTCTTTCCAGAGAATAAGAAGCCCAGGCTTCCCACATCAGTATTCCATCAAAGAAATCTAATGAGATAGCGTCTTGCAAAGATTAGCCAAGTACTAGCAGGACAAGGCTGGCTCATGGAGCCCAAGCCAAGTTCCCAGAGAAGGAAGTTGGACTCTGCCCTTCCTGTCTCTTTTCATTTCTTCAGTTCCCAGGGATCTTGGACTGCCCATTGTTTATTCAATTGTCTGACATGGAGCCAGTATATGATCTGTCCTCTGTCTTCAAAATCAAACTATCTCATTTCCAACTTCCATAACTTGGGACTTGCACTAGGGTAAGTTATCACGAAGTTAATAGGTCTCTTCATCAAGGTTACACTGTGCTAGTTAATTTCCATACTTCACTCAGTTGGATTAAGAAACACCTAGGGGGCTGTCAAGATAGCATAGCAGGCAAGGGAGCTTGTTTCTAAGTCTGGAAACCTGGGCATAAACGTAGAGCTTCACAAGAGCTGGGAAAGTGATAGAGCAAATGAGCCCCACTCCCAGACTCCCTCTGTTGTAAAGGAAATGAGACGCCCCATCTGTGTGTGCACTTGTTTAAGTGATTTGGTTTGAAGAGAAGCATCTGCCTGCGTCCACTCTGAGGGAGGGGTCTCCAGTGCATGCCTGCTCTCCAGCTGCAGGGAAGAACAAGGACAATCCTGGGGCCTCTGGGAAACCTTCAAAATCCCTGGCAGGCAAGATAGCAGATTTCCCTGAAGGGGGGAATTGCCAAGAGTTCTGTAATAGAAGGCTTTTTACCAGCAGCCCATAGTCCCTGTCCCTGCTTCTTCATTTCCTAAACCCAAGTAAAAGGAACAATATGAAGCCAGTACAGGATCCATGGAGAACACGTCTCCAAACACCCACCCACATTCAAAGAGAGCCAAAAGCCTGTATATTTGGCAGTGTGTAGATAAAACAACCATTTTTAAATAGAACACTTTACATCTTTATTAGGATGTTGGGCAGCATGTATTTATTTACTTATACATGCCCTGCCTACTTCTCAAAGACCTGGATATGGCAATATCAGAAGATCGCCTTGGGTTATAATTTTCTCTGGAAACCCAGTGCTGTGATTCATTACAAACACGGTGTTGGAAGAGAGAGGGAGCCGGCTTATGTAAACATAGCATAACGCTATTAACTGAAGCATCAGATTAAAATAACAAACATTATATTAGGTATAAAATCAAATCTGCGGTTGTATCTTAAAAGTATGGATAGGAAAACATAATCATTTCAACTAGACTAGAGCATTTTATTATAACAGAGTTAATTTGCATTTATCTACATGTCTGACATCAACACAATCTCAGACACAAACTTCCTAAGATGAAGCTATTACCACAGGATTTGGGTTAAATTTGCACAGAATAAAAATTCAGTTGGCCTTTCAGAAGGAACATATTTTTATGTCACACCTATACTAAGATTTAATTTTTTAACATAATTCATGCAGCATAGCCACTAAAGGATACAACCAAATTATAAAAAGCTTGGCAACACTAAAAGCTACTGGCTGGAGAAATTTCTGTAAAACAGATACTTTATATACACAGGTGATGGCGGCATCACTTGAGGAATTATGGTACCAGACAGACCTTCATCACCATAATGGTGTCTCTTTAATAAAAAACTGAAAGTAAGTGGATAGAATTGTTTTCAAATTATATAAGCATTAGTTTTCAATCTGTGGAACTTAAGAATGTGTTTTCTCGGCTGAGAGATGTTAACCTGTTTATTCAGGATAAAATGTATTTATATATAAATATTTTGAGTGTATATTAGTACACAACATCAAACCACTACATTTCTTTCCTTCATTTCATTTCTGTAAAAATGTATTATTATTTTTATTTTTTAACATTAGATACAATCTTATCTCTACTTGACTGGCCTCAAACATGCTATATAGCCAGATCTTGAACTTTGAATCCTGCCTCAACCTTCCAGTACTGGGATTATAGCCATGCACTACCTCATTTGAGTCCTGGATCTCTGAGAATGACATGGGGCATCATATATCCTAGACCAGTGTCTACTAACTGAGCCACACTCCCAGACTGGGCTATGGAGTTCTATGGAGTCTGAAGACACTCAGATTTGTCTTTGCAAAACCTTTCTCACTGCATGTCATGTACAAGACAACCTCCCTTAGACTTCAAGTGAGGAATCCTTAGTACTTTTTTTTTTTATCAGAAAGGAGAGTAACTGAGGCTCCTTGCTCAGAACCAAAAGACATAGACCAAGAATTCTGACCCAAAGATCACACTTGCCATGATGGCCATTGTCCAGCTTTTCTTACCAGTTCACCTAATATTCATTCTGAGTTAGTCTCCAATACTAGAGTATGAAACATGTGGCTAGGTTTTTATCTTTGTTACCATTTGTTTTGTTAATAAAATGAAAGCATGGAAGGCATGAACCCCTTTCTCTAACTTCCTGTATTGTGAATATTCCTTACTGCCATCTGACTATACCCAGAATAAGATTATCTATTCAGGACCCAGAGAAGTTAGGAAAACATTGCAGGTCTACTACATAGAACCATGAAACAAGATCAGGTCTCCCTTGGTTCTCAGGAAAGTTCTTGCTTTACTTCTCAGAGATACTGTAAGTTAATCTAAGAACAAAAGACATGTTTTCCCTGCAGCTAGATGCTCAAGCGTTTGGTTAAGTCCTGTGCCTCAGTACATGTTATTATATAAACCACATTTACTGCTATATACAGGTGAACCACCTCTTCTTCAGTCCCATCAAATCAATGATAAGATAGTGGTTAAAACGATGCTCAATTCACGAAGCTCAAGAAGAAAGAAGACAAAAGTGTGGATGCTTCAGTCCTACTTAAAAGGGGGAACAAAATAGTCATGGGAGGTAGAGGATGGGGGGAGGGGGGACTTGGGAGGAAAAGAGAAGGGGTGGGGAAAAAGGTATGGGAGGAGACAGGGATAACATACAGAGGGTCAGGAAATTGAACAGACGTAGCAATGGGGGATGGGGAACTGGGGGTAGCCATTAGAAAGTCTCAGATGCCAGGAAAGCAAGAGGCTCACAGGATCCAATGGGGATGAGATTAGCTGAAATATCCAACAAAGGGGAAAAAAAGAACCTGTAGGGACCATATCCTGAGGTTAGACATGGCCCCGGTTGAGGGGATGGGGTCACCCACCCATCTCCAAAATTTTAACCCAGAATTGCTCCTGTCTAAAGGAAATGCAGGGAAAAAGAGTGGAACAGAGACTGAAGGAAAGGCCATCTAGAGACTGCCCCACCTGTGGATCCATCCCATATGCAGACACCAAACCCAGGCACAATTGCTGATATCAATAAGTGGTTGCTGATACCAAGAAGAGCCTGATATAGCTGTCTCCAGAATGGCTCTGCCGTAACCTTCAGTCTCTGTTCCACTCTTTTTCCCTGCATTTCCTTTAGACAGGAGCAATTCTGGGTTAAAATACAGATGGGGATGCACAAAATCAACCATCAGACTGAGCACGGGAACTCTAGTGGAGAAGTTAGGGAAGGACTGAAGGAGCTGAAGGAGTTTGTAACCCCATAGGAAGAACAACAATATCAACCAACCAGACCCCTGCTCCCAGAGCTCCCAGGGAATGGGAGGGGAGGCCCTTGGTCCTGTGAAGGCTTTATGCCCCAGTGTAAGGGAATGCTAGGGCAATGAGGTGGGAGTGGGGGGGGCACCCTCATAGAAGCAGGGGGAGGAGGGATGGGTTGGGGGTTTGTGAAGGAGAAACAGGGAAAGGGGATAACATTTGAAATGTAAATAAATAAAATAACCAATAAAAAAAAAGAAAGAAAAGAGAGGAAAAGAAAAGAAAAGAAAAGAAAAGAAAAGAAAAGAAAAGAAAAGAAGATGCATTCAAATAGTAAAATATGATCAAAGATGATGTATCTTACATGCAGAAATTCCTGAAGGTTCCATAGAAAAAAAATAGACCAACTAAGTTCAACAAAGCAGTAAGAAATAAAACATTAAAATTGAAAAAAATGCTCAGTTGAAAAACCACTTGCCAAACAAACACAAAGACTAAATGCAATTCCAAAAACTCCTGTGTAAAAGCTGCATTTTGGTGGCACACACACAATTCAATTGCTGAGCAGGTAGAGACAGTCCCAGGTCACTGGGACTCTCAGGCTAGTCAGTCTAACTGAGTCAGAGCATTCCTGTCTCAAGAAGCAAGCTCCTGAAGAATGATACCTAAGTTTGACCTCTGGCCTCCACATAAACACACACAAGATGTTCTGTCCACTTCTCCAAGCCAAGCCTATTCAGTTCCTCAAAAGGCCTGGGCCATCCCATGGTTCCTGTATTGAACCTCTGCTGTACTACTGTAACCAATTTAATGATCACAGAGGCTAAGTAAGTGTTCAACTGTCTCTTTCTCTTCTTGCTGTTACTAAATCCTTCCATATTAATAGTCAATTTCCCAGCAAAAACGTTACAGTACTAGCAGCTTGGGAAGAAGATAAGAGCTTGTAGAGATGGGAGAGCACGGTACTGCCTATGAATCACACCAGCAGGATAACTAGAAGAAAAGCATCAGTCTCAAGGAAACATTAGCTTGGGGAAGTGAAGGGGACCAATGAGAAAATCAGTCGCTGTGCCCTCCTGCATCCATCAGCCCTGCCATATCCCTGCTACCTCACTGTCCTGTGTGCTATGAATGAATCCAAATGAACTGGTATCTCTTGACACTTTTGTTTCTCCATTTTCACTGACACCTCACCCTTAGCACTTGACCCAGAGCCCCAAAAGTTGGGGGATATGGGCAGGGATAGGCCACTTCATACTTTAGTAATGTAAAGATCTTGAAAATATTTATCAAGACATATTCTCTTCTTATGTCCCTTTTGGGGTTCCCCATTCTTCTAAGACAATGGTTCTCAAACTTCTTAATGCTTAATTCGTTCTGTTCCCTGCTCATAAAATTATTTCACTGCCACTTTATAGCTATAATTTTGCTACTGTTATGAATCATAATGTTAATATTTGATATGCAACCCCAAAGGTGTCATGACCCTCAGGTTGAGAACCACTGTTCTAAGGCTTTATCAAAGCAGTGTCTCTTGCCTCTCTGAGTGTGGGTCGCATTACAACCTTCCACCCTGGACACTCAAGACAAGAGTCAGTCCTTTAAGACCCTTGCTAGCCTGGCTTCCCTGGAGTTGCCTTCAATATTGTTTAATTCATCTCTTTAGGAGGATTTCTTTTGAGTTCTTCTGTTTTGGGTCTAACTGATGTAATTTTATCTCAAAAACAATATTAGTGTGAGTAATAGACATCAAAGCATGTGACTTCCTGCTTGCCTTATGTCAGGGACTTTGAGATCAGCATCCAATATTTCACCATTTAGGTGACCAGCTCTGCTGACCCACTCAGCCTTTTTCCTCAGAGCTTCCCTTTCCCAAAAATAATACCCTCTAAATCCAAGCCAGTTGAAAGTACTAGATACACCCAACTGCTTGGAGCCCCAGAGAATGAGGCTAGGATTTCTTCAGCTAAATTACACTGGGCCTCGCTTTTTCCTTCACTCTCGAGACCCCTATCGCCAAATTCTGCTAATCTATTTGCTTACCTAATAACTACAGATCACAAATACTTCCTAAGTACACATGGAGTACTCTTCAAGACAAGCCATATGGTGGGCCACTATGGGTGGAATGTGTCCCCAAAGGCCATGTATTGGACAGCCAGGTCCACATGCAATTAGACCATGAAATGAGATTGAGTTAGTACAAGAGTGTATTCATCACAAAAGGAGGCATTTGCCACCCATCACACATGCTCTGCCATTTCTTTGCTTGTCTGTTGCTATGGAATAAGCAAAAGGAAGGTCTTCCCCATATGCCAGCCCTATGAGTTTGGACTCTTCAACTTTCTGAGCCTTTAGTCTAATCATACATTTCCATTGCATATAAATCCTCCAGAAAGAGGGACTCTGTCCTAGCTACCCAAGAAACCAGGGTACAAAACCAAAGCATCTGACCATGAAATGAGTGCATGGTACCAGTGCACGAGATGAGAAATCAGTATCATGAAGGAAACAGGAGCTCTCACAAATCCATAGACATTTAGCAACTCCTGAACACACAAGAGTAATAGAACTTAAAGTTGAAATTTAAAACTGTATCAAGATAGAACAAGTATAGACATGTATTAGTTTCAATTCTTGTAATAATAATAATAATAATAATAATAATAATAATAATAATAAATCCTGACAAAAACAAATTAAGGAAGTGTTTACTGTGGCTCACAGTTGGAGGATACAGTCCACCCTGGTGGGAAATTCATGGAGGGAAGAGGCAGCTGCTCACATTGCTCCTGCTGTCAGGAAGAATAGAGAGATGAAGGTTCAGCTTGCTCTCTCCAACCACAAAATGGGTCTTGCCACTTCAGTTGTCTCAGTTTAGAACATTCCTCACAGATGTGGCCAGAGTAAGCATCACATGACTTCTATGGGAGCCAGCAAGTGCAGCTCACACCTACAGGAAAAGAGAAACAACTCCAGCAAACACTACAGTGCTCCTCAAGGAGCTGGGACTCAGCCCAAAGTTAGGAAGGAAATAACAAAGGCCAGGGCAGAAATAGATACTAGGAAAGATCAGCAAAACTAAAACAAATACCCTCCCCATCCCAAAATGAACAAAACTAAAAAAAAAAGACCAGCTCAACTAAGAATATTTTTTAAAACAAATAAATCCTTGGGCTAAAAAAAGAGTTGGATCAGATAAATAGATTCAGAAATAAAAGCAAGGACACTGCAGCTGATAAAACAGCAAGCCAAAGAAATGACCACCACAATTAGATTGGGCAATCAGGCTGCAGAGAAAGAGTGGAAACTTGGTTGACACACACAAGCCTACGAAGATGGACTCTTAAAGAAGTAGAAAAATCTGAACAAAATCAGTAACAAGCAGGGATACTAGATTAGTAAAACAAGTAAGATCCCTATGAAAAAAAATTCCAAGAGTTCCTCCTAATCAAATTCTACACATTATTCTAAAATGAATTTCACTGGTGCTATATCTCAGTTAATAGAGTACTTGGCTAGCTATCATGCATGATGCTCTGGACTTCATAACCAGCTACCACATAAACAGGACACAGTAGTACATACCTATAATACATTACTGCACTTGGGAGATGGAGGCAGGAAGATCAAAAGTTTAAGGTAATCTATAGCTTTATAGCAAGTTCAAAGCCAGCCTGGGATACATGAGAATCTATCACAAGAAAAATGAACTATCCTTTTTTTTTTTCAAATTCTGTTAAAACTGAGAGACAGGGCAGAGGTGAGGGGTCAGAGCTAGAAGAATATGGAAGGTAGGGAAGAGTGTAGGTTATAGCATGTACAGTTTCAGTAGGACAGGATGAATGAATTCTGTCCACATCAATTGTGTAATATGGAAACTTTACTTCATAATGATGTCTAGTGTGATGGTTCATCTTCATTATCAGGATGACATTTCTTAGTATCACCAGAAGATAAGCCTCTGGACCTGTCAGTGTTTCCAGTCAGGTTTATTTGAGTTGAGAAAGCCTACCTTGAATGTGGGCTGGGATCCAAGACTAAATAAGGAGAAAGTGAACTGTGTACCAGGATTCATTAACCTCTCTTTTTCCTTGTGTAGGTGCAACGTGACCACCTGTCCTCATTCCTACTGAGATGCCTTCTGCATCATGATGGAGCACACTTAAACTGTGAGCCAACATAAGCACTTCCTTCCCAAAGTTGCTTATGTTGAGTATTTTGTCAAAGTAATGAGAAAAGCAATGTGTGTGTATATATGCATGAAAATTACAATGTAACTCAACGCACACACAGATAAACATGCAAGGTGTTGGATATATTAAATTGTATCTCTTTAATCATTGTATGATGCATTCCTAAATCAAGACATCAGTGTACAGCATAAATACTTTCAATTTTTATTTGTTAATTATATATGAGTAAAGCTGAAAATAACCACCACTGTATATGTAACTATTCTCTTCTAAATAAACCCAACCACTACTTAGGCTCCACTCCTTTGGAAGTCCACCCCTATGTCCTGTCTCACCAAGACTGGCTTCCCTGTTTCCTCCCCAACACAAACTTTGATTCACTAAAAACATCTTCACCGTGGTTTTATGGCTCATTAGGATGGCTCCAAAGAAGCAGTGGGAATCTTTCCTATCCAAATTCCAGTGCCTTGTGTGGTGTCTGAAACACAACTCAGCCCTTTTAACAGATTCTGGTGATTTTCATTCCTGTTCAACCTTGTGAGTTTATGAAAGAACTCCATTTACCAGATGTCCATTCCCCAGTTTTCCCTAGGTTTTGATAGCATCTCCATGGGTCACATGCTAACCTTTGCAGTGTCAATGACTGCAAAGATGTGCTCAGGTGAGGGGGACAAGTCAAAGATGAATAAGAGACATGTTGCCTAAGTCCACGAGGTCAATTTCAAAGCATCCTTAGCCTCATAAAGGTTCAAGACCAGTCATGGCTATATGACACCTTACCCAAAAAGAACAAAGAGAAAGTTCCACGGGAGCAGGATGTGAATGCTTGTCCTGCTGGAGAAGGAGAGCTATACTGTTTGGCCATTATTCTCCATGAAGAGGAGTAACTGGTGTTTGCAGGAAACAATTCTGAAAACACAAAACAAAATTACTTTATGTAGAGCGTGTGTGTATCTATTCTCAAGATATGTGTGAATCTTTTCTCAAGATTCTTGAATTTGTTTTCAGACCCTCCCTGCCTGGAAAACCCAAGGTCTCTAATAATACGTGTGATTCCCTTCTGCTTTGCCCTACCCCAAAGTGGGTGGTTTTCTCTCTGTCACCAGAGTGTGTGACTGTGAGCCACAGGCTATGGAGCAATTAGGAGGTGCTGGACAGCCACTCTGGGAGCCTGTGTTATTTTGCTTGGTAATACACATTTTCTGTGCATTCAGGAAATACAGACTTTGGAGTTTGGGTTTTGTTTTTTTTTTAAGGCATTTGTCTTTTCCATGAATTTTTCTTTAAGAATCTCGAAAAGACAGTGCAAGCCTGCTGGGCTGTGGGAACGTGACGGATTGTCCTACACAAATGTGCATTTCCTTCCTCTCATTTTATTCCCTCCCTAAAGAACCACAATGTTTCCCAATTGTTGATTTTGAATGTAACATAAAGGGTTGCCCTGAAGTTGCAGCTGCAAGCTTACAGAAACGGGTGTTCTTAGAGGCCATATCCTGCCATTGATTTTCACAGTGAACCTCCCCATCGATTTCAATAGGGACTTCTCCCATAGATCGATGGCAGGATATGGCTGGCGACATTAAGAACAGATAAAAGACCTTTGTGTTAACTCTTAACACAACTGAAATTTAGATGTAAACTCACTTAACAAAAATTGGTTTTCAGAAGTTCATC
Source organism: Mus musculus (assembly GCF_000001635.26). Lineage (NCBI taxonomy): Eukaryota > Metazoa > Chordata > Mammalia > Rodentia > Muridae > Mus > Mus musculus. The sequence continues at coordinate 127,847,258 of NC_000074.6, read as the reverse complement.
AAAAAAAAATAATAATTTCAAGATGCCGCTATTGCCACTGTCAATGTAAATATGATTTCTTATGCCCAAGTCATTATTTCCTTTGTTTTTTCTTTTTCATGTTTATCAAAATCACATTCTCATAAGTATTCTTTTTACTTTTTTTTTAAATTGGATATTTTCTTTATTTACATTTCAAACGTTATCCCCTTTCCTATTTTCCCCTACGAAAATCCCCTATCCTTTCCCCAATTCCCTGCTCCCCAACCCACTCACTACCACTCCGTGGCCCTGGCATTCCCCTATACTGGAGCATAGAACCTTCACAGGACCAAGGATCTCTCCTCCCATTGATGACCAACTAGGCTATCCTCTGCTACATATGCAGCTAGAGACATGAGTCCCACCATGTGTTTTCTTTGATTGGTGGTTTAGTCCCAGAGAGCTCTGGGGGTTCTGGTTAGTTCATATTGTTGTTCCTCCTATGGGGCTGCAGTCCCCTTCAGCTCCTTGGATACTTTCTCTGGCTCTCATTGGGGACCCTGTGCTCTGTCTAATGGATGACTGTATCAGTCAGGCACTGGCAGGGCCTCTCAGGAGACTACTATATCAGGCTACTGTCAGCAAAATCTTGTTGGCATCTGCAATAGTGTCTGGGTTTGGTGGCTGTTTATGGGATGGATCCCCAGGTGGGGCAGTTTCTGGATGGCCATTCCTTCAGTCTCTGCTCTGAACTTTGTCTCTGTAACTCCTTCCATGGGTATTTTGTTCCCCCTTCTAAGAAGTATCAAAGTATCCACACTTTGGTCTTCCTCCTTCTTGAGTTTCATGTGTTTTGCAAATTTTATCTGGGGAATTCTGAGCTTCTGGGCTAAAATCCACTTATCAGTGAGAGCATATCATGTGTGTACTTGTACTTTTGTGACTGGGTTGCCTTACTTAGGATGATATCCTCGACTATCATCCATTTGTCAAAGAATTTCATGAATTCATTGTTTTTAATAGCTGAGTAGGACAACATTGTGTAAATGTACCACATTTTCTTTTGGTGTTTTGGTGGTTTTTTTTTTTTTTTTTGGTGTTTTTTTTTGGTTGGTTTTTTTTTTTTTTTTTTTTTTTTTGGGTTTTTCGAGACGGGGTTCTCTGTATAGCCCTGGCTGTCCTAGAACTCACTTTGTAGACCAGGCTGACCTTGAACTCAGAAATCCACCTGCCTCTGCCTCCCAAGTGCTGGGATGAAAGGCATGCACCACCACTGCCAGGCAGTACCACATTTTCTGTATCCATTCCTCTCTTAAGGGACATCTGGGTTCTTTCCAGCTTCTTGCTATTAAATAAGGCTGCTAAGAACATAGTGGAACATGTGTCCTTATTACAAGGGAGACAACTCTGGAGATAGAAAACCTAGGAAAGAAGTCAGGAGCCATTGATCCTCTCATTAGTATTCTTAAAGATTAAAAAAAAAACAAACAAAAAACAAAAAACAATGTAGTCTTTGCCCTCAAACAATGTCATTAATACCTAGTAAAGGAGAAAGAGGGACACACAGATTAATCCCATACAAAGTTGGAGAAAGGGTGAGTGTTTTGGATACTGGTGTATAAAGAAAGATGTCTCTTCACAGTTCATGTGCATAGAACTTTACATAATGAATTTTAAAAATTTAAATTTAAATATAAAAATTGTTTTGGGGCAGGATCTTGCAATAGTGTCCAGGCCGGCCTCATATTCCTGGGTTGAAGTCATTCTGTTGTCTCTGCTTCTTGAGCAGCTGAAGTGGGCAAGAAATGCATCCACAGCTGACTCTAATCTTCAATATTATATAACCCTATATATTTGGCCCAATGTATTCATTGGTGTTGTGCTTGCTTCAAGAATAAAGCAGGAAATTGCCTGCTAGCAGAACGAACTGTTAGTAGCTTGGCCCTATTTTCTGATCTTCCTAGAGTGTCATAATTTATGTCTACTGTCTATCTTTGGTTTTTATACAAGCTTTCCCTGACATGTCTAAAACTGACCCATCACCTGTACAGCAATGAATTCTTTCCTTAAGATCTGCTCAGAGGTAGCTAGTAGATAGGAAGTAGAAGTGGAGACCGGGAGGACTTCAATGTTATGGTCTGGGGCTCAGATCCTCTCTAGAGGTAGGCTGGAGAACAATTATCCTCAAAACCACCTGACACAAGAGACACAGACCTTCTACTATCCTCCAAGATTGTGGATTCTTCTATTCTCTCTCCCCTTTCTGGACTTGTTGAAATTTTATCTATCTCCCTCTTCTGTCTTAGAGTCATCAGTTGCTTGGTGGTCTTGTCCTTCCTCAACTGTTGTGCTGGTCTACCAAGAGATCTGCTCTCCTCATCTTTCTTAGAGAGTCATCATTTACAAGTCAGTCAACAAACATTCGCTTAACGATGATGTGAGCCAAGGAAAATGCTGGTGCTAGGCATATAATGAAGACATCTCAGAAAGGAACTGTAGTGGTTTCTATCTTTGAGTTTCAGGTGGGTTCCATATACAGGATGAGTTTCATCAGTCTGATTCAAATTTGCTGACAAATGGGGAATGTGTAATAACTACAACAAAATCATCTCAGAAACTTCATTTTTCTCAACAACCTAGGATATCACCAGTAACTCGGAAACATTTTTCTAATTAGTAGGGGATCACTTAGGGCTGATTCATGTATATTTGAACTTCACATTAGTCACAGTCAGACATGTTTAATGAACTATCATTAAACTTTGATACAACTAGGCTTCAACTAATATGATCCACACAAAAGGAACTGTGTTGTAGAAGGAAACACAATGGATTAGCTTTGTTCTTGGCTCATAAAAGGTCTGATAAAGAGACTGAAGGGAGATTCTATCAGTCTGAAGTTTAGAAAGTGATTGTCTAAAGCTTTATGTTGTTCCTTTATATTTTTTCCTATCTTCAAAAGACCAAGTAACAAATATCAGACCTTGTACTTGATAACCAGCTCATGTTGATATTCTGGATGGGAAGCATGAAACTCAGAAAATGACTTTAAATACAGGCGAGCTCACAATTAATACCTTTCAGACCTTCGGTTGAGGGGATAGGAAGATGACTCAGTCAATTCAATGCTTATGCTGCAAGTGTGAGGATTTGAGTTTGATTCCCCAAAACACATATGAAGCTTAGTGAGGTAGATCATGGGAAACTCAACACTGAAGCAGCACAGATTGGAGGTTCTCTGGACACACAGGCCAGGTAGTCTTGGCCAGTTGGTGGGCTTCAGATTTACTGAGAAACTGTGTCTCACTAAATAAAGTGGAGAGTGAATGAGGGAAAGATCCTATGTTGACTTCTGGCCATTCCATAAAGGAGTACACACAAGCACCTGCACACATATACAGCAACAACAATCACACACACACACACACACACACATGTACACATGCCTTCATAGATACTGTCTGAGTGAAAAGTGAGGAAAATAGACTCATATCTCCCATTTTTCTCCAGCCAAATAATATCATCACGTAAGAATAGAAGTTCAAAGAGTCCAGATGACCTTCCTACCCGGAAAATCTTTGCAATTGTTTTCAAGCTTCCTGGCTTCCTGTTGTTGTTTCAGGGCTGGGAGAGGGTAGAGGGGAACATCTCCCTGACCATTTCTTCTCTTTTAAAAATTATTTTTCTATATTTTTGAAACTAAATATAATTACAACATTTTCCTTTTCTCCCTCCCAAACCCCCATATTCCTTCCACGCTCCCTTTCAAGTTTAGGGCCTCCTTTTTCATTAATTGTTGTTACCTGCATATATGTAGTCCCTAACTATAACCTCCTCACTCTGTATAAAGCTACTTGTGTGAATGTTTTTAAGTTTAACCTTGTGATATTAGGTAACTAACTGGTGTGCTCTCAGATGAGGGAGACTATTTCTCCTATTCTCAGCTTTCCTTGGTTGTCTGTAGTTCTTTGTAAAGGGTTGAGCTCTCACAGGCTTTCCACTGTACGCATTAGCATGCCTATGGTTTTTCTCGTTCAGCTCATGTCTGGGTATTCATGATGGTGAGCCAGTTTGGTTGTAGCTTCCAATATTATTAGCAGACACAATCTTACAGCAAACTCTCTGATCCTTCAGCGCTTACAATTTTTTTGTCCCCTCTCCGCAGTGTTTCCTGAGCCTTGGGTGCTGGAGTGTTTTACGGATGTGTCCGTTAGGACTGGGCTCCACAACTCTGCATTTTGATTGGTTATGATTTTTTGAAATGATCTTTGTCTGTTGCAAAAAGAAAATTCTTTGGTGAGGAGCGAGAACTATGCTTATCTATGGGTATATTTAGAGTATAGTAAGATTTTTGCTGGTTTAGAAAAGTGGTGATTAGTCAGAATGGCTAAGATCAAAAATTCAGGTGACAGCAGATGCTGGCGTGGATGTGGAGAAAGAGAAACACTCCTCCATTGTTGGTGGGATTGCAGGCTTGTACAACCACTCTGGAAATCAGTCTGGCGGTTCCTCAGAAAATTGGACATAGTACTACCGGAGGATCCAGCAATACCTCTCCTGGGCATATATCCAGAAGATGCCCCAACTGGTAAGAAGGACACATGCTCCACTATGTTCATAGCAGCCTTATTTATAATAGCCAGAAGCTGGAAAGAACCCAGATGCCCCTCAACAGAGGAATGGATACAGAAAATGTGGTACATCTACACAATGGAGTACTACTCAGCTATTAAAAAGAATGAATTTATGAAATTCCTAGCCAAATGGATGGACCTGGAGGGCATCATCCTGAGTGAGGTAACACACTCACAAAGGAACTCACACAATATGTACTCACTGATAAGTGGATATTAGCCCTAAACCTAGGATACCCAAGATATAAGATACAATTTCCTAAACACATGAAACTCAAGAAAAATGAAGACTGGAGTGTGGACACTATGCCCCTCCTTAGAAGTGGGAACAAAATACCCATGGAAGGAGTTACAGAGATAAAGTTTGGAGCTGAGATGAAAGAATGGACCATGTAGAGACTGCCATATCCAGGGATCCACCCCATAATCAGCATCCAAACGCTGACACCATTGCATACACTAGCAAGATTTTATCGAAAGGACCCAGATGTAGCTGTCTCTTGTGAGACTATGCAGGGGCCTAGCAAGCACAGAAGTGGATGCTCACAGTCAGCTAATGGATGGATCACAGAGCTCCCAATGGAGGAGCTAGAGAAAGTACCCAAGGATCTAAAGGGATCTGCAACCCTATAGGTGGAACAACACTATAAACTAACCAGTACCCCGGAGCTCTTGACTCTAGCTGCATATATATCAAAAGATGGCCTAGTCGGCCATCACTGGAAAGAGAGGCCCATTGGACACGCAAACTTTATATGCCCCAGTACAGGGGAACGCCAGGGCCAAAAAGGGGGAGTGGGTGGGTAGGGGAGTGGGGGTGGGTGGGTATGTGGGACTTTTGGTATAGCATTGGAAATGTAAATGAGCTAAATACCTAATTAAAAAATGGGAAAAAAAAAGAAAGCAAAATGTGAAAAAAAAAAAAAAAAAAGAAAAGTGGTGATTGTTAGAGTCTTTTCTAAGACCCAGGACTTGTTAGTACTGAGTAGTTAGCTAAGTTTCCTTCCACACACAGTTTCCTTCTTGTTGTGGGGGTCTTAAGTCCAATTAAAGAGCTATTGGTTTCTACCAAGGTATGTATTCCAGTGCTGGACCTTAGGGTTATCATGTCATGCTGATAGTAGTTATGGTTCATAGCTATATAGGGTAGGACTGTTGACTGCTTCCCTACTTTGGAAGATGCCATGGTATCTTTTTGTACCATAAAAACTAGTCCTCAGGGCGGAGGCTTTCAGATCCACTCTAGCTCTGGGTCCTCTGGACATTCTGTCTGAAGTGCATGGTATCCTCAGCAATAAGACACCTTTTACCTCTGGAGAGAGGAACAACTAAGCCTGCTTCCTGAGCAAGAAATTCTATTCCTCCCTCTGTTTCTTTTGGATTGGAAAAGTACCTTAGATATATCCAGAGCCATCTATGGCCCTTTTGAGCCCAGCAGAGGGATCCTGAACAAACAACCTGGACAGCCCAACTTCCCTGCCTGCAAGACTCATTGGAAAAGTGGGGTAGGGAACTGTCGAGATTTGTTTTCTGTTCTTAGAGTTCTCTGTGTTCAAAGTTAGTCTTCTACTCTCAGGTGCACATGTATTTACAGGACAAACAGACACATGCATAACAAAGCATAGCCTGTACACAAGGAATTTAAAAAGGCCATGCAGAATATTGCTGCTACCTTCCCTGGCTGTCCCTAGTCACCAGCATATATTCGTTCTATATACCTTTGGTAGTCATTTATGTCACTGAGAATATCTCCTGGGATTTCTCCTGAGCCCTGGGTAAAACCATGCCTCCTAGCTGTCCTAAAATTGGATGTAGCCACAGAGTTGCCTCTGCCCAGTAAAGACAAATGAAGCAGCTCACTCTTCAGACACATGCAGTAAGAGCCACTTGTCATTTGCTCCCCTTTTCCTACCACAAAAGTCAGCAGTTGTGCTGTCAGGTAGGTCCTCGAGACTAGATGAAGTTGAGACAGAAACAGATAAATACAAGGCCAAAATAATCAAAATCAACCTTCTTCCTTCTCCTCCTCCTCCTCCTCCTCTTCTTTTTGCTTTCTTCTTCTTCTTCTTCTTCTTCTTCTTCTTCTTCTTCTTCTTCTTCTTCTTCTTCTTCTTCTTCTTCTTCTTTTCTTCTCCCTCTCCCTATCCCTTTCTCCTGACCCTTCTCTTTATCTTCCTCCTCCATCCCCTCCTTTCCTTCCTCCTCCTTTTAAAAAATTTTTTGAAACTTAATCTGGGCACAATGATTAATGTCCATCATTTCAGCAGTTACTTAGGAGACTGAGACCAGACCATTGTTGAGAGCCAGTGGTTCAAAATCAGCCAGGTGATATAACTCTACTGTCTTAAAAACAAAAATAAACAAAGCATACTGAGTATTCAGCGTTTTCTCTTTAATACTATCATTTAACTTGGTGTCACAATCCTTAACTGGAGAAGCTGAGTTCAACTACTTGTTAGGGCAATTTGAAAAAGCCAAATTAGTAGTAAAAAAGGAGATTTATTCAACCCACTGACCTTCTCAAGTCCATTTTCAGAGTCTTGAAATGGCTTGAAAAGTTTAAAAAGAGTGACAGGAGTATGCACATCTAAGTAGGCTAAGCCAATGTGTGGTCCTCCCTACCATTGACCTATCATTGTGTGGGCTTTAGGCTCATCCTCTAAAGTGGCCTGAAAAGTTGTTAAAAACTCTATAATATCATTTTCTGGGAGACAAGCCCTTTCTCTGACTAGAGCCTTTTCCTCCTCCCAGCATGAGATTTCTAGGGAAATTCCCATTTCCTTGGACCATTGTTTCAGCAGTCTGGCAGTTAGACTGAGACACAAATGTCTCTTTACAGTATCTTCATTTCTGCCAAGCCTGTTGCCCTTTGACTGAGGCTTTGTGGCTGTTATGAAAATGTAAAATATCTCAAGGACTTTGGGGAATTCTTTGTTTACACATCCTATCTTTGAGCAGAGCCCACAAACCCCCACTTTAATGATCTTCTCTTCTTTGAATGACACTGAGGAAGCTATGTGACAGGCAGGGCCAAGCTGGACCCACCTTGCTGTCTGCTCCTCTCACATGCTCTGTGACAGTCTCCTATGCCACTACCTCACATATTTACTGCACAGATCTGCAGCAGAACAAGGGGCTTTGCGGAAGACTATGTGCTTTGGGGCACAGATCTTTCCATGCCTGTATACTTCATGTGGTCGGACAAATCACCTTCCAGTACACTGTCAGTAGAGATCCAGGGCCATCGGTTCATTTGGAGATGTACATGCTCAGTTGCCCATTTCTTCAGCTGACTGCTATTCTGCCTCTTTTTTCCTGTAGTCTTCATATTCTTTCCCCTAGTCTTCCTGCACTATGCCAGCCCATGCTCTTGAGTAGGCAATTTGAAACACCAATGCATTTGAGGATAATTGGAATGTGATCCATTTGAGTTAAATTTTGTTTCTCTTAGAGGGGCTTAGCTGCTTAGATATTTTTCCCCTCTGATTCCTCTGCTGGGGCACTGGGACTAGCAGCTTCATCATCCATCATTAGCACACAGGCAATAAGAACTGGATCTTAGCATCTCTTCCTGCATCTTTCAGTTTATAACCTAACACTGAAAAAAAATTTAAAAGGCTTCAGTTTCACTCATTTGTTCCAGAAATGACTTTGCCACAGTCCTGAAAAGAAGTAGCTTAAAGAGGAAAAAAAAAATCATTTTGCTGAGATATGCTAATTCCAGATTTATCAGATAATAGAGAACTAGGTGGCTTTCCAACTCTGCCTGACAAATTTGTAAGTCAGTAGAAGGCTTGCCCATGTAATGCATATCAAAACTCAAATGCTGGGAGATCTTCTGTTCATTTTCAAAACAAAGACATCAGAAGACTTGGGGATGCACTTCAGGTTGTTTTCCAACCCAAACAACCCTTGGCTTTTTTTTTTTTTTCTTTCTCTCAGCAAAGCCTCTCTGGAGATGATCTGAGTTGAGTTGAAACATGTCATCTGAAATCACTTCTATGTAGAACCAGGATTGCTTTGCTCTGGGCAACATTCTTTCTGTGCTTCTCACTCACTATGTACAACACACTGTGGCTCACACCATGTTGAGACTGTGAGCTCCTCAGGGCAGGGCCACTACTGATTTCATTGTGTTCTTGGCAGCAGAAATCTTAGCACATCATGTTTTTGCTCATATTAGACACTCCTCCAGGCCAGGGCAGATGCAAGGGAGGCCCAGAGTCTTCTCTTACTAGCAAGAAGTCTACTGGGGAGGGAACCTGCTGCTTAGAAGTCTCCAGTTATAGCAAGTGAGGAGACAGCAGCCTGCTAATCATCTTCTAGATCTGCAATTATGTTTGGGATCCTCACCTTTATCTTTAAGCTTGGAGTCTATAAGGAAAATATGCCAACAATTGCTTCTGCCCTGGCAGATAGACTCAGATTCACACATTCACAAAACCCACTTGTTAAAGGCTTCCCATTAGAATTTTTAAATGTCAAATTCATTATAACTGGCAAGATCTCCATAATCTGAGTTTTGGGGTCCAAGTCTCTGAAACCTCCCCTTCCATTCCAGTGGTCAGTTTCTTTCTGACCATTGCTTATATCAAGTTCTTCCCAACCCAAGGGTTTTACTCGATAGTCTCTTTGCCTGGTAGACTCTTCATAGAGCTTTGCATGGCTCACTTTTTGGTCTTTTGTTCTCAATTCCCATACTTACCTGACCCTGAGCTCTGTCTTCCCTGGCATCACTTAATTACCCACGTGTTTATTTGTTCATTTATGCATTCACTTTCTTTATGTCGATGGCCCATATTAGGCTGAAACAGTAAGAGCCAGCACTGAGTCATACTCCTCAGATATTGCTTGCACATATGTGTAAGTGTGTACATGTGTGTGTTCTTCCCTTCTTATAACATCTGTCCCTGGACTTAAGATCACCCTAACCCTATATGGCACAATAATTTATAATATAGTTTATGACATCATCATAATTATGACCTCATTATAATTATGACCTCACCATAATTTATCACCATAATTCATGACCTCATTATAATTCATGACCTCATTCTGATCATAACCATATCATGAGTTTCAGACCACAGTGTAACTCATGATCTCATTGTGACTTTGTGACCTCATTGTGATTTCATGCCATTGTAATAATGACTTCATCACAATATATGACCTTCATTGTGACCTTATGACCTCATTGTAACTTTATGATGTCTTCATTTCCAACTGAGGCCATAGTATAAGGCACAGGTCTAAAGATATCATTTATAGGAAGGCAGACCAAGCCCATAGCCATAACTGATTATTTTAGTCACCAGGAACCACTGAGAAGAGAAACCAGACCTGTTGATGTGGTTTTGGATTTATGCCACATGGTGTCCTCATGGACACAACAAGCAAAGAGGTCTTTCCCTATGTTCTATATCATTCATTGTATTAGTTACTTTCTCATCCCTATGACAAAATACCTTCTAACTTCACACAATTCAGTTTCTCATGATGGAGAAGGCTTGATCCAGAAACAACATGGCCACAGAGAGATGGGGTAGAGCTCCCAGACGGGGCAGAGAAAGAAGACAGACAGAGCTAGGCCAGAAGCTGGGGCTACCCCCAGTGACCTATTTCCTCTAGCCAAGTTCCCGTGTCCCAGAGCTCTCATAACCTTGCAAAACAGCTCCACCAGCAGGAGACCAAATTTTAAAACATAAGAGCCCATGGGAGACATTTTAGATCCAGTAACATAACACTTACCAGCTTCAGCCCCTGGGATTCAGGAAGAACATGCAGTAAAGAGGTCTCCAAAGTAGTCAGTAAAGGTGCTGAGGAAGGGAAAGCAAGCATTTATGTGGGGAAAAACTGCATGGGGGTGTTAAAAAAAAAGTAGTGAATGCTTTGATTTGATGATTTTTAAATTTTATTTTTATCTTACATGTATAAGTGTTTTGTTTATAAACACTCATGCCTGCTGTCCATGGAGGCCAGAAGAGGGCATTAGACTTCTTGGAACAACAGTTACAGATGGTTGTGAGCCAAAATCACTCACTCTTTCTTTAAGTTACTTTTGTCAAGTTCTTTTTCGCCACAATGAGAAAAGAAGCACATACCCTCGAAACTGGAGAGATGGCTCAGTGGTTAAGAGAACTGACTGCTCTTCTAGAGGTCCTGAGTTCAATTCTCAGCAACCACATAGTGGCTCACAACCATCTGTAATGGAATCCGATGTCTTCTTCTGGTATGTCTGAGGAGATCGACAGTGTACTCTTTAAAACTTTTTTAAAAAGAAAGAAACAAACACACACCATACAGAAGACTTCATCTCAGTGGCCCCAAACTATCCTGATACATGTGTTGTGTGATACCAAATGTCCAGTCATCATCCCAGTGTTATATGAGTGTAGCATGGGAGATTAGGGGTGCAGCTGTAATACCTGTGATACCATGGTGACCAGACCTCTCTCCTTTGGTGCAGCCAGCCTTTGAATCTCGACTTTGGCACACTAAGGATAACAGAAACCTCATGGTCCCCTTCCCTGTCTTGACTGTCATGGAATCAACAGTACATAGAAGCCTGCCAGCCACCTGAACTGTGTCTGTTGAGGCACATCAAAAGAGGCCACTGATCAGTGATCTGTAACCACACTTATACCCAACTTCATTATATAACAACTCTGAGACTGGATTAGTATGAATAGTTGCCTAGGCCAAAAGCTTTGACTCTAGCTAGCTCATAACTTAATTATCTTATCACATTGATTGTATTCTTAGTCCCACCATGTGGTTGATTACCTTGCCTTAGTTTCATGCAACCATCTTCCTCAGAGTTCAGGGTGAATATTCTTTGCCCTGTCTCTATCCCAGAATCCTCTCTCCCTACTGCATGTCCAGCTTTTAATCTTGGCTTAGCTCATTGGCCATAGGCTTTTTATTGACAGTTGATGCCTCCAGACAGTGCACAAGAGATTCTCTCTACAGTGATCATGAAACACAGGTTCACTCCACTCCTGGACTAGGAAGACAAGGACTCTGTCTCCAACACTCACAGAGCTAAAAGCCTAACAAGGGAGAGATACTTCCCACTGGACTCAGTAGTGTACTCCAAAAAAATAAAAGATTCCATGTCAGTAAAGATAACTTCATTTTTGAAAACACATAGGCAGAAATAAACTATAACATATAAAGTGAATTCTTATAAAATTGTAGAAGGTCATCTCTCATAATCCATCCTTAAAAAATATATCACTTTGACGATTTCATATACACAGATCTGGCCAGATGGTTGAAAGGCTGATTAGCAAAGAATAACATCATCAAGGAGAAGAAAGCAATTTAACACTTGTTTCACAAGAACCATCTCAGAGGATACACCAGGCACCCCCAAACAGCTATGAAAGTTGTGCTTCATTAAAGAGTTTACATCTACGGTTAGGGGGAAAGTTGAGTCTATAAAGCGTTTGCCGCACAGGATTGAGGATCTGAGTTCAATCCTCAGAAACCCACTTATGATATTGCTCCTCTGTAATCTCAGCATGGGGAGGCAGATAGGCAAGCCTCTGTGGTTCTCTGGGCAGCTAGTGTAGCCAAGTGCCAGATCCCAGTGAGAGACTAAGAGATCTTGTCTCACAAAACAAAGAAATAAGAAAAATAAGAAATGGCCTGTGGCTTCTACATCCATAAGCATACATGTATATCTACAAACACACACACACACTCACACACACACACATACATACATATACACACACACTCACACACATACATACATAAGCACACACACACACATGAATACACATGGATGCATACACACACACATATACATACACTCACACACATATACACATACCCCACACACACACTCACACACATATACACATACCCCCACACACTCACACACACATATACATACTCCCACACACACACACACACACACACACTCACACACACATATACCCCCCACACTCACAAACATATACACACAAGCACACACACATACACACACACATGCATTCAGATGTGTGCATACACACACACACACACTCAGGCACACTTTTAAATTTTATAGCATTGATTCTAAAGTTGGGAAGACGGGTGCCTTGATGGGGTGAACACTGGCTCTCCTCATTCTCCAGGCTCCAGTTCTTAGGAATGGAGAAGTGTCAGGGCTTAGAGGGCAGCAGCCAGACATTGAAAAAGACTTCTCACATGACTCCAATCATCTTCATTTTACACAGAACAGAATAAAAAGCATTGTGTTCTCTCCCGTCTCTTATTGTTAGTGATGTTTTCCTCCCAGTTGGCCACTCCTTTCCAATGCCCTGACACTTCTTATGCATGTCAGATTGTTACCAAAAACATGATGAGCGACAATTTGCTAAGCGAGACTGTCTCAGCCAAGTAAAAAGGCTCTTTTCCCTCAATTTCAAAAACTCTATTAATCTGTGCTGATAACAACCTTCCCATCTTGAGAGTCTGGAAAAAAATTTCAAAACAATGCTATTGCCAAACCATGTGGTAAATTCCCTTTGGTGCTGCTACACAAGTATGAAGCTATTCCAACCAGACCTCCCATGCTTAGGGACTTTCCTCAGCCCCCTGATGTTCTGTAAGTCTCCACCACTCCTCTTCACAGAGCATGGCCAGCATCAGCTCCTCATCTCTGCAAAGCAGATTTAAAGACTGCATGCTTTCTTTCTTAAGTGCAGCCAGCTTGTTTTCTTCTCTTTTCTCCCTCTCTGCCTTCTTTTCTTCTGCTCCTTTTTCCTTTTTCTCCCCCTCCTTCCTCTCTTCATTTCTCCTTTCTCTTTCTTTCTCTCTCTCTCTGTCTGTGTGTGTATATGTGTAAATTAACATATACACAAAGAAGAGACAAAATAGGGAGACAGAAAAGCATCTCTCTCTATATATATACACATACACACACACACACATACATACACACATAGACATACATTATACATATACATACACATACATATACATTAAACTTGTTGAAAAACTTGTTCGTGTATACAATACATTCAACCAACTCACCCCCTTTTTTTAATCTCCCTTTCTACTTTGTCAACCCAACCCTCCTACAAATCCATTTCTTATATGCCTGTACTGGCTAGTTTTGTGTCAACTTGACACAGCTGGAGTTACCACAGAGAAAGGAGCTTCAGTTGAGGAAATGCCTCCATGAGATCCAGCTGTAAGGCATCTTCTCAATTAGTGATCAAGGGGGAAAGGCCCCTTGTGGGTAGAACCATCTCTGGGCTGGTAGTCTTGGGTTTTATAAGAGAGCAGGCTGAGCAAGCCAGGAGAAGCAAGCCAGTAAAGAACATCCCTCCATGGCCTCTGCATCAGCTCCTGCTTCCTGACCTGTTTGAGTTCCAGTCCTTATTTCCTTGGTGATAAACAGCAGCATGGAAGTGTAAGCCGAATAAACCCTTTCCTCCTCAACTTGCTTCTTGGTCATGATGTTTGTGCAGGAATAGAAACCCTGACTAAGACAATGCTCTCTTGTTTTATGGCAAACTGACTTACACCAAGGCCAAATGTGTGACTATGGGATTGCAACCACCCTCACCCCCAGAGCCTGGGGAATCCATCAGTGGATACATAACTGATGCCAATGAGTTCCCTCTCCCAGACTCTGTCAGTATCCAATAACTAACAGGACAGGTGGGACTCTGTGAGTCCTGCTGCCATCAAGACTGACTGTTGACAAGGCCGGTTTTGTATAGGCCTGGGCCAGGCAACAACATTTGCTGTTAGTTTACAATCACTATAGCTCCATCATACCCAAACATGGCATTTTGTTGCTCTACTCCCCATCATCTGGTTCTTACATTCTTCCCACCCCCTCTTCTACAATGTTCATTAAACATTAGGGGAGCTGTATATATCATGTTTAGGGCTGAACACGTGACCATCACTTAGTTTCAGCACCTTGAACAGTCATGGAGTGCAAAGAGAAAATTCTCTGATTAAAGCCAAGAGTAGCATAGACAAGGGCATTTAGAACGCAGTTTGTCTCTATGCCATTTTAGTTAAGCAACAGCAGCAAATCCCCACCTATGGTCTATGATTTCTGCAGCTGTATGTTGTTGACCAGGTTACAGTATCAAGCATAAGTTCTGAGTAGTCCTCAGATTCAATCTGAGAGAGGTTGTAACACCCACAACAGTGCTGCTGCTGTCCCACAGGTAAGCACATTTTGCATAAGAGGTTGGTATTGAAGTCAGTAGGATTCACAGCTGGGGATGAGCTGGCACCATCTCTGTCTTAGAAGGTATCTTCAACAGTGGGATCTTATCACCTAATTGTGCTAGGCAGCCAAGAGAACCATCAAGATCTTGTATTGTTTGGGGTTGGGGTGGAGCCTCTCTGACCAATCGTGCATAAGGGGTAGCATGCCTACATGCAGAACTGATATTTCTGTTTAGTTGACTCCGACCGCCAGAAGCAGCATTATCCAACCATGCAGTGTTTGTCCCTCCAAACTTTTAAAAAGTTATTACACACTGTAATTGGGTTACAAGATAGTAGTTTTCCATATGCTTTTTCAATAACCCCTTTGTTTTGGTTAGCCCTCACCCTCACATAATCTCCTCCATCTCCCCTCCCTGTTTAAGCCCTCCCACCCCAGGATTCACACTCTCTACTTTCATTTCTCTGTGTTCTCAAGAGATACATAATAGCATCTATATCTCAATAGAAAAGGGCGGTAAAATGAGAAGCAGAGAGTTTATAGCTATAACTCTCTTTTCAAAACAAAACAGAACAAAACACCAAGCTTAAGCAAGCATGGGTGACCACTATTCACATTTAAACAACACCAGAGACAATAATATTACCAGTCTTTTAGAATTTATTTTTTCTACTTTGGTTATTTTTATTGCATTTCATTTGTTTTAAAAACCCGTCTCTCTAAAAACAAACAAATAAAAAAATGAACTGAGAAGAGATCTGCTTGTGCGTTAGCAAGAATGAGAGTGGAGAAGACAGAAAACGCCCTCAGAGTTTGCTTCCATTCAGGGAGCACTGAGCTGCGTGAGACTGGAGCAGAGGTCAAGCCAGGAAAAATTTCTGGGAAGCAATATTAGCACAGAGCATCTAAGCAAAGCCTCTCTGTGGACTTTCCAGCAGATCTGTGGACCTTGCTCACTCGGGGACTGCTTGTTGCATCGTTGAATCACAGTCTATATAAGAAAACTGTTTTCTCAAGCTTCTCAATGAACAGAAGCTTAAGAAAGAGTATACTGGAGCCGGGCATGGTGGCACATGCCTTTAATCCCAGCACTTGGGAGGCAGAGGCAGGCAGATTTCTGAGTTCAAGGCCAGCCTGGTCTACAAAGTGAGTTCCAGGACAGCCAGGGCTATACAGAGAAACCCTGTCTCAAAAATAAAGAAAAAAGGAAAGAAAGAGAAAGGAGAGAGAGAGAGAGAGAGAGAGAGAGAGAGAGAGAGAGAGAGAGAGAGAGAGAGAGAGAGAGAGAGAGAAAGAAAGAAGAAAGAAAGAGTATACTGAAAATCTGCACTCAGCTGGGTGACTCTAGCTAGGAACAGTGTGGGGACAGGTACCAGGATGGTGAACTGAGGAGCTGGGAGTAGAAAGTACCAACTCTACCAGGAAGGGTCTTAGCTGCAGTGTTGAAGAGTTACACCACACCCCACTGTTGGGAAATGGGACAGCATGGTAGAGAGGTATAGGGTCCATCAGGGCTGTGGGAACTAAGGATTAGGAAAAGAAATTCAGAGATTCCCAGGGACTTAACAGCCAGGGACCACCTCTTCTGATGTTTGCTAAACCTTTCCCATTATCCCGCCCCCCCCTTTTATTAGGCTAAACTGTCATGCAACCCTGCAATGTACCTGACTCTACCTCCTCAGTTTGGGGATTACATGCATGCCAGAACAACCTACTGGTTTATGTGGCCCTGGAGGAGGGGCACAGGTCATTACCATGCTAGGCAAGCACTGTACCCGTTAAGCTAGGCTGGTTTGATGTTTCCCTTGGATGGGCATTTCTCATCTGAGAGGAGATGGGGGCCTCTGCACAGCTGCATATCATCAGCTGGTCCACTCTGATCTTCTCCCTGAACCAACAGAAGTCTTAACAGCTTTAGAAAAACTGGGTACAGCATTGGACCCTCCAACCATAACACTCCAGCTTCCCAGATGACCCCATGCTCTGTTCAAGAAGACGTTCAGTGGTTCTCACTTGAAAACAAATGTTGAGGCTTGGCAGGCCTCTCTGAAGATGGATCTGGATCCAGATCCTTAAGGCACACTCTCCTCCATCCTATGCCCTCATTTTCAGATGACAGAGCTCCCCTCTGGCCATCAGAGAATCACTATATCCCAGTACAGAACACCAAATGTCCTGGATGCCACAAGAAAGAAGATTTGCATAGTGGAAGGTTAGGAGGGGGAGTCAGGAGCTGGTGGCATTGGAAAGATTTAATATAAACACTTAGTGGTAGTGATAGGCCAACAGATAGATGGTGGCTCACATTTCTCCCCAAGCCTGTTTAAGTGAGTTTATCTGCACTAATAAGAAAGCTTACTCTAAGGGGAAGAAATAGTGAGAGATAGCTAGGATGGTTATCTTTACCAGGTCCACGGATAAAATAAAGCATGCTGCAGAACAAATGAGCAGACTCTCTCTTTGGCCAACAGGACTGTTATAGAAATAATCTCACAGTCTGTGAGGCTTCCCAGAGCTTGGTTTCTGTTCTACAGATGAGGAGAGGAACCAAAAATCTGTGTGGCAAATTTGTTTTTTCACATTGATCTTGTGTCAGCTTTCCATCATGTGACACAATGCCTCAGCTCAACAACCTAAAGGAAAGAGAAGTTTATGTGAGCTCATAGTTTCATAGTTTCCAGTCCATAGTTGCCTAGTAGTTTTGGGGTGTGGTGTCAAGCAGAACATGAAGGATGAGGGAGTAGTGGTAGAGACTGGTCCCCTTACACAGACAGAGAAAGGAAGGGAGTGGGAGATTAATAGAGGTGGGGAGGGGAGAGGAAGAGAAAAGGAAATAGAAGAGGAGGAGGCTGAGGGAATGAGAAGAGTAGAGAAACACCAGAAGTAAATAATCCCTTCAAACACTCTTCTCCTTCCTCCAATGAGGTCCCACTTCCCTAAGTTTCCACCACCTCCCTGTGTAGCTTTGAACTCATCAACAGACTGCTCCCTTAATGACATCTGAGCCTGGCAATCTGGTTGTTTTCCACAGATCCTACCCCTAAGCACTGCTACTGTGATAGCCATCAGCGTTTGAGTGTCAGGATGATTCACTCTGAGCCTTATCAAAACAAATTATTCGAACCTCAAATTTAAAGAGCGAGATTCTGGGAGCTCATTTACCCTTCTATTGGAATATAAATACTGTCAGGTAGAAATATCCAGCACATGCCATGATTCTATGTAGAAGTTACTGCTAGAGAAAAGATAGTTTAATACAACCTGGGATACTATGGAGTACAGAGAATTGTCTTTGGACCCCAAGTATTGGATTCCTTATGAAAGAAAAAAATCCATACATATGATTTGAGTTACCATCCTAATGGTGTGGTTTACAGGGTTTACATGAAACCAAAATCTTTACTATAGTTTGGATCTTAAACATCTGCTTAGTTCCTTGTGTAATGCACCCTGCCCCCAGAGGAGCTATTAGAAGTTGGTGGAACCTCTAAGAGTGAGAGCATAGAAGGAGGTCCTTCGATTAGTATGTGTGTGTGTGTGTGTGATGTGAAGATGGTAATGGGACCCTTGCTCTTATTGTCTGTGTGCTGTGCAGAGGGTAATGGGACCCTAGTCCCTGTTATGTGTGTGCTGTTTAGAAGGTGATGGGACCCTAGCCCCGTGTGTGTGTGTGTGTGTGTGTGTGCGCGCGCGCGCGCGCTGTGCAGAGGGTAATAATGGGACTCTAGCCCTTATCTGTTTCACTCTTTTGCTTCCTGATCATCAGATAAGGGGTGCTATTCAGTAGCACAATCCCACCTTGATGAGTTTCTCACTACAACCCCAAAAGCAACAGGGTCAATTGTTCATGAGCTAGGCCAGATAAAACCTTGAGTCAAAATAAACCTTTTCTCTTTTTGAGTTCATTGTCTCAGGTATTTGTACCAATGCTGGGGAACTAAGTAAGGCAATGCTGATCAAAACCGAAGCAACTTAAAATAGCTGGTAGCTCGTAGCTCAGCCATCTATACTAAGGAGAAAAGCCAAGGCAGTGAAAACATCTCGGGTTTGAGCTATTTTTCTCATAAGAGGGAGAGAAAAATGGAGCAATAAGCAGAAACAGGGACAAGCACAGAGATAAGAAAAAAAAATATTCTGTTCTCCATGGGCAAGCAGCTTCTCTGCGCCTCGCCCTTCAAACTAAGCCCAAATTCTGAATGTATGCACAGATAAAACAATAACTCTTCCTTCGCGTGTTTGATACATCCTAAAGTGTATGGATATGGCTACAGAAACATCTGTCTTCCACATCATCTGCCCATGGCTCCCCTTCGACTGAAATCTTGGATGGAACTAATGGCTGCAGTCATGCAAGCTCCTGCCTTCGGGGGGAAAGAGGTGAGAACACAGATATTAATACAGCGTCTGAGAAGCTGCTGGAAGCCAGCAGCTGACACTGCTTAATCTCATTGACTTACAAGGACCGGGTAGTTTTAAGTGAATTATGAAAGTGGTTAAGGGCTGGCTGGAGGAGAATGTTGGCAGGTATGGAAACCAGACTACTTGTGGCCACTTCTAATAAGGTTTCAGTTGACATGAGCCTGTGGTTAAGATGTCAGAAGGGCTCCCCCGGTACTGGGTTTTAGCCTTCTCCTTGCTGATGCCAAATCTGAGCCTGGCATGAGAACTGATTTTTATAGAGTAAAAGGCACCAACAGTCTATAAAGTTTTATAATCTGATTTCTACAACGTGACGCCAGCTGCTTAAATTTCCATCTTACGGAGAACACAGAAGGGAGGACCCCAAATGCAGAGACCGAGAATAGAACCGTTCCTCATCTTGCAGCAAGGCATGTTTATACGGTGTATAGACTTTCAGCCTGAAACAATCGGCAGCAAAATAAGAACTGGTCCTAGAGAGATAACTGGAGCTTGCAACATCGAGGCAATATTATTCATTGTGTTTTTATTCCTAAAGTCAAACTACACAGAGGTGAGAAAGAAAAAAAAACAGCATTATTAAAAATCACCTGCAAAATAGGCACCATCTATGCAAACAAGTGAACAATTGCACACTACTTTTGAGTCTGCCTCCTTATACAGTTAGAATCAGTAGCACACTGTAAATCTATTCTGCCTCAATGTACAATTAGAAATAGTAGTACAGTGTATATCCATTTTAATGTTAACTTACTCAAAATCATTCAGAGACATGCAGTGACTTCTAAGTGGTGTTCATGGTCCTGAAAGATGTTGCAAATTTTTCCTGCCTTCACTTAGGAGTTTAGATACCAGAATCACAAGGTGCTCATGGCTAGTACACTCTGTCTGACAGCCATTCCTTGTCTCCAAGGTTGGCTCGTGGATTTACAATACCACCTCATTTTAGTCAAGGGGTGGCAAGGGGACTGCTGAACCTGGGGTAATTTGCACTGGTCTGCTCTGTTATCTGTGCCTAGTTTCTCATCAGTTCAGGCCTTAAGTTTCTTAAACAATTTGATTGCATCTGCTAGGCCTTTGCCTTCATGCAACATTGATGTACCAAAGCATATAGCTCCAAGCTACCTTAACTCATACATAAATACGATGAAAGTCGATAACTGGAGTCATTAAGAGCAAAGCCTTTGGAATCAGCTTTGTGGGTCCATAGCCAACCTTGAGCAAGCTCCTTAACATCTGCCGTCCATATTTCCCCAAGACTGCTGCCTCAGAGCTTTCAATGCAGAAAGCAAGGTAGCTTGCTTTATGCAATAATTATGTGGAAATTAAGAGCAATAATTCAGGTAAAGTTATTAAAAAGTGCCTAGTGCATAGTACAGTGCTATGTGGTCTTTTTTCATCAAATCAATATTTGTGCATAATTTAAAAAGCAAAATTATAATGGGTAGAAGGAAAGAGAGGTAAGATTCCAGCTACTTCACAAATAGTTCCCAGTGGTCTAAGGCCCAGCTTCCTAAATGCTGGGGTGTGACCCCACAGGTGGCTGAGTGACTGAATATGGGTAAGGTGAGATATTTGGTACATTGACTGCAAATGTGTTTTAAAAAAATCAAAGACACAATGAACCCAAGGTGCTCTGGGCAGTGATCATCCACGCTGTCTTGAATAAGTCTCCTGTAGCCTTGGTCTGAACACAAGACAGATGTACTTTGAACTGTGCATGGGGCTACACCATGCAGTCACACTGTCTGAAACACCTGGGCTCAAGTTCAAGCTTATTCTGTCTTATGAACTGCAGTGACTTTTTTTTTTAAATATGCACATCAAGTTTCCTCTTTTTATAGAAACCTCATAGCTTGATTACAAAGCAAAACTCCTACTTCTTTCCTACCACCATCCCTCAGCATGGAAGAATGGAATTAATATCTCTTTCAATTTTGTTGTGTGGGTTTGACTTTAAACTTTTTACTTGAGGTCAGGTGTGGCAGCAAATACCTCTAATTCCAGCACTCTGGAGACAGGTGGGTAGATCTTTGTGAGTTCCCGGATGGCTTGGTCTCATGGTGAGTTGCAGGCCAGCCAGGGCTACAAAGTAAGATCCTGAAAACGAAAAGAATTGCTGTTTAAACTGCTGATTTGAATTTCATTAAAAAAAAAAAACATTTCAAAGAAATTGGTTTGGGATTAGGACAGAACTCCATCCTGCCTTTTGTGTTATATATTTATGTGAAACAGCTTTCTCTGTGTGGATGGTTATAAAATGTCAATCAAGTACACCCCTAGCAAATGATGTTCTGTCTGTCCTGCTGTATCAGATATTCAGCAAAATTTAATTCTTTTTAAAAGACTTATCTATTTTTGACTATGTGTGTCTCTGTGTATACATTCATGAGTGGGTGCTTTCAAAGACAAGAAGAGGACATTGGATCTTGTGGAGTTAGAGTAATAGACACTTGTGAGCTGCCCAATGTGGTGGTAGGAACCAAACTCCAATCCTCTGAAAAATTGTTATGTGCTCTGAACCACAAAGGCATCTCTCTAGTACCCAGGAGTTAATTCTTTATGTCAAAGTAAACAAGCTGTGTTCCTCATTACTATACAAATTTGTTTACACGAATTGTAAAAAATATTGACTTACCAAAATTGTTTTAAAATATAATCTCTTTATGATTTGTTAACAGTGGGTGATTGTGTTTTATACATAAATTAAAAATGGGGGTGTGTGAGAAACAGATGTCTGATAGTGTGTGGAGGGTGTGCTGCAGCACACATATGTAGGTCAGAGGACAGCTGTGGGGCGGTTGGTTCTCTCCTTCCATCTTTACCTGGGTTTCAAGAACCAAACTTAGGCTGCCAGGAAGGCACAGCATTTTTATCTGCAACTATCTTGACAGCCCAGTGCACCTATCATATATCCAGAGTCATCCAGAGTCATGTAAACATTTCTCAGGTAGGGTCTGGAAGGATAACTTAGCAGTTAATAGGACTTTGTCCTCATTTGGTTCCCAGTACCCATGCCGGGCTGCTTATAAATACCTGCATCTCCAGCTTCAGAAGAGCTGACCCCATCTTTGACTTTGTCATGCACCTTCACATACATATACATGATCAAAAATGAAATAAAATCCTTGTCAAAGTTCTTGGGTAAGTACTGCACCTGGAAAGAGCTTAAGAAGTCCTGGCCTTAAGGTATCTCTGCTGCCAAGGTTCCAGTCTGCTTCAGGCCCAGAGCCCATGAAACAAACAACAGAAGACTTTCTGGTGGGTGGATTCAGACATGTGTCTTCCAGTCACTTCCACCCCAGCCTTGTCCCACTCACCACCTTTTCAGTTTTCAGTGATAATTCCAAGCTATCCTGTGCCTTCTGTCTCTTTGTTGTCTGTCCTTAAACCTTTGTAATTAATTACTGTCAGCTTTGAAGCATTTGGGAGTGGTAGAGAGAGGAACAAAGGGGGAAGAAAACTCCTATGTGTTCAGTCGCGCAGTGTTAAGAATGTCAATTATTTCCTTATTTATTACGACATAATAATGGTGTTATCTATTCCTATGGTAGTAGCCACTGCACGTGCTCTGTGGTCACTATGAATGCAAAGAAGTTTGGGACTTGGGGAGATGCCTCAGTTAGTAAACTGTTTACTGTGTGAGCCAGAGGACCTGAGTTTGACTTACATTTACCACATAAAAATCTCTGGCATGGTGGCTCATGCCTACAATCCTAGCACTGAGGAGGCAAAGATATGTAGATCTTTGGGGATTGATGGCCAGGCCAGCAGCTTGGAGGCCATTGGGTGAATCCCAAATGCCAGTGAGAAGCGCTACCTCAAATATCAAAATAAACAGCTGCTAAAGAGCAACACCTGAGGCTTTCCTTTCTCATCTCTACCTGTAAGCACACAGATATGCATGTGTATCTCAGTACACACATGCACGCACACACACACACATACACACACACACACACACACACACACACACAAACATATACATGAATACGCACACACACATATACATGAACACGCACACATACACACACAAAGTTCAAGGAAAGCGGCATTGATAAAATATTCAGAACTTGGGCATTATCTTGCCTGCCTCTGAGTAGCTGAACAATGAAAAATTCTATTTTCTTTTACTCATCTTGAACCTTTCAGTGACTTTCCCCTAAGTCTCTGTTTGCCTCTCCTCTAGTAGCCCCCTGGCTGTGCCTTGACCTCTCCTTTCAGGACTCTTTCACAGAATAACTCAGCATTGCCTGCAAGACCCTCTGGTCAGCTTTCTCTATTAGGTTTCTTGTAACTTGATTCACAACAACTTCCCAAGCCAGCCTTGCAGCATTTCAGATTAGGTGTCTTCCCTGTGGTATGTACCTTCATACTCCTCAGAGGAAAGACTCTGCAGAGAGTGAAACCAGAGGAGATAAGAACATACAATGGCTTCTTAGAACATCGAATGTTTTTACAAAATGAGCACAGAAGGGAAGCTGGTGCCCAAACTAGAAAGTTCTATGACCCAAAGCTATAGAAAAAGTACAGTGGTGACCTTGAATAGATACCAGAATTGACCTGTGTGGGAGATAGAGAAGAGTAACAGAGACCTATCTGACCTTCTTATCTGGAGCTTGTTGGTGGGAGAAGCCAAGCTCCCATCTACCTGGACTAGCCTTCACAGGACATGCAACTCAGATTCTAACACAAGCTCGGGTCTGTATCCTGTCTCTTTCCACCTCTGTAAGCAATAGGGGATAGTCACCATGCTGAGGGAGCTGGTCTTGCCGCTTCAGGTGAGACTTCAGTTCCTAAATTTCCCTGACTTTGGAATTCTCCAGCTTATTAAGGGACATAAATGATAGAGACACCATGACCTGAAACAAACAATCCTCTGTGCTATTGAAATCGGGGAGTGAGGGAGAGAGTCTGGCTCCACTGAGAAATTCGTTACTAGAGTTGCTGGGGTCAGAGCCTGGGACCTGGCAGGCCAGACTCGGTCAGCAACCTGTCTCCAATAAACCAATTAAAGAGACAAATAATATCGGGAGAAAAAAACCCAACCAAACAAACAAACAAACAAAAAACCCAGAGAGAAAGAAGATCTAGTCAATATGACTACACTGGGGAAAGGAGCAAAGAAAGAAACCTAGTGACCTCCATTCCATCTCAGTGTACTGACATGAGGTTTGGGTTTAAAATAGGACAAGAGATATGCATTGCCAAACAGTCTTGGTCAAGGTGTAGCCCTGCCCATTGACACAATGTCCGGGCTTCCCTCTACTCTTGTGTGCGTGCGTGTGTGTGTGTGTGTGTGTGTGTGTGTGTGTGTCCCCTCTACTCTTAAAAGGCTGCCTAATAAATGGTCTGAAGTGTGTTAAACACCTTCCAGTGGGTAGCTAAGCTCTCCTTCTGGATGATGCTAGGCTTTTCTTTCTGATTCCCCAGGACAGGATTCCTGGAGAAATTCTTTTTAATTGGATACCCCGCCCTGAAACCCCCTATCCCATTTTCCCTCCCCCATCCTACCCACCCACTACCAACTCCTCACCTTGGCATTCTCCTGCACTGGGTCATTGAGCCAGGAACAAGAGCCTCTCCTCCCACTGATGTCTGACAAGGCCATCCTCTGCTACATATGCAGCTGGAGCCATAGGCCTCTCCATGTGTACTCTTTGGTTGGTGGTTTAGTTCCTGGGAGGTCTGGGGGTGTCTGATTGATTGATATTGTTTTTCTTCCTATGGATTGCAAACCCCTTCGGCTCTTTCAGTCCTTTCTCTAACTCCTCCATTGGGGACCCATGCTCAGTCCAATGGTTGGCTTCGAGCATCTGCCTCTGTATTTGTCAGACTCTGGCAGAACCGCTCAGAAATTTTAATTCTTTAGTGTACACAGTTTTGATAGTCTAACAACACCAATGTTTCTCCTATGGGAGCACAGAGCATGTAGAGAAATCACAACAGTACATGTCTTCAACACCGGAAGTCAAGAATCTTGAGCCCAATGAGAAGGGCTGTGAGACTGAGCTGGGAGGTAGGCACAGGAAACCAAGTAGTGTGTGTGTGAAGCTCAACAATGGAATAATGTAGAGAGTTGTGGTTGCCTAAAAAAAAAAACCAAAAAACCCTGAATTATGATCATTTGATACAAAAGAAACATTGGCAGAAGCTCAAGTCAGAACTCCCTGGTGGCCCCAACTCACAGTTCCCACCCTCCCAGCTCGCACCTCCCAGGAAGAGGCCAGGGAGGCTGACATCAATATAGAGCACTTGAGCTTCATAGTGGACTGTTGATCTTGGCTACTAACAGTCCTCATGTCAGCTCCTACCTTCCCTTGGGGTAAAAGATACTGAAGTCACAGAAGAAATAAGAAAGCTTGCCCTTCAGAATACAGCAAAGAAAGCAGATTCTGAGGTCATCAGATACAAGAGAGGCAGAGACAGTCTTTAATGCCCCAGCAATATGTAATGCATTCTCTGCTCCTTAGCACCCCCAAGCATACCATCCAGGGCACTGCCGGTTTTGGTTTGATTTTGTCTATATGTCAGTGCTGGCAATCAAACCCAGAGCCTCAGACATGCCAAGCAAGTACTATTCCAATGAGCTACTCATTTAGCTTCCCCCTATTAAAAATGAAAAGCCTTTCTTTTTACTGAATTACCACACTGAGCTGATTGCATTTCCTATCAGCAATACCTAGTTGTAAATAAGCTAACGGACACAGCAGAGTATCTTCTCATAGATAGGTCTATGTTTCTTTCAATGGCAAGTATAGAATTTTTGTCATTAGGAAAATCAAAGTAGTTATGGACCACACCAAAAAAAAAAAAAAAAATGGAAGGAATGATGGCTTAAAGAAAAGGAAGACAACCTGCACTAGAGGGGCAGAGAGGGACTCAGCTCCCACTGTGGGAACACAGCAACAGGGCCCAAAGCCCTCTGCCTCTCCTTAGCCTGGACTTGAGAGAGGGTTCTGAAGCTGTTTCACACCCACAAAGACCCAGCTGCCACACTGTTTTTCTTGGCAGTCACCAGGACCCTTGACAGCACTGAGTAAATCTGAGCTTCGAGGTCCAGCAACTCTAGAACCAGCCTGCAGGATGGTTCTCCAGGGAGTTGGAAGTATTTGAGTGAGAAGACATGTATAAAACTTACTTCTTGCTTGGACACAAGGAAATATGGATACATAACCAGGTGTGAAAACATGGCTGGGCTTCTGTAAATGTGAGTCTGGGAATCACTGCCCCCAGGGGAGTGAGGAAATGAACCTTCCCAAGCCACAGACTCTTGGCAGAAAAAGCCAGAGGCCCAGCTTGAGCTACAGGATGAGGGGGCCACTCATGGTCTGCTGGCCTGGTTTCCTTGGGGCTTTGGAAGTCGGTATGTACTCCTCTACACCCTGTTTTCAAGTACCGGGGCTGGTCAATAAGCCTGGAAGCCTTTTGGACACCAAATAATAAGCTTAATCAGCCTCCCGATGAGCAAGAATGCTCCAGAGTGTTGAAGCACTTGAGCCTCTAGCATTTTTCTATCCAAGATAAGCCTTGATAATGTCTGGGATCAAATGTAGTTGATGAGATTTGAAGTGCCCCAAACCTCACTTTCTCTCTTTTTTAAAGAAGGCTTAGCTTATTGTACTAAAGAAATTCCACAATAAGTACATGGTTTCCTCACAAAAATCTCCCATCTTTTAAAAAAAAAAAGTTTCCTTTAGACACAAAATTTCAAAGCCACAAGAAAGTTCAGTTGGAAACTTAACAACTCATCAAGGCTCCTGCGCCTCTCTGGGTTGGATCCAGGAATGCTTCCTCCCCTGTTTGCTTCTATGGGAGGTCATTGAACCTTTAACAGGTGGGGCCTAGTGAGAGGTCCTTGGATTGTTGGGGTGTAGCCCCTCAAGGATTCCCTTAAGATACCAGGTTCTTCCTCTCTGTGGCTTCTGAGTACAGATGAGTGCTCCTCCATAGTGATATGCAGCCCCACCATAAACCCAAAAGGATTAACCCATCCTAAACTGAAGCTTCTAACACTGTGAGACAAAATAAGAAAATACATAAAAAACTTTCTCACTCAAACAGTACTCACTGAAATTCCCACTCTCCATACCCAAACTTTTCTCTAAATAAAGTGATTAACTCAGGTTGGTTATGGTGCCAGAAAACTAATGTCAAGGAGACCAATAAAGAAGATGCTTCAAATGTGGCAGAGAGCTGAACAGTGGGATCTTCAACCTATATAGGTGATAGTAAAGTCTATCGGATTTGAGGAAAGTTTATTCAAACTGAAACAATAACTTTATGGAGATGAATGATTCTGAGGCAACTCAGGTGATGCTTTGAGAAACAGAACCCGTAACTTTCTTAGTAACTTAATTTCATGCATGTCAATATTCATACCCCAAAGAACACTGAAACATGTCTCTTCCTGTTGCTGATAAAAGTGAACCTATATTTCTAGCATTTATTTTTCTTGTCAAAATTCACCTACCATAGGACTTTTCAGATGTGAGGTGCGGTCAGACTCTGGACACAGTGGCTACTGCTGGTTTGAGAAGCAATGTTTCCTCACGGGGTCTCAGACAACTATCAGGAGAGCTGTCCAGGGACTCAATATTTTATCAAGGCCTAATACAGTTGCAACATATACATGTGTAAATTTAGTTACATAAATATAAATATGTGATTTATATATCACAAATGAGATAATGAGTTATTTGCTCTCATGAGTGTCTTTATTTAATATAATTACCTCTAGTTACATCCTTTTTGAACATGAAATAATTTGGGTCTTTATAGCTGAATAAAATGAAGAAAATCACACACACACACACACATACACACACACACATGTGCACACACACATACCGTTGTAAAATTTATTATAGTCTTTTGTTATGCAGCACAGGCTGACCTTAAACCCACATCTGGTTCTTGAGTCCTAATCATTTTGAGATGGATTTTATATCTTAGTTAACTAGGAGGAGAAAATGTACAAATTAAATATATTCTTGTTAAAGTCCCAAGAGTGGGACCCTCCCTTCAGTTTCTTTCTTTTTTGTTGTGAATAATTTTTATTATGTTTTGTTTTCTTTCCTGAAAGTAGCAACTTGTTGTAGGAGAACAGTTATGTACCTTGGCCATTTTTACAAGCACTTGTCCCTCCTCATATCTTGAGATTTAGGTGTTGTGGTAGGTAAATAGGAGACACTGTTACTGACTGAGAAGAAGTGGGTCACCATTATAATGCCACTGGGCTTATATTTATGTAGCACCTGTGCTTGAAAGATCTTGGAAGAGTTTAAAAACAATTTCATTACTCCAGGGCACGTGGAAAATATGATGGTATGCATGTTATTGATTTTTTTTAGCTTGGTCAATAAAATGTGCTGTACTCAACCCATAAAGATATTATTAAGATGTCAGCTCTTCAACTGGACTCCTCTTCTCATGAATGGTCAATTTTTCTAAACCTCTATTGTGAACAGATCATCCGAAATCATTCTCATGAATGTACCCTTAGGTGTAGAGTTAAGCAAGATTAATACACTGCAGACTCACAGCCTTTCATTCCCACCTGAGTCATGGCAGACAAGAGTCTGACAGATGAGAGTGAGCCTTGCTCGTGGATAGGTGGGACTTCCTTTCGCAATCAAAAGCCATTCAAGCAAGGAAGTTGTTTTCTTTTTAGATAACTTTGGAAAGTCATGCTCCCCAATACTTTCCTGTCACTGACTGCTAAACTCAGTAGAAATCGTTTTGTGTGTGTGTGTGTGTGTGTGTGTGTGTGTGTGTGTGTGTGTGTGTTGGGAGTGGTGGTTGTATTTGTGGGTGTGGAGTGGGGAGGGCTCTGTCTGTCGTTACATCTCCAGAGTTGAGATCACAAGCATGAGATGTCACACTCAGCTTGTCACAGGATCTGGGAGTTGAACTCAGGTCTGCATGCGTGCAAGCAAGTGCATTACTACTAAGCTATCTCTCTATACCCATCAAGGGTACCTAAGTATCAGTGGCACTTGCCCTTATAGCTCTGTGGCTTTAAGCTGTTCCAAACCTTATGGGCTAGCTAGTAGGGCTGTCATTATAGAGCAGAGATCCTTTTGAGGTATCTCTGGTTATATCAGCCAACCCCAATGTTCAATATCTAAACCTGCAATGTCCATTATAGTGATCAATAATGTCCAGTGATCACTTAAGGTTAAATTAGTTGTGATGGGAAGTAGTTAGGAGACAGTGGCTTCCTTGCATACAAGGGCCTGGTTTGGACCCTTGAAAGGGCAACAAAATAAAAGTAATGACAAGAAGAAAAGCAATTAAGACATTTAAAATAATTTAAATTAAATAAAAAATGAAGTTGAATTCCATCAATCTAGCCATATTTGAGGGGCTCAGTCATTAATGTGGCTGCGAACCATACTGAATGGCAGAAGCTATACATCTGCATCTATGTAGAAAAGTTTGTTGAATAACATAGCTGGGAACACAAATGCAAACTGGCTGAGAATCAGTTTCAGATGGTAAGTTCACACAGTGGCAAATGAACCGCTTGTGTTAAGGAATCAGCTGCAGTGAAAAATTTTAAGCTATAATTATGCAAAACAATTCATTTTTCTACACATAAAAGGACTGGGGACAACATTTCTCATTATATTCCAAAGAAAGAGGATAACAAAGACGTCTTGGAAACAGTGAAGATTGAACCTCGATGAGTTAGAAAAAGAATCAACTTATCTTTTCAACAGCTTTAGTCTTTGGAGATCATTGTAAGGAGACATTTTATAATTACCCTAATTCTCATACAATACTCTAAAACTCTTATAAATATTTTAATCTTTATGCTGCTCCTTCAATGTCTAATAAAAAAAGACCTACCCTGGAAGTCTGTACTCTTAGAATGTGGTGTATTAAACAAAGCACAAGGCACTTGGTGGCCCTCTGGATGCTGAAAGCACTTCCTTGTCATCTCATAGCCCTACCTTATCTCCCATTATGCTCTGGTTGGTGATGTCATGTCTGTTTTCTTGGTTTTTCTTTTTCCATTTGAGACAGGATCTTGCTACATGGCCCAAGCAGGTGTCTAACCTGTGATCACACTACCTCCATTTCTTAGGCTGCTCTCTTTGTTGATGTCCCAGAAGTACTGGCTTTCTAAACCAAAGACTCTCATTATTGACTGCTCCTGCTATGGCTTTGTGGGTATCTTCAGTAGCATGTCAGTGGCATCATAATCTTGGGGAGATGACACATTGGGACAGGACTGGAAAGTGCAAGCCAATGAGATTTTTGAGAATTAGGCCAGTTCAGGGACGATGGAGATGCCCTTGTGAAATCATGAGGATATGAGTTTGAATTCCCAGTACCCACATAAAAATCTTCATGTGTCTCTAACGCCAACATTGGAAGTAGAGACAGGCAGATCCTAGGAGCCCTCCAGCCATCAAACTTAGCCAAAATAGTAGGTTTCTGGTTCAGAGATCCTGACTGAAAAGAAAAAGGCAGAGAAGACATTCAACATCCTCCTCTGGCTTCTGTATATGTATGCATGAGTCTGCATATCTGTACACTGAGCTGCATGCAAAACACACACACATACAAGCCAAAAACCAACCAAACACAAAGGACTGGCCAGCTAGGTGGCTAACTCTAGGGAAGAAACATATTTCTATATCTAGAGCCCTATTGCAAACATTACTATTTCCAACACATCACTTAACGAGATGACAAAAAAAAAAAAAGGCACAAAGTCAAATATCAAAACTGGAATTCTGGAGATCGTTCTGCCCTCTTTCCAGTTGTGAATAGCCTGGGCTTCACCTGAGCAGGTGTTGAGTGTGAGCTAAAGCACACCCCAGCAACCTTGGTCTGTCCTTCCTGACTCCAACCACACCATTCACGTTCCTTCCAGGAGCTTTTGTGAATATCACCAGAATAAGAACAACATCTGAGGTTGATTTCTAGCCTCCACACACATATGCAACACATGTATACCAGCACATCCAAATTACTGTGACATAGAGAAACACACATGTGCAGGTATCTTGGACTGGGAGACACCAGAGCTATAGCAGGCTATGGCTGCACAAGTATAAAGCTCTTGCAGGGTGGGGCTGTTGGAGCAGATAGAAAGCATCATGATTGCAAGGTCGAGTAGACCAGGGATAGGATAATGAAGAAGAAAGGAACACAAAGGTTACTCTGAGCACAATCATGCTATAGGCCTCTGTCCCATCAATTTGACACCTCTGACTTCTTGTCCATCAAGAAGTGACTGACAAGAGAAAATGTGGTGCATGTATACAATACTTTTATTTAGCCTCAAAGAATAAAATAATATTATTAAGAAAATGGATGGAACTGGATATAACGATAATATAAAAAATAAGGCAGACTTGGAAAGACAAGTATGACACGCCTTTCTTCCTATCAGAGGCTAGGTTTTTAAGAAAGTAGAAATGAAGTTATTTGGCAAGAGGAAGTGTTCAGTGGAAAGGGGAGGGGGAAATGAGGATGGTGGTGGGTATGATCAAAGTGCATAGCATACGCACATGAACGAGCCAAAATGAGACACATTATTTTATATAATGAACATATACTGATTGAAAAAAAATCAAAGGAAGCTATTTTGAGAAGAGAAAAAAAAGAGAGAAATAAAACCCCATTTGGCCGAGTGTAGTAGCACAGGCTTGTGATCCCTGCACTCATAAGAAATGGAGGAGGAAGAGGGAGAGGGGGAGGAGGCAGGGGAAGCGATGCATCTATCTTTAGAAGCATCCTTTCTTCCTTCACCTCTCTCAGTTTTGTTCGGTTTCCTCAGATGCTTAGGTATATTTTGAGAACAAGCATTAATTCTCTGAAACTCATATATTAATACACGATCCACAAACTATGTCTTTCTCTTCATCATTCTCTGCTCCTTACAGTTTTAATATGAAGTATCCCCCCACAGACTCATTTCATTGAAGGTTTGGTCCTCAGTACCCTGTTGAGACCTTCGGCTTTCAGGCTGTGGCTACATCATGAGGAAGCTAGTTTCAGCTTCCTCTTCATCTTCTGGTGCATTCATAGTTGAATGAACTCGTGAGAGGGGATAGAAGGCACAGGGGGTGGAGCAAGTTTCAGGAAGTAGGTCATTGGGGGTGTAACCTCGAAAGAATACATCGCTGTCTCTTCCCTACAACTTGGCTTGTGTGAGATTACCTTACCTCCTTCTCAGTACAAACCACCAGCATTATTCCAGCTCATGTGAGGTCAGGGCAAAACCCAGGTTGCTGAGTTTCCCTGTCCAAGTTTTGTAAAAGAGATAAACAGGGCTGATCATGACTCCACAGATGCAGAAGAGCTGGTAGGCTCAACTACGAGCCACTGTACCAAGATGACAGCTCTAATTGTCAAGTGAACTAATCATGGCCCTAGAAACTTCACACTGGGGCCTCAGTGAATGATGAATCCCAGTCCCCTCCATCCTCCACCAAGAAGTACAGTTCACAGGTGACACCCTTATGTGCAAGTCAAGTCTTCATTCAGAGGATTGGAAAGACAGCTAAACCAAAACAGAGACCAAGATAAAGGGGAGGGAAAAAAAAAAAAAAGAGTATCTGTGTGGGATTGTGAAGGTTGAGTGGTGAGCAGGAAGTGGAGTTCAAAAGAGGGACTAATGGCTCACAAAGGCAGCAAGAAGTGGGAAGGAGCAATTAATTGGATCAGTCTGTGAAGGTTCAAAACAGTCTTCTAGCGTGACGACGTAATATCCTGATTCCCAAGTCAGGATCCCCAAGTCCTCCATATGACTAATAATTAAAGCCAGCTCCTGGGAAATAAATTCTTTAATTTGTATATTCTAAGTGGGGACAGCAGATATCCCTTTGACCTTATTCAAAATTGTCTTTTGGAAGGTAAATGCCTAAGACTCTCAAAAAAACAAAAATATTTAGAAGTACACTGTAGAATAATAAGGAGGATCTCGAGGAGGTTGGGAAAAAAGGACAGGAATCAGCCTGTAGCCCCAGAGACTGAGCATCATCCCCACAGCCCACCCTTCACTTCTGAAAACCCAGGTGCTCACCAGTGTACACCCCAGGGATTCCTGCTAAGGAAACTGCCAGATCTTCTATTTGCTTTCTGTATTTTGCTAATGAACTTTCCATCTGAAGGCCCACGGGTACAGATACCCATTCCACCAGAAAGCTTAGCAGAAGTAGAGTAGCCAGGAGCACGGCAGCAAGCAGAGGTGACAAGCATAGCATCCTTCAGGATCTCAGAGCAGAAAAAGACTGTTCGGCAGTTGTCCCCATCCACCAAGACCTGGACACAAATCCCAGGCCACATAAGGAACCATGATCCTGTGTCTGTCAAAACGGTCACCATGACAACCATGTAAAATATTGAAGGTGATTTTTTTTAGATTAAATTTTTAAGATGATTTCTTTTTTTTGAGATTATAATATAATTACGTAATTTCTCACTTCCCTTTCCTCCCACCAAACCCTACATACCTCTTCTTGCTCTTTGCCAAATTCATGGACTCTCTTTTTCATCAATTGTTGTTACATATGTATATACACATAAATACATAAGTGTATCCTTTTCAGACTATTTGCTACTTGTATGTAAGTTTTCAGGACTGACCGTTTGGTGTTAGATGCTCTAATGGGGAAGACTATTTCTCCTCTTCTCACTTAGTTGCTTGCAGTTCTCTGCGTAGACAGAGATCATTAGAGAGAACTGTAACCAATCAAGATGCAGAGTTGTAGATCCAAGCTGCAAGTGATACATCCACAAAACAACTCCCATGCCTAAGGCTCAGGGATTATTCTAGAAGAATATGCAAAAAGACTGTAAGACCCAGAGGGGCAGAGAGTTTGCTGAGAGATTGTGTCTCCTAGAAGACTGCCTAAGCATGAGCTGAACAGAGATAACAACATGCATCCAAACATGAACAGTGGAATGCTCAGGAGTCTTTAATCTGCACAAAGAAGCCCATGCAGTTCTTGAACTAGGTGATAGACTTGCCCCATTTGAGAGGCATATGTTATTTAAGAGTTTTAAAAGTTGACTTAGTTGGTAACATAATGAGTTTTATAGAAGATTTTCATGGGTACATCATTAAATGTTCCCCATTTTTAAGCCCTCACTGCCCTGCTCCTCTAAATCATTCAGGTTCTGTAACTAATAATAAAATGAACTAGAAAAGACAGTGCCATGTTGGCATTGGCAGTTGAGACATTAAAGGGACAGCTTGTAGTGGGGAGTGAATCTAACTTTATTTTCATTAGCATATACTCAGTGTACATGTTACTTGGTTTCATGGGGGCATTTCTATGCATGTTTAGGATATACATTTTTACCATGTGCCCCCACTTCTCTTACTTGTTTTCTCCTTCTCCCCATCTTTCTCTTAGTGCCCTTAGTTACCCTAGATACTATTGCTTTACTTTCCTGTCATACTCATACATGATTTTATGCATCTACATAAAATTTAGTACCACAAGTGAGAGATAATAAAGTATGTGTCTGAGCATGATTTAGTGTGCTTACTATGATAATCTTCAGTTGTATCCATTTTTATACAAGTGACACCATTTTTTGTTTGTTTGAGGGGTGTTTGGTTTTGTTTTGTTCAAGACAGGATTTCTCTGTGTAATAGCTTTGGCTATCCTGGAACTTGTGTTGTAGACCAAGCTGGCCTAGAACTCACAGAGGTTCACTTGCCTCTTCTTCTCAAGTGAATCCTGGAATTAAAGGTGTATGCCATTACACCAGACTCCACAATTTTGCTTTTTATAGCTATATAAAATTATATTATGACTGTGCGACCATGAAAGGCAGTCTGGTTTCTGGTTAAGCTAGGTTTGAAACCCTGGTGGCCCTGCAGATGATCCTG
This sequence comes from Mus musculus, assembly GCF_000001635.26. NCBI lineage: Eukaryota > Metazoa > Chordata > Mammalia > Rodentia > Muridae > Mus > Mus musculus. Next base: position 127,812,190 of record NC_000074.6, on the reverse strand, counting down.
CAAGGGCCGGTAGGCATTTTGGCACTCTCCTGGGCACTAGGCCCCTGACACGAGGCCACAGCTCTCCATAGGTCTGTAGCCATCCGTCACATAAGGGCAACACCTCAAACCCCTCCACAGGCAGACATGACCACAGGTTCAAGACAGGTCTCCATTTTAATGAGGTACCTAAAGGTCTGAAGGGCCTAGCCAATTAAACTCCCCTCCCAAGACACTCCTCCCTGCAAAAGGTATTTAACCTCAGGCCTACCCTGAGAAAGTGGGGTATAGTTACTCATCGGCACTATCTGCCATGACAATAAATGCTTTAAAACCATAGACTGTCTCTTTACATTGGGATCCGATGTGGGGAGCAATGGAACAGGCCTTTGCCTAAAGTTGCATCTAGTCTCCACAGAAGGCCTGTCAGCACTCCCAGCCATGGCTTCCACCAAGCCAAGCCACCCACTGAATAAACCAAGGATGCTCATTCCCACAGGACCCAGCCGGAGCTCTCTCCCCACCCTTCCCCCTTGAGCCCGTGCTAGATCCAGCCCTCAGGTCCCCACTCCATTCTCAGCTCTTCCACGGCATCCAACAGTGTCTGGGGTGCCCAAGAGTCTAAGAACCAAATAGTCCCGGCCTCTCTGCAGGCCTGGGGAATCCCCAGCAGGCTCCCGCAGTCCCTGGGGACTTCAGACTGAGCTTACCCACCCCCCAGTGTGGGATCCGAAGGCTTCCTACAGCCCGACTCCAGCCCAGTGTGGGGAATGTGCAGTCAAAGCTCCTGTGTCCCACCTCCACAATCGGCCTGAGCCAAGAGCAGATGGAGGACACACCCTTAGCTCACATTATGACCACTGATATGATGGGCGAAAATCTTAACGATGTACACATCTTACAGAGGGTTAGTATCTGGAATGTATAAAGAGCTGAGGAAAACTTCATTTCAGGAAAAGATAAATTGTCCGTCTCCTCTCTCACTATGAAGAAAAGAAGGCAAAAACAGTCCCAATATCAGGAAGAACAATGAATGCCACCTTGTATCATAGGTACTTGGAGGCCTTATACAGTTAGAAGGAAACAGCTGAATGGCATCTCCAAGGACATTTATGAGAGAAGGCTTCATGTAGAAGACAGTCAAGAGTAAGACATCCCACAGAAGCCAATTGCCAAAGCCTGAAGAGCCCACAAGCAGCAAGAGGTTTCTGTCATGGTTAGTCTATGAGAGTCACCGGTCATGTGTGAAGCATGCCACTGCTCCAGGGCCTAGCTCTGCAGGTCTAAGTGCATTCAGGACTACAAAACCACAGGCAGTTCCCTGGGTGCTGGAGAGGGCTAGATTTGTAAAGACACACTTGCTGGCTTGCACCTCCTTGAAGGTATGGGGTATCTTTTCTGCCTAGCAAGGCCCCTCCTTCCAAGATCGACAGAGAAGGCTTGTTGTTATGTTGGGTGAATTACTCTAGAACCATCTCTGTCCAGGGTCCCACTGAGAAACATTAGGGAAATAGCTCTCTAAATTAAGAGAAAGTTTTGTTTTGTTATTATAAGCTGTTATGCTCTCGGGTATAAAGGTTCCAATGAAGGTTAAAGAGATAATTCAATTGGGAAAGTCCCTGAATTCGGTCCCTAGAACCTACGTAATGGTATAAGTTTGTAAGCCAGCACCAGGGAGTCAGAGACAAGAGGATCCCTGGGGATTATTGGTCTGTCATCATAGCCTGAGCTATGTCATCATGAGCTCTGAGTCCCAGTGAGAGACCCTGTCTAAAAAGTACAAAGTGGGTGGCTCCTGAAGAATGACACCTGAAACTGAGCTTTGGCCTCCACGGACTGAACATACATACACTAGCACACATACACGCACACACTTAAATAAATACTACACACACACACACACACACACACACACACACACACACACACATACACTTAAATACTCTTACACACTTAAATAAGTACACACATAAACACAAAGTTAAATACTCACACACATATACAAACAAATAAATACATAAATAAAAACACTTTTGAGATGAACCAGAGACATTCTTGCATATTATACCAGGACCTCTATCCCCTTCTTCACACGAAAGTCTTTGTTGATAGGCCAATTAAAAGTCCTTGGAGAATTCTGAGCACTTTTTAATGGAACCAGTCCTGGAAGGGACTGGGCTCACACAACACACTGGTGATAGGGTACTGGGATCTCTCAAGGGGCTCCAAGGTGAAATGCATGTGAGCCTCAGGCAGGTAGACTCTGTTCAGCCACCTCAAAATCCTGTCTGGGAGATCTGAGCAGCAGAGACACTTCACCTATTTGTTGAAAGGCCTCCTTTCTGCAGCAAAATCATTTCAGCACTTGTTCATTAAATATAAAACATCAAAGGGGATTTGGGAATCTGGAAAACATTTAGGAAACATTTAAATGGGGTGTCACTTCAGCAGAGCAAGTGGCATGAACTGTTTGATTTTCAACTACTTACAGATGTCTGCAACCCTGGGATTAATGTATATATTTTCCAGGAGAAATTGTGTATGCAAAGTTCTGACCAAATTTTCCTGAGAGGGGAGAATTAGTGTACATCTGTGCATGGCAGGATGGTCCCCTGTGTGTGCCTATCCAAGTGGATGGGAAAAGACGACTTTTTTAGTGTATCAAAAATGTTGCATGAGAAGACTTAAGAACTCAGTGTTCTATTCTCATTTTTGTTTAGAATTCCTGAGTTCCAAAGTTGCCAAATCGCTTCTTTCCTGGTTCATCGTTGTGCTTGAGAACTTTCTTTAAATAACTCCCTGGAAGCTGGTCACACAGACAATGCCAAAAGACAATATGATCCGGGAACAAATCTGGCCCCCACAGGTCTAGAAGCTTCCCAAACATTGTTTTTCTGCCATAGATTCCCGTAATGAATGACTGCTGTGATTCAGGGCCTCCTCTGCCCTTGGGAACCAAGGAGGAGAAAGTCCAGGGCTTTGCCTAGAATATTTTGTAGGATTAAACGTTTTCTGTAATTCACACTTTAGATATCATTTATGTCACGTCTTACTCCTAAAATGATTTAATATGACTTATGAAATTAGATGTTATATTTTAAAGAAAGCCAAGAAAATGGGGAGTGTGTGTGTGGGGGGGGGGAATAATTGCTGTCTGTTTCTCTAGAGGCTGCCTGTGCTCTGAAACCTGAGTTTTCAGCAGCTGACCTAGGATACGAAAGACTCCTTTTGAAACTAGTAAGAAAGAATTATTCAAGAGAAGCATGTGCAGTCCTGGTTCTGAGGGCAGAGTGAAAATACAGGGTACGCTCAATACATGATAGAGATGGATTTTAAAAAGACTGGATTGGGGATGAAACAATAGCTAAGTCAGGAAAGTGCTGGCTCTTCAAGCCCCAGGACCTGGGTTCAACTCTCAGAATCGAGAGAGAGAGAGAGAGAGATTGAGAGAGAGAGAGAGAGAGAGACTGACTCTGTCAGTCAGATGGATTAGTGAATAAATGTACCTGCTGCCAAGCCTGACAACCTGAATTCAATTTCCCAGGAAGCCCACATGATAGAAGGAAGTAATTAACTACGAGTTGTCTTGTAGTGTCTACATAGGTGCAATAGTATTATATTATATATACGTAGTTAGGGTTTCATTACTGTGAAGAGATACCATGACCAAGGCAACTCTTATAAAACCAAACATTCCATTGAAGCTGGCTTACAGTTTCAGAGGTTCAGTCCATTATCATCATGGTGGGAAGCATGGGCGTCATGCAGGCAGACATGGTGCTGGAGAAGCCAAGAGTTCTACATCTTGATCTAAAGGCAGCCAGGAGGAGTGTCTCTCTTCTTCCCCAGGCAGAGCATGAGCATAGGACATCAATGTCCACCCCCACAATGACACCCTTCCTCCAACAAGGCCACATCCATTCCAACAAGGCCACACCCCCTTCTTGTGAGCCACTTCTTGTGAGCCAAGTGTATTCATAACACCATATATATAATATATATATTTTATGTATATATATAAAATGTGTGTGTGTATATTCCAGCACTGGGGAGGTAGAGATAGGTAGCTCTCTGGGTCTACTGGACAGTCAGCCCAGCCACTTGGAAATCTCCAAGACAGTGAAAGATGGATAGATGGCTCCTGAGGAACAACATTTGAGATTGTCCTCTGGCCTCAATATGCTGGTGTACATATACATGCACATATGCATACACACATGCATACCCACACATATTCATGTGCATCTACATACATGTGAACACACACACAAAGAAACTGAACTCTACATATGCCTTAACAAAGGCCAGTAGCTTACCTTAAGGAAACCACTAAAAAATAATTTTTTAGGAAGAGGGGAAATGTAATAGTTTAGAAAAATCCCCTGAGCCAGGGGCTGATTATTGTGAGAAGTTTCTCCCTGCAGAGACAAACAATGCCTACCCACTCCTCATAAGCTCCCAATGACAAACCAATGTATGACTCTACCAAAATTCTCCAGGGGAACCAGTGAGTCCATTGGACTTACTTAGAGAGCCACGGGTGAAGGCTCGGTTATGTGCAGAAGCACGGGTGATTCTAAAGCAGCCACACCAGAAGGATGCTTCCCCATGACTCTGTAGCTATAGCCCCCTTCAGTTATCTGTCCCCACCCATTTCCTCTTACCCCTTCCTGACACCTAAGTCCATGAGCAGTTAGGGCAGAATTGGATACAAATGGATGGGAGGATCACATGCTCTGTGAGTGCATGTGAACAGGCCACAGACCTGAGTGATGGATTCCCACAAGTAAGCACAGCTGATCTCATGAAGATAGAGCACTTTTGCTCAAAGGATAGCCTTGTACACTGTGGATAGTCTCTCCTGAGTATCATTCTCTAATTAAGTCTTTGGCAAACATTGTAAGACACCCCTAATCTGCCTCTTATATGTCACCTAGAGAAGAGCTTTAATAGTGCAGCACTTAGGTAACCTCTTCCAGTCTAACACAAGAGTATGTCTGAGTTAATATCCAGGTACCGATGCTAGACCAAGCTCCTTGGGTCTTTCTGGAGGGTGAAGACTGCCGAGGTTGCTTTGCTCCTGAGCATTTGGACATCACATCTGCACCGTGTGCCTCTTCCAACGCCTTCTCATCTTGTTCCTTCCTTTCCCTTCTCTTCTCCCCTAAATACTTTTGAGCCGTTCATAGCTTCCCTGTCTCACTCATATTGACACAGAGAGAAGCATTCACATATCTCAGAGAATTACTTTCTTTCAAAGTATCTTTCCCTAATGATAGCACATTTTTCAACTTCCTGCCAGGCATCTGTCTATGTATACCTTAGTAGTCTCTGTATCAGTCCTCAGATCTGTCCCCTCTGTTCTCTCTCTCTCTCTCTCTCTCTCTCTCTCTCTCTCTCTCTCTCTCTCACACACACACACACACACACACACACACATATGTAAATGCACATGTAGAAACCAAAGCACAACCTTGCAGGTCATTCAACAGGTGCCATTTATTTTTCCTTTTAAAACGACTGCCTAGCTGGCCAACGAACACAGGAATCCTCCTGTCTCCAACTCCTTCCACTGTTCCACGGTGCTGGGCTTAGTTCCACTATGCCAAGCCTTTGTAAGGATGCTGGAGGTAAAGCTCAGATCCCATAAGGCACAGTCCCTTTACCAACTGAGCCACCTCCCTAAGCCCCATCTCATGTTGACCATCCCCATCATTCCTAGAACCTTCTCAGTTATGTGGTGTTGGAACCTCAATGCCGCTGCTCTCTTCGCTCTGCCACCATTTTAGTCAGACCTCCTCTTGAAGGTGCGTGTGAAGCATCCATCTCAGGTCAGTTCTCACATCTCATCTCCCTGGCTGCCCCAGGGAGACCACCACAAGGCTTGTCCAGAGATGCTCTCTGTATCTTAAACACTATTTGGGAAGAATGGAAAGCATGAGGGTTAGAGAAACACTTAGAATTCTACTCAGACTTCCAATCTTAAAAGTTCTGCTTTTATTTACCAGAATAAACCACAATACTCAGGTCTTAACCTGCCTTTCCGGGTAACCTTATTCCATTGTTCCCCCTTTCCATGTTCACATGACTACCATTTCCTTTACTATAAATGGACTCTGCTCACACCCCAAATCAAGTTTCAATCTTTCATCAGAGCCAGTTCAATATCTACCCCATAGAGCTTATAAAATGATGCTTCTCCCAGAGCTAGCACTTGGTTCATACTGAGGGAGAGAATGAGAAAAAGATGATGTCTGTCTCTGTCTCAGTCTTTGTCTCTCTGTTTCCCTCTGTCTCTCTGTCTCCCTCTGTCTGTCTCTGTGTGTGTGTCTGTCTCTCTATCTGTCTGTCTCTCTGTCCCTGTCTCTCTGTCTCTCTTGTGATTTCTTACTTACTTTAGTCAGACGTTTTTGGAAGAAAACAGAACTATTTTGGCCTGCCTGGCACCCCGTAAGAGAAAAGACTCTCTTCTGTGACCCTCCTTTGGGGAGCAGGAAACCTTTCCAATGAACTGCATGTCCTGAAGTCTATGATTCTCACTACTAACCAGGACTCCTGCTAGAGGTGAGCATAGCACAAGCTGGGAAGCCTTTGGGATAAACTCTGCCCCAGACCTGAGTCTGGGCAGCTATGCAAAAGGCAATAGCTCAGTTAGGAGAGAAGTGTGGGGTCTTAGGAGCCCTGTGAGCTCTTTACCTGCAGCCATTATGGCCAGAGAGACACCACAGGATACTGTGAATTGTCAGAGCAAAATAGCCCAGTAATCGTAGGAGAGCTAGACCTCATTATGATGAAACGGTACCGGCTATCCTTGAGTCAGACAAAGGAGACCATGAAATCGCTGCGGTCAGCAGTACTGACAAGCTGCATTTAAAAAGACTCAAAACGAACTGCCAGTTGACAGTACTTCAGGAGAAGATGCCTATAAATGCCACAGAGGCATGTTGGATATAAACCTCGATCTTTAAATGCTTTAAAATGTACCTTTATGTTTCATTTCCTTCCAAGGAGCTAAATAAGGAACAAGGTATATACGTTTAAGGTGCTCGTTCTGAAGCCCTGAGGCACAGGGTGGTGTAGAAATCAGGTAATTACAGAGTAACATATCTTTCAGATTAAGTATGGGTGTGCTGCAGAGCTGGAAAGCAAGTGATTCATTGAGCACAGATGACATCTGAGGAATACTATTGCACCTCTGCTCAGCTAGCAGAGGGGTTGAGAGTGTCCAGCATCGCTGTACTTTTTGGCACATCATCTGATCATAGGTAAGGTGGAAGCCTCTTAGGCAGGAAGCCACACAGCCTGTCTATACCATGTACTACTTTTTGTACGGATGAAAAGGCACCACTGAGCAGCTTTTAAAAAGAGCCAAATGCTTCTAGCAGCACCCAGTCTTCACTTTAGATTATAATTGTTCATTGCCTTTCTTTATTAGTAGAAGGGAATTTGGTGATCACCTTTTTCCCCTTAGAAAAATCTAAGGGCTGGAGAGATGTCCTCCACAGTTAAGAATGTGTCCTACTCTTGCAAAAGACCTGAGTTCAGTTCCCAGCACCCTTTCAGGCAGCTTACAATCACTGTAACTTCAGCTCCAGAGAGATTTGATGTGTTTAACCTCCCAGGTCATAGGCATGTGCACACACACACACACACACACACACACACACACACACACGTGTGTGCATATAATTTAAAATAAACTAAATCTTAATTTTTCATTATTCAAAGCCTAAAAACATCCAATGAGACATATGATGCCAAGCGCACCTGAGTCTCAGAGCCTTTGATCTCTCTCCTAGTCTTCATATATCCAAAGAAACTAGGAGCATGTTAGGCTGAGGAAGTTGGTAGCTCCTTGAGATGGAATAGGGAGACCAACCAACGAATCCTGTAGTTCTTTCCCTGAGACTTTGGCATGTGTGCACATGCATATCCAGGCAGGAAGTAAATGCTGGTTGTCGATCCCCTAGTACCATCCATCTTTATTTTTTGAAACAAGGTCTCTCACTGGACCTGGAGCCTTCCAAGTAGCTAGCTGAGTTGACTAGCTAACTACCCAAGGAATGCTCTTTTCTCCTCATTACCAGTGTTGTGACTGTCAATGTGTTCCACGATGTCCAGCTTTTCTGTGGGTTCTGGGGATCTAACTCAGGTCATTGTGCTTGTGAGGCAATTAATTTATTGACTGCTATCTCCTGGCCCTGTGTTTAATGGGGGGCTGGGTGGGGGGAGGTTGTTGTTGGTCTTGGCTTTGCTTTTATTTTGTTCTGGTCAAACTCATGCTAAACCTCTACCATTAGCACTAAGCTACACCCGAGACATGAACTGGCTAATAATTTTTGGTACTTGTAATGATATGAGGCCATATTTTAAAATGATTCACCATCGAGTCTAGTTCTTGATTTTAAAAACTTCAAGTGAAATACTTTTATACATGGGAGTTACTCTTCAGCTTACAGATACATTTCTTATTGCTCAGTGGTTGCCCTTGGGAGAGTGTCTTCTTGTTGGACTTGTACTGTGGCAGCAATAACAAAGGTGCAGCATTGTGCTGTGGGAAAAACAAAACAAAACAAAGACACAGAAGAGTTAAAACTTTGCAGAGGCTTGTTTGAAACCTGACCAGTAATGATCACAATAAGCAGAGGTGCCCTCCACCTTCGGAAGGCCACTTTCTCTCTGAACACCAAGAAACAAGAACATGTGTGAGTTTAATCCTACCTTTTAAATAAACATTTTTTTTAACTAGTCCAGGAGCAATGTGCCATGGACAGAACCAATTATTACGCAGTGGACTCAGATTTAGGCCATTATGGGAATTTTGTAACCCAGCTTTCCTCCCTCAGTTGGTAATGAGGTATGATTAAAATCACCCCACTACTTTAAGGAACTTTAAGGACTCACTCTCTAGCTTTGCTAATCCAAGCAAAGGTTTTCTTAGGAGAATCACAACAGATGACAGGTAGGATTAGAAAATAAAAGAAAGCATTTTTTTTCCCCAGACGTGACACACTGGGCAGCGTAAAAGAAAACCTAAAAGCCCCAATCTACCCTGCTCCAGACCCTTCCACCAACACAGCCCTTACCAGAGTTTTACCACCACAGGAAGCTGACAATTTACCTCAAAAGCAATGCTGGGGTCAGGAAACAAGACTGGGAAAAAAAAAAGAAAAGCCTTCCAACTGTGGAAGATAAACATTTTCTTTCTCTGTGTAGCATACTACAAAGAATTTCTCGCTAATGAATTGTGTGCTAATGAATTAAAAGGGCTGTTTATATGCAAGGCAGATAAAAAAGAATGGAAACCCCACAAACAGAAGAACCATCACCGCATTAATATAATTTCCTTCCCTAACATTTTTCACAATCATGTACTTTCGGTATATTTAATCTTTTACAGTGGTTCCCATAGCAACTCTTCTGGGTAGTGGCAGAGCTGAAGGCTATTACAGTCTTGAAACTCAGCCCTGCCCTGGTTAGGAATTTTCTCCCTTTTCCCTTTTCTCTCTTTGTCCTTATTTTTACTTATTTGTTTATATGATACTATTACATCTTGCATTGATCTCAGAATCCTGCCAGAGATGAGACTGTCTGAAGGACAAAAGAGATGCTAAGTTGGTTTTGTTGTTATGAGTTTCAAACTTAAAGTCCTGGCTCACTGAAAACTGCATCTCCATCCTCCTTCATAACATCTTCCCCTGCATGTATGGACACGAAGAGGTACTCCTTGAGGGATATTAATTGGAATCCATCCCTTACTTGTGAAACCTTCACCTCTGCGCTGGCCTCAGCCCTAGGGTGACCAGGAAAACAAGTGAATGTAAGTCCCACGTGTAAAAAAATTCATGGGCCACCACTGTGGAGGAAAGCTTTGGGATTGCGTAATGTCACAGAATTCAAATGGGATGCGCTTCTCATTTCCTTCCTGCAATTTGTTTCTCTGCCCCCAGATGAAACCAGCTCTGAGGAGTGGGCTCCGGGACTCGAAAATCAAATATTGTTATTAATCAGTGTAATTACTTTTCTTGGCCCAACTGTGGAGCTGGGAAGCAACCCAAATTCTCCTGAGTGCAGTCTCAACTAATACATGTTGCCCGGCCACCATTACCTCATCCTTAGTCATCTTAAACTTAAAAAAAAAGAAAAAAGAAAAAAAACCCAACTGTAATTATTTTACTAAAATATTATTGAGCTTGTTTATTTCCATATATCTGCCTCATAAAAGATAAGGTTTGAAGCACTAATGCTGAATGACGGCAAGAAAAAGATCTTGCCTCTATCTTACAAATGTCCAGAAACTTCCAACATAAACAGAATGAGCATTGGTATGAACACACTCCAGCTCAGCAGCTGAGGAGTTTAATATTCCTGGCTTAACAATAATTGAGTGGCTTTTTGGAAAGCATCATAAATGTTCGAATAAATTAGAAGGTCATTCCACTATCTGAGAATGTCATTCATGAGGGCATCCATCCCCTACAACCCTCTGGAAGAAGCTATTGTGGTAGGACTCTGGGCATATCATTGAAGGGTAATCTAGGTTAGATTAATTCAGGTGGGAAAACCCACTCTAACCATGGATGGTCCCTGACTGCAAAAGAGGGAAGAAATCAAGCCAGGCACCAGCATCCATTGCTCTCTACTTCCTGATTGTTGATGTGATTTGACCTCCCCCTCTTGTGACTTCCTTGATATGATGAACTGTACCTATAACTGTGCACTAAAATAAGCCTCTCCTTTTCTAACTAGCCTTTGTGGACATTTTGTTATAGCAGCAGGAAGTGGCTAATGTAGCTACTAGCACATTCATTGTTGTCTTTGTTTATCTAGATCATTCTCCATTGAATGGAATTAAGTGCTCTCATCTCAAATGAGCCTCGAACTTCAGCATAGTGTGGCCATTTTCAGTTAGCAGCCTATCCGCAGGAAATTGTGACATTCCTGCTTTATACGGAAGCAAATATTGAATGTGTGTCAAATGCATCTCACCAACAGCCATTCCTGAGTAAACACATCAGAAGATTCTAATGAAGGTCTGCCGTCAGACGAAACTGTTCTTTTGCGCTGTACAAAAATATCAACCGGCAGCGTTATGTCAGTCAAGTCTGAGACTACATAAGGTCAACATGATTCATCATCTAATAAAGTGATTCTGAACTTAACTTTGTGGGAAACACATCCTTTCATATGCATGAGCTAGTTTATGCATGCTGTATTCTTCCTAATTTAGACATACGCCAACTTACCCCCATGTGGTCTAACTTCTTCACCTAAATATATCAATCACACAAACCCTCAGGTTTCTTGAGTATAGATTTTACATGTATGAGGTGATGTCTTTGGGACTATATGAGTGTCCATATCCTCAGAATTATTTTTATTTTGTGGGTTGAGTAAGATAGCATAACCTTTCCTTTCTTTTCTCTGAAAACATACATTAAATTATAATTTACATACATTAAGGCCTGGTGGTTATCAACCTTCCTAATGTTGAGACCATTGAATACAGTTCCTCATGTTGTAGAAACCCCCAAACATAAATTTTTTTTTATGTTGCTACTTCATAACTGTAATTTCACTTCTGTTCTGAATTATAATGCAAACACTTTTGGAGATAGATGTCTGCCAAAAGGGTCGAAACCCACAAGTTGAGAGCCATTGCATTAATCGTTAATCATAATTAACCAGTGTGGTGGGAGAGTAGAGATGGGAAAAAGCAACAGCAAGATTAACATCTGAGAGAAACTGCTGACAGAAAAGACTGAAAACCCTTCTCTGTCTGGGTTACCCGTAAAAAACAGCATGTGCATGGAAAACAAACCTAAAAGTTCAGACAGGAGAGGCAGTGCTGTGCTGTGCTTATTTGTGCTGCTCATGTGTCAAGGGGCGCTAGGCTTGAGCCAAAGCTTTGCTGCGCATGCCTCTCCCTGCTCCTGCGACCACTTCCATATCTGGGTATGCCTTTCCTTAATAGCCTGTCTCTGTTTCCTTTCTTACTGTGTCCCTGGTACAACCCTTTTTGGAGGGGCACAAAAACTTAGAAACTTCAGGGGGTGCTCTCCAGGCTCAAATACTCTCCTATCACAAAACCACATGTGAGTCAAGTGCTCAGTTTGACAAGTGTGGTTATAGCTGTGTTTGTCACCAGCACATCCAAGATAAGGGACACATTCACCATCCGGAAAGATTCTCTTCTAAATCACACGTATTTATCATACATGGACATGCACATGTGATGGCATATGTGTGGAGATGAGGGCACAACTTGTGGGAGTTGGTTCTCTCTACCATGTGGCTCCTTGGGATCAACTTGAGTCATTAGGTTTGGCAACAAGTGGTTTAACTCACTTGACTCATCTCACCCCCACACCCCAAATTCATCATATCCTCTCATCGTCCTGTCTTCTAGCCTCTCCTGTCCCTAGGAACTATTGAACCCTCCACTTCCTAGGGAACCACACACCTGATTTACTCTACCACAAACTACTTTATACTTTCTAAATGTTCATATATATTCTCATATACACATATTGGTCTGGCTTCTTTCAGTCAGCATGGTAAACCTGAGATTTATCTATGTGGATATAAATATTGCAAGGTTGTTTTTTTTTTTAATTTATGTTTCATGTTTTACCTTATGTATATTTGTGTACCACATACCTGTCTGGTGCCTAAGGCTAAACTAAGTCATTGGATCCTTGGAAGTGAAGTTACTGATGGCTGTGAACTGCTGTGGTAGGTCCTACAAGCCGAACGCAGGTCCTCTGCAAAAGAAGTCCATCTCAGGGCTGGTAAGATGGCTCAGTGGGTAAGAGCACCCGACTGCTCTTCCGAAGGTCCGAAGTTCAAATCCTGAACTTAAAAAACATTAAAAAAAAAAAGAGGCTGCTTTCAGTTTGGAGTTGTTACAAATAGGTGTAAATATGTGAAATGTTGATTTCTAGGAACAGAGAAGCTGGGTCACATAGCAGGAACACTTCCATCTTTGTTAAGATGACAGGTTCACAAAGAAGTGGGACCCCAGGAACTACCACTTGCTTATTTGGTATCTGGGAGCTCAGAGTGCTCTATATCCTTGCCAAGGCTGGTATCATCAGCCTATTTAAATTTCAGACACCCCCAATCAATGGTTAGTAACCTGTCACTATGATTGCAATATACATTTCTCCTGCGATTAATAATGCATCTTTCCATGGAGTCACTTGACACAAATGCTTCTAACATCATTCAAACCCCATGCCCATGTTTGGGAGTTTTGGGCTACTCTCTCTCTCTCTCTCTCTCTCTCTCTCTCTCTCTCTCTCTCTCTGTGTGTGTGTGTGTGTGTGTGTGTGTGTGTGTGTGTGTGTGTGTGTGTGTGTGTGTGTGGTGTGGCTGCTCTCTTATGACTATTTTAGAAGTATCCTCACGTATTCCATGTACAAATTCCCTTGTTGATAAGCAATTCTTTGCTCATTTTTTTCATTCTTTTTAATAATGATTTTTGAAGAGTGGGATTCTTCATTTTGATGAAGTCTAATTTCTCAAACCTTTTACACTTGTGGTGTATGCTTCTGGTCTTATATATAAGATGCCTTGACTTTTTCAGAGATGGCATAGGACTTACAATGTTTTCTTTCAGGAGTTTGATAGTTTTCTATATAGGCCTGTGGCCCATGTAGAATTAATTTCATATGTGACAAAGCCCATGTTCACTGTTTGTATGTACAGCTATACATTGTTTATTACAATTTGGAGTAATTCTCACCAATATGCCTTTCCAAGTCTGCTAAGAAATTCATGGAGCATATATGCAGGTGTCTGTTAATGTGTATTCTGTTCTGGACTTGTTTATCCTTGTGGTTCTTGTGGCTTTTGCTATTAGGTATGTGAGCATTTGCAATGTTGTACTCTATAATGAATTGACCCTTTATCATTATAAAATGACCTTCTTTATCATGCTAATATCCTTTGCTCTGAAAACTACTTTGTGTGATATTAATGTGGCTGTTGTAGCTTACCTGTAATTAGTGTTGGTGCAATGCATTTTTCTAGACTTTTAACCCAGTTGCGTCTTCACGGTTACACTGGATTTTGCAAATGGTGCATGGTCCTTCTCACTGTTATTTCTTCACCCGGCAGTTTCTGGCTTTTAATTTGGTTATTAGGTCTTTGTAGTCTGATACAGGTGCATTATGATTGAATTATTTTACCATCTCAATTTTATTTGCACCTGTTCTATATGTATCTTGTCCTTCTTCCCATTTCTCTTTGTCTTCGTTTGAACTGGACTATTCTTTTCTATTTACTGAAGAGGAGCTTATTGAGATAGGGTTCCTCATGTATCTCAGGTAGTCTCTAAACTGATGATCCTTCTGTTAGGTCTCGAGGACTCAAGAGGTACATACATGAAGACAAATCACCCCTCCAGGCAAACAAAATTAGTGCTGACCATACAACAGGAGTCTGAAGTAGAACTACAGGCCAGTGCTGAGACAGCTAAGTGTATTTTTAAGGTTTGGACATGGTTGGTTGGGAGGTGTCTCAAACCTTAGTTTAAGCCGGGCGGTGGTGGCACATGCCTTTAATCCCAGCACTTAGGAGGCAGAGACAATTGGATTTCTGAGTTCAAGGCCAGCCTGGTTTACAGAGTGAGTTCCAGGACAGCCAGGGCAGAGAAACCTGTCTTGAAAAACCAAACCAAACCAAACCAAACCAAACCAAACCAAACCAAACCAAACCAAACAAAACAAAACAAAACAAAACAAAACAAAACAAAACAAAACAAAACAAAACCTTAGTTTAGTTAACTAAATAGGCTTAGTTAATATGTGGTCTATATTACCTGACTGAGGTGGGAGAGCAAAGATGAGCAGGGTCATTCCTTCTCTGGATAGGAGAATGGGGCATATTTGTCACACACACACACACACACACACACACACACACACACATGTATGTGTGTGTATATATATATATAATGGTATATGTATGTGTGTATATATATGTGTACATATATATATATATATAAATAATGGTATATGTATGCGTGTCTTCAGGGCTGGCCACTGGTATTGGATTTCCAATTGGTTTGTGCTCCCTGGAGATGCTTCCTCCTACTGTAGGAATTCCTTGGTTGCCTGTAATTCTTTGTGTGAGTTGGGGCCTCTTTCCCCATCCACTCTGGAGTGTCTATTGTTTCTTTTATAGGTATCTTTCTACTAAAGCTTCCTGTTGTGGTTCTTTAGGGAGCATTCCTTTGCTGACAAACTCTTTTAGGCTTGTTCATTTCTTTTCCTTCCTTCTGTTCTCCCTCTGAGAAAGTCTCAGCTCCTGTCACTCCTCCAAGACAGCTTTAGCTGCTGGGCTTATACCTGACAGCTCTTTGAAGCCATTTCTTCCAGATTCTGAATTCTTGCTCCTTCCAATGTAGCTTCCACGGGGCTTCTCTCTGGTGGCACTAGGACTTTTTGTCTTCATTTCAGAAGCTTGGTGGTGGTGTGGATCTCTTCGGGTTTCGCATACACTCAGTTCTGTGTCACTGAGATGCACACTATCCACAAAAACTAGAAGCTTCTTAGCTGTTACTCAAAGGCTGGCTCGGCCCCACTCTCTCTTCCTTCTCTTGAGCGTAAGTGAACAAATGCCTGCTCTTTTGTTCTGCTCCTGGACTCTCCGAGGCTCTCTGTATGTTTATTCATACACTAGCTGCTCTGTTGTTCAGGCTGGACTGACTGTATTTTGAGTCTGTCCTCCACATCGTTAATTCTACCCTGTCATACCTGCTAACTGTTGGGCTCATTCAGCAAATTCATTGTTTCCTTTGTTGCAAACTTTCGGTCCTATAATTTCCATTTGGTGTTTTAAAAGTCATTTCTATTTTAAAATTTTCTTTCAGACAAATTATCAAGGACATTCTTTATGGTGGCAGCTTTAAAAGCCAGATTTCTGGTATGCAGGTGATCTGTATTATATTTGGAGATTCTGGCTTTTATAGTAGAAGATTCAACACTGTGTAGATATTTATGATAGCAGATAGCCATCTCATTTAGTTTGATTTGAGAGGTGCTGGTCTTATGTTCTGGACTGTGGTTCCTATTCAGATCCATATGAAACCATCCTATAGCCTTGCCTTTTCTGGTTCTGTTCACATGGCTCCTGGTCCATGTCGAGGCTGCTATGATAGTGGATGTAGTATCCCTAAGACAGGATATCTAGTGTTTCTGAGAAAGAAAATGGGTTATTTTGGGCAAAGGACTATGCTAGCCAGTTTTGTTCACTACTGTGGCAAAACAATTCATAAAGAGCATTTTATCTTGCCTCTTGGTTTTAGAACACCACAATTAATTCCCCCTGTAACCGCATGGAGCGTCGTGGCAGATGATGTGTGATACAGGAAGCTGTTCACTCCATGGAAATCAAGAGGCACCAAGCTCCCAACATCCACTTCAAGCATGTGCCCCAGAAACCCAGGTTTCTCCCATCAGTTCGCTGAGGCCTTTGTTTTCCACTCTATTCCCTCGGTGCTTCATTCTGGACAGTTGCTATTGCTGTCTTCATGTTCATCAACCTAAGGTGTGGAACTACACACACGAACTACAGCAGACACTGTGGGCGTCATCTTTTACAGCCTGACTTCAATCTTTTACATAATTTGGAATCTACCTTTAAACATTTATTCTTTCTTCCAGTTCTTTGAGCACAAATGGAGCTTT
Source organism: Mus musculus (assembly GCF_000001635.26). Classification (NCBI taxonomy): domain Eukaryota; kingdom Metazoa; phylum Chordata; class Mammalia; order Rodentia; family Muridae; genus Mus; species Mus musculus. The sequence goes on along the minus strand of NC_000074.6, from coordinate 127,795,517 downwards.
AATAATTATTTTTATGTCTGTGTCTATGAATTCTATCATATCCATGAACTGAGTCAGTTTTAAAACAGTCATTTTTGATGTGCTCTACTTCCTTGATATTTTTTTCCTTACCTGCTAATTTCAGTTAGATCCCAACACTGTGGTCTTTATATTGTTGGCTGCTACATAGTTTTATATTACTACCAATTTTCTTAAGCTTTTTGTGTATTGTAATCTGATTACTTAGGCACTGTTTGATTTCCCCTGGGCCTTGTTTTTAAGCAATGTCAAGCAGGATCAATCACACATTGCATCTAGGGACAATTTTCCTCCTTACTTAGGCAAACTCTCCCCCTGTACCCCTCTCCCTGCACTGCCCCTTAAAAAATGAAAGCTACAAAAGTTTTTCACTCTGACAACTGGGGAGAAGCTCTGGGTGGAGCTGCATGTCCACTCGCACCCTTTAGACTGTCTCTTCTGCAAGAAAGGGTCATTCCTCAGTAGCAACACACTGACTTACATCCAACTGATTATCAAAGGAGGACAGACTCCCAAGATCCTTAGAGTTTTCTCTTGGCAGCTCTCTCCTATCTGGTAACTTTTGCTGTGATGCCCAACCATTTTGATCTCACAATAGCCCAGCTCTCCCTGCTTCAGCTCACACTACTGACTCTGTATGGCTTCTTGTCACTGAGAACTGTCTCTACAAGTAAAGCTAAGTCTATCAAGGAACAGATTTCCTTTCCTTTCACCCCTTTATCTTTGTCCATCTTTACCTAGGATCTTGATACCTTGATATCTTGAGAGGTTTTATTTCATATATTACTTGTCGTATTTCAGGTATTGGGTGAGTCTCATAATTGTTCAGTTATTTTGGCCTGAAACTGAAATATGACCTTTTTTTTTTTGTTTACAATGAAGAAGAGGACCCTGGGAGGAACAACAGCAAATGTAGAGAAGGTTGTTGGAGGCGGGGAGGCTTTCATCCAGATGAGCTTGGAGGATGCGGTTGTGATGGGCAGAAGTGGTTAGACTCCAGAGATGCATAAGAAATAGAATCTCTAAGCTTTAGGGACTGATAGACTAATAAAAGAGAATGTATTGATGGAGAGGCACCAAGGATGCCATGAATCCCATGGGGGTGGGGCAATGGGGGAGGAGCTGATTTGGGGTGAGATGAGTTCAATATGGAATGCACATAACTTGGTTTTAACCGGATAGATGATTACTAACTCAAAGTCAGTTACTAAAAGATAAGTTTGAGGGAAAAAAAAAATGGGAAGAAGGAAGTTGACCATAAAAAATGGTAAGGAACAAAAAGAAAGAATTGTAGTTGTGCCTTGCCATGAAATGTCAAGGATCATTGCTGCTCTCCCTTGTAAGAGGTATTTATTTGACACCAAGAAGCACAAAAGTTTTACTGCCCAATGCTGACTGCTTTTCATATGCCAATAAAATTAAAACACCTTCAACTTTGGTTTTAGAATAAAGAATGTTAAAATTTTTTTACTAGTAGAACTTTTTTTTTATTTCTTTGAGATAGGGTCTGTTTTAGCCAACATTAACCTCAAACTCTGTTTGTAGTTAAGGATGACCTTGAACTGATCTTTCTACCTTCACTTACCAAGTGCTGTGATTAAAGGCTCATTCAACCACAGACAGGTTATGTAGTTCTGTGGCTTGAAGAGAGCTTCATGAAAGGCAGCAACTCAACTGAATCCTCCGATCTCACCTGGATGAAAGCCACCCCCGCTTCCCTACCCTCACCCCCACCTCCAACAGGTTTCTCTACACTTGCTGTTGTTCCTGTCAGGACCCACTACTTCATCAAACACAGAAGTATCTCAGGCCAAAATAAAGGAACAACTATGATGTAGGCAAGAACTCTACCAACTGAACTATAGTGTCCAGCACAAGAATAAGCATTTTATAATGACTTGCCTGTAGATATTTTTTCCATTCTTGAATTTGCTGACCCATACTATGAGGTTCCTATGTCATAAACTGTCACACTCTAACCATTAATATAAATGGTATATACCTATATCCAGAGATATCAGGGTTGAGGCAAATGAAGACAGGGCAAGCTATAAGAATTCATTTCGCCACTTAGAGAAGACACTGGGAATGGAAGTAACAAAATGAAAAGGAGCAGGGGAAAGCTATGTGCTATAAAGAGAAGGGTGTGTGTGTGTGTGTGTGTGTGTGTGTGTGTGTGTGTAACTGCTCATAAGAAAGCCATTATAAAATACTGATTCCATGGAGATTCTAAAATTAGCAGTTGAAGCCATTTCTATTTTGCACTGACATGTTAAAGCAGGCAGGGTCATTTGGGGCTGGGCCACAATTATCTGATTATGAACCAACATCAATAGAGCAGACATTTATGGGCAGCAATAGCAAACACCTACTGAATCCACCATCATGTTGAACATTGTCCTGTTTTTGAGATACAAAAATCACAGCTTAAATACTTATTTAACAAAACAGCATCCAGCTTACATTATTGACCTTTATTTGTCTGAAACGGAGTCTCTTGTGTGGATGTGAGCAGATGTCGGAGGATCTGTGTACCGAATCATCAAGACTTCAGGGGAGGTGTGGCTATCAAGCATACAGTTAATCATCTGGGGAAGGAGTGGAGGCACATTACATCAACTAATTTTAATAGCAATTCTAATGTGCCTTTAATTATATTTGATGTCTGTGAGACTCACTTCGTTCCTGATTGCTAGACATATTGGCAAATGCTGAGCCGACTTGCCTCTCTTTGTAGGCAGTGCACATCTGAAAAAGGAGGCTACATCTTCAACATATCTGTGTGTTGGGAACATACACTAGGGAACCACTGTTGGAGGGCCACTGGGAAAAAATACATCGGCCTTTAATTGTGCTTAGATTCTCTCTGCCCAGAATTTTGAGTCTAATACTTGGATCTACAGGTAACTCCCCAAATGTACACAAAGGTGTTGTCTGAGTTGGGTTTCTTTTGCTGTAATAAACACAATGACCAAACACAATGTGAAAAATAACAGATTTATTTGGCTTGCAAGTTACCATCTACCATGGAGGGAAGCCAAGGCAGGAACTGAAGGTAGGAACTTGGAGGCAGGACATGAAGCAGAGACATGGAAGATTACCGTTTACTGGCTTGTTCCTCATGGCTTTGCTCAGCCTACTTTCCTATATACCACCTAGAACCACCTTCCCAGGGGCGGGGCGGGGGGGGGTGGCACTGCCAGGGTGAGCTGTTCCTTTTCCACATCAACCATTAAGCAAGAACATGCCTTGCAGTCTTGCCCACGGGCGATCTGATGGAGGCATTTTCTCAGTTAAGATTCCCTCTACCCAACGATGTCTACATTTGTGTCAGGTTGACAAAAACCAACCAGCACAGCCTCGACTGCAGAATTGGGGTGGGGGTGTCATATAAAAATGCTAAAATGATCTAAATATTCATTCATAGTGGGATATTAAAATAAATCACAATATTATCATACTGTGGGAAAGAGTACAGTTATAAAATTAATAAGACAGTATTTCCATACATACCAGCCATGGCCATCTTCTGCTACATATTGATGTGTGAACTAAATAAAATACAGAGTGTCACATCGTGTAAGGGGGAGGGGTGGGAAGATGGTTGAGCATGTAGCATGTACTGGTTTCTTCCAGGATGATTAAAAAAGAACTGGAAACGGGACGACAAGGGTCAGAAGATGGGAGGGTTTACTCTTCATATACATCCTTTAAATATTTTACTGTGTAATATATAATCTTTTCAAAAATTAAAAATTAAAAATTTTTCAAATATTAAAATCATATGAACTCTATTATACATTTTAACACAGATTCGAGAAACACTTGACTGGAAGATGGAGTAGAGGTACTTAAGAATGGACCAAATCTTGTTAAAAATGCATATTGAAAGGAAATTAGAAGCTCCTGGTAAAATGGAGGATCACTGGGGAGAAGTCTGAGATGCAGAAACAGAAGAGCTGGGTCGTTTTCTTTGCTTGACACATGAGCTTAAAATTCTAAGAGAAAAATAATGACAGCTTTCCTGAACAGAAGACAAGCCTGAAAAGTCCTTTGTCCCCTGTCCCTCCCCCGCCTCTGCAACTGCTCAGCCTGTGCGGCTCCCAGCATTTAACAAGCTTTTATAAATAAACAGGTGGATCTGGACAAGGAGCAATGCCCAAGAAAACAGGAAAAGAAGCAATATCAAATGAAATTATGGGCAAAAAAAGGATGTTATTTCGTAGGATCTGAAGACTCTTCCTTTTACCATTCAGGAACAAGAATATATTTTACTTATCAGATTTCTATGTTATGAACTTTAAATATCTATCAAAAGTCTCCTGCATGGGTTGGAGTGACAGCTCAGTTTACAAAATGATTGCCCTGCAAGCATGAGACTCCAAGTGTATAAAGAGGAAGGCATGATGGCAGGCACTGTCCACAATCTGGAGAGGTAGAGATGGGAGGATTCCTGGAGCTCCCTGGCCAGCCAGCTTAGCCTAACCACAGCAAGCTTTAGGTCAGCAAAAGACACTATTTCAAAAGACAAGATGGGTGCTAGATAGATAGATAGCTCAGTGATTAATAGTTCCAGAGTTCCCAGACTTGATTCTCAACACTCCTTAGTAGCTTACAACTGTCTGTAGCTCTAGTTCCAGGAGTTCTAAAGACGTCTTCTGGACTCTGTGGCCAATAGGCACAGTAGTAGTTTTCATGCCTATAAGTAAGTAAACATTCATGTGCATAAGATTAAAAAAAATCTAGCTGGGCAGTGGTGGCACATGCCTTTAATTCCAGCACTTGGGAGGCAGAGGCAGGCAGATTACTGAGTTTGAGGCCAGCCGAGTCTACAGAGTGAGTTCCAGGACAGCCAGGGCTATACAGAGAAACCCTGTCTCGAAAAAAAGAAAAAAAAATTAAAAATCCTAAATTTAAAAGAATAATGATGCAGATTTCCCCTGAAAAATAATAGCTGAGATTATCCTCTGGCCTCCATACACACTTGAATGAAGGGACACATGCACACCCAACTGGGATGGACATTTATGTGATATCAAAGAATACAAATCTACTAGACCACAAGTGTGTCCTACTCAAGCAGCCCAAAGAAAGGACATCTGATCCTCTACAAGACCCTCTGTAAATGTGTTTCAGCCTAAGCTAATGGTTGCTGTTTTGTTCTGTAAGTGTCAAGAACTTTGATCACACTTGGCTTTCTGGTCTTTTGGCTTTCTGGGAGTATGTGTTAGAATCAGACATAAACCACAATGCTGTGCTTTACTTCTGTGTGGGGCTCAAACTGGTTTTACTTTTTATTGGTCTTGTTGATGTTACTATTTTGGCAATTTTAAACTTTGTCAATTGCGAGTTCTCATCCATATTGATTTGGATTTTCAAAGTGGGAATAGTGGGCAATCCGGGTATGGAACTTATCTAGACAATGGGGCACTAAGAAGATGTAGGGAATCCCTTATCCCTTTGTCTCAGAGAGTTTTTTTGAGCCTGACCAGTTATCAGTATCTACATCTAGAGTCCCCATGTCCTTTTGTCCAGATCAGGAGCATGCTTCATGAAGCCACTCTCTACAAATGTTGTGAATGTTGATGATGCATTCTTGGTCATCAACATGTAGATGGCCCAAGGGCCCTTCTCACTATCCCTTTACCAAGGTCAGCCAGGAGCACAACATGAATATAACAAGAACATACTAGTTGGGGAAAGATTCTCCTGAATATTGTAGTCCTCAGTTAAAGAAGTGATTTACCGTGTCAGAAATGTACTCCAAGTATCAAATATGCCTGGCTTTGAATTGTCCTTGAGCAAGGTCAATTCTCAGCCCAATGACTACCTTTGTCAACTGTGGTCATATTCTTCAAGTAGCTGGAGGTTCTTGGGCAGACTCCACTGTTAAAACTTTCCTGATTCTAGGCAGAACTTCTGAGAAGATTCAAAGCACATGTTCTCAACACGCACAGGTGGCCTCACTTTAAGGGTCTGGAAGAGCGGATGCCAAAGTCAGATGACAAAGTTGTGGGGAGAGGAAAAGAAAAACCAAAAAAATTAATGGAGATTTCGAAATTTTGTTTCCTGTCAGGGAGTAGGCGCCCACATTTCCTTCCTGCTCACCTCCCTCTGAGCTAGGACAGTTTGACCAAGCCCAAAGACCTCAAGCTAATTAAACTCACCCTTCTTTCTCTCTCCATTCGGATATTCCCCTACTGCTGCATCCTAGCCCCTGGTGGGTCTCCCATCCTTGTTGGTATTCATTGATGTCCCTACACACACTGGGGAGTGAAGTAGGAGATGCGCTAGGCATGAGTTATCACCAAGTTCACAACTTAATAAATATTTCCACTTTCAACTCCCCTGAAGCTCGAGTCCCACATAGCAGATCAGATTCTGACATAACCCATCTTCACACTGGTCCTACCTATCCCTCTAATGAGCTATGGGACAAACTACTGGGCTGACGGATCCCTTCTGACTGTAGTTAATATTGTGTCTGTTTTCTCCGCTGGGCATCAGAAATTTGTATTGCTTCTTGTGATTCGAGTTGGAAACACTTTATGATGTGGGGAATTAGAAGCGGTCTCTCAAAAACCTTTCTGAGAATCAGGTATACAACTAGGACTTGCCTATGAGGTAATCAAATATGAGAAAGGAGCCTTGGTGACCACTGGGTCACCTACGGTATAGTTTTTACTCATGTCAGCCAGTTACAGGGGGGTACAGCAAAGGACACAGAGAAAATCCAAATGAACAGTACCTAAGGCAGGTGTGTCAGCTTTCTATCACATGTGGCTGAGATGATCAATTTGTAGAGAGTTTTGTCTTGGCTCTGTGGATTTGAGTGAGACTGTTCCTCATGATTGGAATATAGAATGGAGTAAAAGCACTCACTTAATAGTGGGGAAGCAAAAGAGAGTGATGAAGAGACTGGGGTCCCATAATTCCCCATGAGAGCACCCTCCAGTGACCTAAGCTCTCCCCACAAAGTCCTAACTCTTAAAATATCCACCTAGCTGAAGACCAAAGCTTTAAGTCACGGGCCTTAGGAGACATATCACATATTTATTATCATAGCAAAGTATGAAGGAAGGGTGTCAGATACACAGGCTCCCTACAAGCCATGTTCCTTCCAGCACCCCATAGGTTCAACAACAAAGAAGTTCCATAAGTCCCTTACCTTGCATCCTGAGGAGGCTCCATTGTGACTAAGTTGACCATCGGTGGCCAATTCAACCTACTTTGTTGTTGGCAGATGATGGCTAGGGTTAGAAGGGAGGATACTAGATGTTCCAATCCTCTAGTTACAAGATAGTTCCATTAGGCATCTCTGATTATATACACAGATACTTACATTTTTGAGATTCCATAGGTTTCAGGAACTGTGTACAAGAACACAGAGATTAAGGCCAAATGAATGTAGAAATCTGTTATAATAGAAAATAGGACACTTCAGACCATTTTCATAACCTTCAAAGATGTCTCCCAGAGTGAGTTCACTATTCACAGACCTCTGCTCTATCTTCAAAAGTAGGGGCGGCCTCAGTAAGCATGTATCTTCACCTTGTCAGGAACCTGCCAGGGTCTGTGAAGCTGGGTTTAATCCCTAGTTCCCACATTTAAAAAATCAGTATGTGTGGAAAGAGAGAGATCCCTGGGGCTTAGTGGTCAGTTAGCCTAGACTACCTGGTGAGCTTCAGGCCAATGAGAGACCCTGTCTCAGTAATAAGGTAGACTTTGCCTGAGAAACACCACCAGGGGTTGTCCTCTGACCTACATAAACACACACACGTGTGTACACACACACACACACACACACACACACACGCACATAGGATGGGGGAATAAACGTGCTATAATGAGCTAAGATTACATCTTTCTCTGAGTATCTCCCTTTTCTTATTTTGCTTATGTATTTTATGTGCATATATGGAAGGGGGAAACTTGAGCATGACAGTGCACATGTAGAGATCATTGAACAACTTGTGGGGGTTACTTCTCTCCTCCCTCTATGTGGGTCCCAGGGATCAAGTTCAGGTTTCCAGGTAACACCATTACCTTCTGGGATATCTCTTCATTCTGAGCATCTTTGATATATTAATGCAATCGATAGATTTTTTGACAGGAAACAATGGAATCCTGGGGAAAAGGCAAAAAATTTTATTCCTTACAGCACAGACAGCAGCATTAGTATTGTCTCTATCAGTTCCTGTGCTTACCATAAGTGCTGTGGCTTGAAGCAAGGTCAGCCCAGAAGATTTCTGCCACATTGGATCTGCCTGCTGTTGAGGAGTGCTAAGGCTAGACAGTTCTTTGCCTCTGTGTGTATGTGTGTGTGTGTGTGTGTGTGTGTGCGCGCGCGCGCGCGCATGTGTGTGTTCACACACATGCGCACATGCACGCTCATATGCATGCAAGCACATGTAGAAGGAGAAATGACTGACTACCACCTACTCAGATGTAGCTAACAGGGTCAGTCAATGACACAGACACGGTTCAAACTATAGCCAAGGTCCCTAAAGGAAGGGCAGGACTGAAACAAAGGGTGCATAGCATAATATAGCTCCTTGGTGTGACCCAAACAAAGATAATATGGGATTCCTATACATATTCAGGCAAGAAAGAACCTTTATGTGGTCCATAGTTAATATGGGATACCCATACCTGCTGAGACAAGAAGGCACCTTTATTTTGACTATTACTAGTGGATCGGGGCTTAGGATTAATCATCAGTATGTTTATAGTTAACGTTATAAATAACATATAACAGTATATTATAATTAACAGCCAATAAACTCATTACACAGGTATCACATTTTCAACAGTCTCTTCTCATATACACACTGGTGAAGTTACTGTGACTCAGCAATAGTCCACAGGATAGTGCAAGAGCAAATTAGGAGTAGTAACACAGGCCCAGAAATTCACACCCAGAGACTGATACCCAACAGGTATATATCTATCTCAAAGCCTTACTTTAAAATGGTTTAATTGTACTTTTTCTGTGCATATGTGCACATGTGCATGTGTGTGTGTGTGTGTGTGTGTGTGCGCGCGCGCGCGTGTGTTTGTATGTGCTTGCCATGGCACCCATGTGTGAAATTTTGTTCTCTCCTTCCACCATGTGAGTTCCAGGGATTGAACCCTGGTTATGAGGCTTGGCAGCAAGTACATTTACCACTTGAGCCATCTTGTCAGCCCCAGACTTTAGTTTTTTAGAAATAAATGCCACGAATTTTGAGGAAGAGACAGACCAGAAGATGCTAATGACTGCAGCTTCCAAGTCAAATCACTTAATTTGGTGTTGCATGCTATGCTAATTTCCATTTTCCTCCAGAAAAGGAAAAGTAATTGAAGGTTTATCTTTCACTTCTTCTCCTGTGCTGCAAATTCCTTCCCTTGCCATTTGGCACACTGAACACACCTTTCTGTCTGCTCACTCATAGAAGCAGCTGCCTCAGGAGGATTTGCCATTTGCTGGGTTCCACAGCCTTCTCCTATTGTCTACTGGAGAACAGCCTTAGCCTGGGACCCTAGATCCGCAGATCCTCTGAAGATTAAAGGGGAAAATCTCTCTCGGGCTAGGATCTTCTTGTCTAACTTAATGGAAGCCAAGCAAGGTGATTTTAAGGGTATCTTCCAGCCCTGATAAGAGAATCAGTGGTAAGAGTAAAGAGATGTCACCAAAGTTGCTGCCTGAGAGGAAATAAGTTCAAGTCAAGGATCTCATCTAGTGAAATCTGCATTTTCTTCTCCACAGCTGCTCCATCTCAGATCTTAGGATGGCAGCATCTCCATCTTCTTGGAAGTCTCTCTCTGTCTCTGTCTCTGTCTCTCTCTCTGTCTTTCTCTCTCTCTCTCATTGTATCTTCTGGTAACTAGACATGCCCCAGGCTTAACATCTATCTACTCACAGTGAATACCATGGGAAGGGGGCACCCCTGTACCCCATTCCATCTTTATTATACAATTAATATTATCTATCAGTTAAAGGGCTGAGAAAAATAATAAAGAAAGTGGATAATAACAGTGAAGCATGCAGAGGAGCCTTTGAGCAAAGTTTAGCAAAACAGAGTCTAAGAAGCAGAGGTATAGGAAGCTCTCAACTTCCTGCTGGCAAACTTCCTGTTTCCTGGGATCTCAGGAAACATCAAGGAGGAGGTCAAGGTGCCATAGCAGGAGGCTGGCTCAGAAATTATTAGGGAGGATGGAATAGCTCAAGAAATAATTTTTTTTAAAGAATCAAGATGAGAATGTTACCAATTACTAGGGGAAGAAACAAGTTGCTGGCATTATTCCAGTATAAACAAGCTAGGGCATCAAAAAGACATCTCAGAGGGACTGTCCCCTGGTATCTGAGGAACAGAAGGCAAGGCTGAGAGGTTTAGCAAGTCCTTCCTTGCTGTCTATTTTGGTGCCTGGATAAAATGCTCTGTGGTCCCAAGGACTGCAAGATCCCAAATGGCATCCATGAAACCATCAGTGCTGGCTTTGGCCAATGGGAATAGAGCGGTCAGCATCCAATTAGGGCAAGGGTGTCCTGGAACACTCTGGAAATTTTGCTTCTGGAACTCAAGTTTATCTTTACCACCACATTTTGTCATAACTTCTAGGTCCTCATGGCATATTGAAGTTAGTGAGGAGCTTGTTTGAGGGAGGGCAACTTTTCCTGCTGTATGCATGTAGTAAGAGTACATGTGTAACAAAGTTCTTCTGACACCATTAGCATACAAATGTTCAGACAACGACCCCAGCTGCTTCCACGGTCTCTACCCAACTGGAGGTATTGAGAGACCTTGGATGAGCAACCCAAAACCCTGCACTGCAATGGCTGTTTATGGTGCACGTTTAGAAAGGACACCTGCCACTTCTCTTCTGCTTAGCAGAGAACATCAATGCTGTGTGTGCTGGAACACATCCTAAAGCACTCATTTCCCAAAGGTCAGGGCACCATCATGGGCCAGCCTCTGCTCTAAGACCACAGGATCTCCCACCATGTGGACAAACAGCAAGCTTCCAAGCTAAGGAAACTCAGAAAACAGCCCCAAGGAAACAGGTTCTGCAGGTAGCAGCCAGAGCCCCCAGGTGGCTAGCAACTGGATCTCTGCCTTATATTCCTAACTTGGCTTCCAAAGATGGGCTCTTCATACCAAAGATGGGCTTCTCATCCAAGAGATGGGCTCTCCATTCAGGAGATGGAGGACTTTATTCCAGAAACAAGAAGTTCATTCTTAGGGAACAAGAATCACAGAATTATTGTGCTAAAGCTCCTGGGGCAGCTCCACATGTTAGAGTAGTTGAATTCTAACTGGTTTTTTCTAGAAGAACGGATGTCTTTCAGGATGGAACTTGGCCTCATTCTTTAAAAGCTTTCCTCCCGATGAAAGGTTATATAGAGACCATAAAAGAGCTGAATTCCACCTTTAAAAACTCAAAATTGTTGCCTAGTACTAAAATGGAAAGATACCAGACAGGCTATTTTTAAGTTACTACTAGAGTCTTCAGAGCTTCAGTGTCATCTACTGCTGAGCTGATGACAGGCAGGGACTTTACAGGAACCAGTGGATCCGATTAGCACCAGGGGTCCACAAGTCAGGCAGGCATTTCCTGGCTATGAATTATCAGTGGCATCTTTAAACACAAATCGACAGCCAAAACCAGCACAGCCTTCTCTGGACTCTCAGAACCTTAGTGGGGAGCTACCCTACCCAAGTTTTATATTCTAATTTTTTTTTTTAATGGAAGAACATCTTGAGATTTTTGTTGTCACGCTGACATCTATGCTTGGGAGACTGCTACATGCCTGCTCCAGTGAACCAAGCACAGCTTAGTTAGCGATGTTTACATTTTGCACTTCGAGGAACACACATATGTAGACGCCAGACTGTGTGAAGTTTGTTATTGTGATAAGAGTTATAGAGATGCTTGTTGCTAATTGAGTCATTTCTACACTCTCCTGTCCCTGTGAAATTTCAGACACCAGATATGTAACGATGAAGTCAAAATTCTCTTCAGCTATAAACTAGTCATTCAACAACTGTTTGCATAAAACAATGAACTTTTAAGCTGGGAAATTTATTCCATAAGTAAAACCAACCACATTAGACACAGTCATTCTTAGAAAAAGATCTAATTAATGACTAGCAAGTAGTTTGTTTTTCCACACATATTGTCCTTAAACCTCTGGTGTTTGCTCCCTACCTATCCATCAGACATGGCTGCCAAAGGAGAAATTAGATACCAAGTAGCAGACAGCGGATAATGGAGGACAATGTCTGCTGGCTGATCCTGCTGGTTTAATAGCTCCTTTCTTTCCATGTGTATGTGTGCCTGCAGCCATTGTACTCATGGAACAAATGCCATGGAACTCTCTGTGTTCCACCATGAAGGAGTGTCCTTACACAACGCACAGCTCAGCTGCCTGTTTCAAAACAGATTTCTACATTAATAGAGAGAGAAATAACACCTCTTTCTCTAACATCTTTAACATGTTACCTACTACCTTTGTGTCTCAAGCAAAGGCCAGCCAAGAAAGGCAGGATTGAAGTCCATCCCTTCTCACTAATCAGAATGACAGGGCAAGTCTGTAAGGACCAGAAGATCTAGACTTAGACCTTATGGAACATATGGTTTCTATCACAATGGTCTAATTTGCTGACACAGTCTAAAAACCTTTAAGTCACTTGAAAATAAATATAGTGAAATTTGATGAGATTTATGGAAACTGAGATTTGAATTTTGTATAATTTTAACATGCCACAATATACCCCCCCTGTGCAATCAACAGCAAATATTAAAGACAGTAATAGATAGTTTTCTGACCCCTATCCTATAGACTACACTCTTTAAATGCATCTATGGCCACTGGAGAATTCACCAGTATTTCCATGTATTACATTTATGTCATTGGTTTTGCCACTATACTGAGGAATTAGATAGAGGGGGTCCAAGTGACATCAGATGAACTCACTGTGAAATTACCACCATAGCTTCATTCCGGTATTATGGCATTTACCAACTCTCTTGGGTCTTACTCAAACTCCTGGGCAGTGCTTTATCATGAAGAATCATGGCACTGATCACTTTGCCTGTTTGCTTAAATTGTTAGGAAGGTCACAAGCTACAGTACAAATGGGGAATCAAGAGATTAGTAAATAAAAGGTTTTTTAAAAGTTAAAGAAGGAAGTTCATAGCATGGGTGATTTGTTAATCAGAAGACGATTGCTAATCTGTTCAAGTCTAGCAATATATGTTGTATTGCACAGCAGATACTTGGTATAAATGCAACCCACCTCAATCTTGTGTATCTATATATACACTTTGGTTCTGAAGACCCAACCCAAAGTTCCATAGATGCTAAGCACATGCTTCCATTGAACTACATCTTTCTATCCTATCATGTTTTCTAGCCCAAGTTTTCCCTTTAAAAGTGGTTCCTCACTTTTAAAATATCATGTCCTGGCACATATTTTAGTAATTACGCTAATTAAGAAAGGTTCAAACAAAATGTTCAAGCATAATGCACTCATAAAGTTCTTGCTTCTGTATTTAAAAGCATAGGTGATTTGTTAATCAGATGATGATTGTCAAGATGCTCTCCAAAAGGAACAGCACAACCTCCAGGTGTAGAGCTATTGAGTGGTTTTACTATAGTGATGTTTTACTATCAAGGGTGAAGATTCATCATGAAGGGAGTCTCCAGCAGAAAAGCCCAGTAATGCCAGAAAACAAAGTGCAGTACTTCTGCAATAGAAGTGGGGCCACCAAGGGCAAGAGGATCAGAGACATCAAAAGCACAGTGACCAAGAGTCACTAGATCTCGGGACCCCTCTTAGAACATTTAAATCCTCTTCTCTCAGGTATTGAGAATGGAAATCTGTATTTCTCTTCACTTTTGAGAGAGCATCTCATATATGCTATGCTGGCCTGGAACTATTGATGTAGCCAAAGATGAGGTGAACTTCTGGCCTTCCTGCCTCTACCTCCAGACTGTAGGGATTATAAGGGTACCGCACTCAGTTTCTATGGTTCTGAGGATGAAATTTAGGTCTACTCCACATGCTGATCAAACATTCTAAGCTACATCTCCAGCTCAAATCTGCATTTTAGATGTGATTTCTAAAGAGTTCTTAAAATATCAAAAATTAAGTGATATCACCCAAGGACCCACAAGAAGGATGACTTAAAAAACACTCATGCACGTGGTTAGCACTGGGAATTTCCAGCAGATTGGCCCAGGGGAAGAGAGCTGTCAGGCAAAAATGAATGGTTTGGGTGTAAATGTAGAGCACAGATGATGGTGACCACAGCTGCCAGGGCCAACTTCCTTCTGTTCAGTTCCTGGATCCCTTCCTTACTGGCTGTCTGGCCTTGGGCCAGTCAAATTCAACTTCCTGGAGATGGATTCTTCATAATCACTACATTGTAAGGTGAGGGTATCAGTCAGCTGAAGTTTATTGGGATTATTCTGTGAGTCATAGAAGATCTTTAACCTCAGAAACTTAGTTTTCCCCTTAGCTAAAGCACAACTGCTCCTCCTTTTTCTCCTTTTTTTCCTCCTCCTCCTCCTCCTCCTCCTCCTCCTCCTCCTCCTCCTTTCCCTTCTCCTCACCCTTCTTCTTTCTCTTCCTCTTCTTTTACTTGTGTGTGTGTGTGTGGAGGGGTATGCACATGTGAAGTACCATGAGTATGGAGGTCAGGAAGTCAATTTGTGGAAGTCACTTCTCTGCTTCCTCCATGTAAGTCTCAGTGACTCAATTCAGATCATGTTTGTCAGCTTGGTAGGTTTACCCACGCTCATGGCTTCAATATGCTTGCCTCAGGGAGTAGCACTATTTGGAGGTGTGACATTGTTGGAGTACGTCTGTCTCTGTGAGCGTGGGCTTTAAGACCCTCATCCTAGCTGCCTGGAAGTCAGTCTTCCACTAGCAGCCTTTGGATGAAGATGTAAAACTCTCAGCTCTGCCTGTGCCATGCCTGCCTGGATATTGCCATGCTCCTGCCTTGATGATAATGGACTGAACCTCTGAACCTGTAAGCCAGCCCCAATTAAATGCTGTTTTTTATAAGACTTGCCTTGGTCATGGTGTCTATTCACAGCAGTAAAACCCTAAGACACCCGCCTAACTGTCTTGGCTCTTGAGTTTCATTATGACATCATTCTTCTGTTCTCAATGACCCTCTTCCTCTTCCCAACTTTCAACTTCAGCTTCCATGCCTTTGTGTGTGCATGATTCAATAAGTTTAATTGGGGTTGCTTTGTAGTGTGTGTCAAGGTTTACTTATAAGCGCATAGGCAACATATGATGGCTGCATCATTGAAGAAACTGACTCATGGGTTCTTATCAGACCTCACCACACCTCCAATTCTCTGGTCCTTTCTCTCCTTTTCATTTGCATGCACCCTGTCTTATAGCCAAGCTCAACTACATAGAAATGAGGTTGAAGGTGTGCTACATGGAAGTCATGGGGCAAAGCTCACACAACAAAGTGTGGTGGGGATTTTTGTAGTGTGTGAGAGAAATCAAAATGTTGTGAGAAAGGGGAGTGATGAAGGGGAATGGTTCTTGCACAAAAGGTTGAGGAATAATGGAGAGGAACAGTTCTATCAGAGTAAGCTGATGAACTTCCACAGTGCAGCTCAGGCTCCTGGCTCACAAGGGGATTTTAAAGGGGGAAGGTATTAAAGTAATTCTGATGCCTGCTGAGCTTTGGGGCCTCAGAGCTGCCCAGGAAACACCCTAATTAACAGAAGTGTTAAGATTTCCTGTTGGGTGTGGTTAAATCAAACCAATGCATAATAAAAGAAACCCTTGTTTTCTGGGATCATGGCCTTATTCTAAAAGACCTCATCAGTGGATACCGAGAAGCTATCCCAAAGATGAGATCCGCTCTGTTCTTGAATTAAAAATTATGGCCCATGAATTGTAAAGTATAACAATAGCTGCAATAAAATGACTGAGAAACCCAAATTCATCTAATCACGCATCCATCTGGCTCATTCAAGCACACACAGTGCACAAAAGACTATGGTTGCTGCCTGCCTTCCCTCTGCTTTCCCTGAATAGAGTGTCAGGAGATCACCATCAAACCCTGTGATAAACACTCACATTTCCACAAATGTAGATTGTGTTTTAGAGAGATCAGCTTTAAATTAGTTTATTAAAATAGGATAAAACCCAGAAGTCTAAAAGAGCAGCGTTAATATTCTGCTCAAATCATCTCTTGATTTCTGTTTCGAAGGGCACTCACTGTAAGACAGCCTGGTTTTTATTACAGTGAAGAAAGGGACTCCTTCCATTAATCAGACAGAGCCATAAAAACAGGTTTCTCTAAAAGCCGATGCCTGACAAGTCCAAGTGCAAAGTTTGATTTTGTGAGAAGGTAAAGAATCTCTTTAGAAATATTATAATCAATTCTGAAAACTTAATTTTTTTTAAAGCTCCGTGGCATTTTAGCTATTGTGATTTCAATACCAAATGTTCCTCCAAGTGATCTTATTCTGTCTCGTGGAAGAAAATGAAC
Organism: Mus musculus; assembly: GCF_000001635.26. Lineage (NCBI taxonomy): Eukaryota > Metazoa > Chordata > Mammalia > Rodentia > Muridae > Mus > Mus musculus. Next base: position 127,778,987 of record NC_000074.6, on the reverse strand, counting down.
TATTTAGCTCCGTGCTTAATGGCTAACTCCATTCAGTGTATCCATTAGGGCCATCCCCCAGACAGCTCTGATCGATACATCTGGTTATGAACCAGAGGTCCTTGCAGCCAGCGATACTCAGTGGAGATAAAGAGCTGAGGGCCCTGGGTGATTGATGCTTTCACAGCAGTGTCCTGACAGGTGAAGCTCCACAAGGCAGAGTAGAAAACCATATGAAGGCAACCAATAGGTCTTGGGGGAAAAGCTGGCCAGCTTGGCCAGGAGTCCCAGCTGAGAGTCAACAGAACTGAGCCCTGGTGCTGCCCCTGGGATTTCCTGTGGAATCTGGACTCTGTCTACATCTTCTGTGACAAAGAAGTTCCCTGATCCCCAGGGACTCTCTTGGAATCAGGCTATGGAGTGCTTCCAGTAGGGAGTCACAGGGGTGCTAATCAAGGAGGCTGTTCTCCCTGCACTCCTCATTCCTACCCTGCAGATTGCTCTGACTGGCAGCTGTGACCTGCATCCTTATGGCAAGCACAGCCTTCCAGGTATTTGGACATATTCTAAGAAGCTCTAGCTCAAATCCCAGAAGGGTAGCCAGCAATTAGCAATGGCAAGGCCTTATCACTAAGAGCCTTCCAGTGTGACAGTCTCACTCATGCATTTGAATAGACAGGTGTGCAGCCATGCGAACATACTCCCCTCATCTAAGTGGCAGAGTAGAAAGGGAATTCCAAATATTGTACAATTTAACTGGAGAACTTTGAAGCTCATTAAAAATGTGAAGAATTGAAGTCACAGTGTTCGTAAGAAACACTGAAGCATAAGAAGGTCTGGAGAGATGGTTCAGACAGTAAAGTGCCTGCTGCACCAGAGGCAGGTTTGAGAACCTGAAATTGATACCCAGAACCCAGGTGAAAAAGCTATCCCTGGTGGCATGTGGTGGTAATTCTAGCACTGGGGAAGCAGAGACTGAAGAATCTCTGAGATGCAAAGGTCACCCAGCCTGAACTAGCTGGTGAGCTTCAGGCCAGTAAGAGACCCTTTCCCAAAACATGAGGTAGCCAGACTGACCACTAGCTTCCCATGTACATGGGCAGGCAGAAGCACACATAGACACACAAACAGCCACATATTCACATATGTGATCACATACATGAACACAGACATAATCACACATGAAATGTTTACTCACATACACACTCAGACACATGAAGATGTACCTGAACACTCACTCACATACATTCACTGCCATACTTACACGTTTGAACACTCACATTCACACATCATTCTAGGTACTTTTTAACAACTTGACAAAAGCTAAAAGTCATCTTAAGAGGCGGGAACTTCAATTAAGAAAGTGCCTCCATAAGATTGGGATGTAGGCAAACCTGCTTAGTGATTGATGTGGAAGGACTCAGCCCATTTTGGGTGGTGCCATCCTTGGGTTAGTGTCCTGGGTCTATAATAAATCATGCAGAGCAAGCCCTGGGGAGCAAGCCAGTAAGCAGCACCCCTCTGTGGCCTCTGCCTGAACTCTACCTCCATGCCCCTGCTCTGCTGGAGTTCCTGTCCTGGCTTTCTTCAGTGATGGTCTATAATGCAGAAATACAAGGTAAACAAACCGTTTTCTACCAAAGCTGCTTTGGTCATGATGTTCATCATGGAAATAGAAATTTTAACTAAGGCATTCATACACACCCTCACACATATACCTACACACATGCACACTCACACATGAGCATGCAAGTGAATAAATACACACAAAACAACAAGCCCAAGGGAAAATGCCAGTGATATATTAGCCACTAGGCATTTCTGTACCTTAAGCCTTTGTCATTTTCAGGGAAAACACAGAAAGCCCGAGCAGAAAGTCCTTCCCACAGAAGCTCAGGAGAAGCGAAACACCTGCCTACTTGTTCACATTAATACTTGAAACAAGAATGCGAAAGCACTCCTGGAAAGAGTCACCAGGAGGAACTGAGTCACTGGGGTGGTCCTGTGCTTGAGCATGTGAGATGGGGCACTCACCCTCCTGAGCCTACCTGCCTGACAGCCCTTCTGACAGGGACAGAGCATCTCCACACTTTTTGGCAGCTTCATATGTTATGAATTTCTAGGTATGTGATTGTGTTAATAATGGAGATCCTGTGTCATCAGAAAACATATGATAACAGATACTGGCAAGGATGTAGGAAAAGAGGATCTCCTTGCTCACTGTTGGTGGAAGCAGGGTAGCCACTATGGAAACCAGTGTGGAGGTTCCTCATAAAATTAAAAATAGAACTACCATAAGACCCAGCTCTTCCACTCCCAGGCATGTTACCAAGGGACTCTATATCCTATCAGAGAGATACCTGTGCATTCATGTTTAGTGCTGTACTGTTCACAGCACAGCAAGAAGTACAACCAGACAGATGTCTGTCATCTGATGACCGTGTGGCAAAAAGAAGACATACATACACAATGGAATTTTTGCTCAGATGGAAAGAAAAGTGAAATTTGCAAGAGAACATATGGATCCAGAAAATATTATATTGAACAGGTCTCTGGGACTAAAATTTTCAAATTATACAGATGCAGATCCTGATGTATCTAAGTGGAGGTGAGTGTGGGTAAAGGCTGCTACACTGGAAAAAAAAACCCAAAGAGGAGGAAAGGGGAGGTGAGAAAATGTAGGCAGGCAAGAGGACACATGACATAGAAGCAAAAGCAGGCTACTCCAGAAAGTGTGCATTGTACAAGGACATGGAGGGACAGGGAGAAGAAAGGGGAGGAAGGTCAGCAAAAATTATGTATGAGAAGGCCATAATGAATGCTTTGTATGCTAATTTAAAAATAGATTTTAAATTAAAAAAGAGAGAGAGATGTCAAGAGCATGTATCCATGAAGACATATCTATGACATAATGTGTCGAGTTCACATTTGTAATTAAAACTTTAAGAAGAATTAATAGCAGGAACATGGAGGGGAGAGCCTGCACACAGCAGGCACGCGACAAAGCCGGTTTCCATCCTCGCATCTGACAGACACATCTCCCACAGGCACAAGAACAGCTGTGTAACACAGTCTCCTTGTCTCTTCCAGAATAAACCATAGGCACCCCCAAATAGCAGCGTGGACTTTGTCCCCCGCTCTGAGGCAGACTCTGACTGGGATTCCACTCTTCCTCCTTCCTCTATGCAATCCAGAAGATATTTGCAATTTTCCTTGTCCTTTTCTTCTCTCTCTTTGGTTTTGTTTTTAAATAACAACAGCTGTGCCCTGATTTCACTTCCTTTTATTCTTACAAAGCGGCTGGGATGTGGGGTGGGCTGGAAGATTCCTCTTCATCCCATTGATCAAAGATTCCTTTCTCAAAGCTGGTTCTCTCCCTCCTGTGGATTAACAAAATCCCCGCTTTCTTTCAAGTGCTGGAAGTATCTCTTCTCTTCCTTCAACTCTGTAAAGACAACTGAGGAAGTAGTTCTGTGTGGAGAGAGACCTACAGGAGGGCTTCACCCCAAAGGCCACAGGATACCACTTTAGCCAGCCAGCTCCTGTACAACCTAGAGTCTCAATTTTACCCCTCCTGCCTCCTCACTGGAGAGTTAGAACTTGCACCCCAAAACAGGCAGTGCCCCCACCTTGTGTGTGTGTGAAGGAATGGCATGGAAGGACAATCTCCTGTGGGGGTACAACTTCATCCATCTCATCCTTTAACACGGGTGTGCCCTTGCACACCCATCATGACCTTTAACATAGGTCATGACCTTGCACATACATCAAGTTCTTTAGTCCAGGGTGGCCTTTTGCCTTTTTTTTTTTTTTCCTGTCAACCTCAAACTGGTTTGTCTTCAGTAAGACATTTTCATTGTGTAACAGTACATTTTATTGGTAATCTATGACTTTCTATGATTAGAAGTTTTAATAAGGAGTAATGTTGGAAAATGCAAGTGCCAGTCGGCGGCCATCTTTTCAACACTGCACATACTTGTTATGCACCCAAGTTTTGGCTTCCTAATCATGTTCTAATTGGCTACATTGTTCTCCCTCTGGCTAAGTCTCACTCTGAGAACAGTCATTCTAATTCACAAGGAATCCAGTAAATAAATAGTGAGTATTTGCAGAACCGAAGCATCACACCAGTCCTTCAGAAGGGAGAGCTCAGCTCAGAAATCTGTTGCCTAGCAACACAACTAACTTTCTCTCCATTTTCCAAACCAGTTCCCAGCCTCCTGTTGGTTTGTCAAGATTCCAAAGTAAAACTCCGCTCTCCACCCCCCGCCCCGCCCTGCCTTTTAAATTAGAAATGATATGTATGGGTGTGTGTGTGTGTGTGCGTGTGCGTGTGTGTGTGTGTGTGCGCGCACGTGTGTGTGTGTTTGTGTGGGGTTGGGGAGGGAGAAATTTTCAAGGAGTTGACTTTAACCACTGGTCCCTATTTCTCTGAATTTTATACTAATATCCACTCCCTGGCTCTCACTTGATTCCAAATAGTTTTCCTTCCCTGAAGAAAACTACTTTTATCTTCCAATTAAGCACCATATCTAAGAACAATTTTCATTTCTCTCCTGAAAGGACTCAAATCCCACATGGGAGTTTAATAGATTTTAATTACTAATGACAACACCAGACAGGAAAATGGAACCGGATACATTGCAGCAGGTTTCATGCCATTTAATTAAAATTTCCAGCACTTATACAAACATCTTTGTTTACGGACCCATGCTCAAAAAATTGTAAACCACAGTAGCAAAGGCTATAATGCTGGTTTTGGGTTGTTTTGCTCTGACTTGTATCCCACAGCAGACTTCCCCAGGGAATGTCACTTTAGCTCTTCATTCTGCAAAGAAATTGAAAGGAAAAATAAAACAAAATTTTCCATGGGTTCTTTCTCCTTTGACTCTTATTCAGTTCCATTATCAAGGTGATCAGCCTTAGCCCCCAGTTTCAAGGGCAGTAAAACCAAGCAAACATCACTCCTCTCTCTTCCAGCAGGGCAACCCCGTGGGTCTTTGCAGAACACTGCCATTCAGACACAAGGAGGCTCCAAACATGTCATGAGAAGGCCCCTAGTGCACTGTTATCTTGATGCCTTTTCTTGCCATTCAAAGTCTTTGAAAACTTTTCCAGACCAAAGGCATCTTTTTGTATTTCATGACACACACCATTGTTTAAATGCCAGCATGACCCACGTCATCCATGTAAATCAGTCCAAGGGTCTTAATTTGAGCCCTGTCTCCTCTTGGTTAACTATCCCTTGGTATATGTTTCCATGTACATTCCCAAATTATGGGGCTGCATTAGGTGAAATAGACTTCTTAGACACAGAATATTCTTTGTATATCTATGTCACTGAGAAATTCCTAGGAGGTGAGTCCTCTTGGATCAGAGACAGTGCACGTTTATTAAAGTCTTCCAGACCAGGAGCCTTGTCTCTAACTCCCACCTGGAACTCTTCAGAGCCGTGAGCTTTGCTTTTAGATGTTGAAAATTGAGCTTCAGCATCTTATGTCATAAACACCATGAAGGGAGTCAATGTAAAGGCATGAATAAATTAACTTCAACCAGCAAATGCTCACTTCAGAAGGACTGTGTTTAGACATCAACAAATGTAAGAAAAACAAATGTGTCCCAAAATATCTCGGTTCTTTGGCAGCTGTATTATTTGGTTTGTGTGGAGGGATATGAGAATATGTATATTTTGAGAATCCAAATATGTAACACAAAGTAGAGGGAGAAGACACTTAGATTCATCCTGACTTCCTTCCATACTTTCCCTGCCCAGTGAGACCTTCACAGATGTGATGGATCATACTCATCTCACTTTGACAGAATCTAGAATCACCCAAAAGGACAAAGTGAGCTGAGCACCTGCCTTCACCTCTCTGCTTCCTGACTATGGGTGCCACGTGACCAGCTGCTTCATGCTCCTGAAACCATGTTGACCTGTCCCCTCAGCCTATGAGCTGGAGTAAACCCTTCCTTCTGTAAAATGGTTTTGTCAGGTGTTTTCTCAGACCAAGAGGGAAGGAAGGAGTGTAGTAGAGATGTGTTTGATCCTGTGTTTCCTCCCTCACACTAGAAGTCGGGGTTTTCAGAGTCTACCCCTGTCTCTTTCACCTTCCACCCACAAGTAGCTAACCTGGCTGTGATTCATTCCTAATGCACCTCTCTGGTACATAGAGGCAAATACCACGTCTGCACATGTGGAACGACTACATCACTCAAGGAGCACCCTTTAGCCTAGACCAATTACATAATTTGTGGGGTCCAAACCAAAACGGGGAAACAGAAGCTCATTCCAAAACTGACTGAGAATGCCATCATGGCAGCAGCAGAACATGAGACCAAATCATGGCTCTTCGGATCACAGGACCTTGAGCATTTGCATGGGCCCATGCTACTCTGGCAGATGGATTGCCTATCAGAAGGAACTGAAGCTTCAAAAACCACACAGGCAAAGAAGCTAAGGAGGGGATTTTCAGCAAGAGGAAGAGAGACAATTACAGCAATGCTACTGCCCTCAGCTTCTATGTGACCTTGTAAGGAATGTCCATTTGGGGCAGGAAAGAAAGTAAATACTGATTGGTGGCAGGCATTATATTAGGTATGATACCTGTGTGCTAGTTACTTTCTCAGTGCTGTGACCAGACACTTGACAGGAAACCACTGAAGGGAGGAAGGGTTTGGCTCATGGTGTAAGGGTTGCAGTCTATCATGGAGGCTCAGGCACGGCACTGGCAGCTCCACGGTGGCAGGGCTTTGCAGCAAGATCGATGAGGTGAGCTTTGCAGTTTTTTCTTCTGAAAAATTCTTTATGGAACTCTTCAAATTAAACCACCCATCACTTCAGGCTTCTTGTGACAACAGCATTTTTATCCATATAAAACAAAGTAAATGACTTAGTCACAATGATGAGATTTATAGGCCAGGTAACAAGAAGTAGGAAATAAACTCAGACACAAGATGAAGCTCCTTACCCCTGGTCTGTGGCATCCTGTATCAGGTTAGTAAGAACCCTGCAGTGGGCAAATTGCTACTTCTGCAAAATATTATGGTGAGAAACTCTCTGGTATAAGGAAAGGTCCAGTATGTGTGGAAATGAAATAGTCAGCAGTTTTGCTGTCTGACAACATGTAACAGCCCCTGGTCACCTCTCCCAGTGGTACACTCGTACTTCAACTTACATGGACACTCTCAGGGATCATTCCTATAAAGCACACATCAAGATTTGATATACTCACCAATGGCTCAGGCAAGAGACTCAGGAGTTCGAGACCAGACACAGTCTCAAAGAACAAAACAAATAAAACCAAGTCCTCATGACCCATTTATAGCTTCAGTGTAATCCTCACTGGATATACTATGACTTTATATCAGGGTAACTACATTGTCATACTCAAATGCTTAATATTTGGTAAGAAAAGTGCTTCATTTTATACCATGCCCATGTAACATATACAAACTGCAGTTTGAAAATAAGAAACCATTTATGCTCTGCTATAGAGTGTGATCACCCTTGGATGTTGTGATGGTTTGTATATGCTTGGACTTGGGAGTGGCACCATTTGGAGGCGTGGCCTTGTTGGAATTGGTATGACCTGGTTGGAGTAGGTGTATCACTGTGGGTATGGGCTTAATACTCTCACCCTAGCTGCCTGGAAGTCAGTCTTCCACTAGCAGCCTTTTGATACTGCCATGCTCCCACCTTGATGATGATAGACTGAACCTCTGAACCTGTAAGCCAGCCCCAATTAAATGTTGTTTTTTTATAAGACTTGTCTTGGTCATGGTGTCTGTTCATAGCAGTAAAACCCTAACTAAGACAGCCGTATACCTCATTACATCTGATGGCCTAGAGTCAACATCTGACAAGATACTTAAGTCATTCCATGAAGACCAGATAGAGAAGGATCTGAGTTTCTGGTTTATTCTCATTTACCCATTTGCCTTCTTTTGACTTCTGTCCTGCTAACCTGGGTTCCATCTTTTCTTGCCTCCACTCTCACCCCTTCCTTTTCCTCCATTATGGTCTGAAGACTGACCATTGTTTCCTCTTCATTCTCTCTCACCTCTGCACAGACTGCTTCTCAGTTTCTTGTCATACCACCAAGGTATCCATCACTTTAGCCCCAGATTTTTTTCCTTATCTCTAATGATTGGGTCTTTGTCTTTCCAGGGTAGAAAGAAGTAAAAGAGATCTGAGTACCAGGCAAAGGTCCAGCTGCTTCCTGAACACTAGGTGAACATTCTACCAACTGGACCACACCCCACCCCCTTTTGGTGACTTTGAGAATACCACCTTGGTTTTCAGAGAAATGGTTCATGGGCCGTAAGTAGCACCCAATAAAATTCCCTTTCAGCTTGATACTAACACCTTGCATAGCATGCATGGCCTTGAAACAATAGACTGGTAACTTCTCAGTTAACAACCATTTTCTGTTTATCAGTATATGAAAGCAAAAGATGTCTAGAAAGCAATGAAATCTTATAGAAACTATGCCTAGAATTGATTGTGGTATTCATATTAATTTTGTGGGGTGTGTGTGTGTGTGTGTGTGTGTGTCTATACATGTTCATATAAATGCATGACTTTGTATAGATGTGTATGTACATGTGTGTACATATGTGTGAAGGCCATAAGTCAGCTTTGAGTATCATTCCTCAGAAGTCATCCATCCTGTTTTTGTGAGACAGGGTCTCTCACTGGCCTGAAGCTTGCTGACTATGCTAGACTGACTGCCCAGTGAGTTCCAGATATCCATGTCAGTACAAGTATGTACCACTACACTCGACTTTTCCTGTGACTTCTGGAGATCAATCTCAGGTCCTTATGTTTGCAGGACAGGCACTTTACCAACTGAGCTGTCTCCTCAATTCCCACATTTATGCTTTTATGTGAATTTTTTAATCTTAGAATTCAAGGACATTTAAAGTCAGTGGTCATACAATAACTTAGTTTTAGAATAAGCAACATATTCATGGACTCATCCTTATTAAAGAGAAATGGGCACATGACGATGTCTACACCTTGGCTAGCCAAGGATGCCCCTCACTGACCAATGTCCCCTCCCACTCTGCATCCAGCCACCAAGGGACTCCATTCCAAAAGTCTGACTGTTCCACAAGCAATGTTGTCATACATTATCTGTCTGTTGCATGTGTACATGCATGGATGGGTTTTTTGTTTCCTACAATAGCCAAATGAAGCTTTGGGAAAAAAATTGAAGGCTTCTTGAGCACATTTACCAACAATGTCCAGTGTTTCTCTCTATGAACCCTCTAGTCTATTAAAAGAACTCTGTTAAAGAGGATTGGATGGCCTAACCAAGCCCCACTAAGCAGCATTTTATGGGATATAACAAGTTTGAATGGAGCACACATCATAGTTCTCTACTTGCTTATCTCAGACTGCTCTGTCAGAATGGTATAACAGAATGGTGGGGATTGAGGATTTACATAGAAAACAGATTTATTCTCTCACAGGTCAGGATTCTGGAACATCAAAGATCAAGATACTACTTTTTGGCAAGGCATTCTTTTCTTTTTCTTTTTCTTTCTTTCTTTCTTTCTTTTCTTTTCTTTCTTTTTTTTTTTTTTTTTTTTTTTTTTTTTTTTTTTTTTTTTGTCTTTTTGAGACAGGGTTTCTCTGTGTAGCCCTGGCTGTCCTGGAACTCACTTTGTAGACCAGGCTACAACTCAGAAATCTGCCTGCCTCTGCCTCCCAAGTGCTGGGATTAAAGGCGTGCAACACCACCACGGTCTTGGCAAGGCATTCTTGCTGGGTCCTTTCATGGCGAAAGGCTGGGAAACAAGAGAAGGGAGCCTTTCAGATGAGCCCACTTGATGTCATTACCCTTCTGTGAGGACACCACTCCCACTGTCCTTAATGGTTATGAATCTCAGCACTGTGCCAATGGCAGTTATGTTTCAACAAACATTTGGGAAAGGCAACATCTAAACCGGAGCACCACTCATTCCCACTGTCACTTAGGACTTACTCTGAGGCCACACATGATATGTAACTCAGACAGTCTGCAGTTCATGGATTCCTCTCCATCTCTGACTTCTTGCAGCTCCAGGATCCAACACATTCTGTCTGAATGCCCATTGTTGCCCTTCTGTGTTTGTTTAGCTCTGTTTTTTTATCAAGAGATAGAGATTGCTACACTGGGCAGAGAAATCTGAAGCTTATTTTCTATAGTGAGCAAGGCTAAATGTAAACACATGCTACTGGCCCCAATGATCATTGAATACCCAGCAAATTCAAACTGGGATTTCCAGTGGTTTCTCACTTACATATATATCTTTTTTTCAAGGAGTTATTTACTTTTATCTTGTGAAATACCAATCAGCTACAAGCTTTCAACCAATTTGCTGACCTGAGACAATTAGGGAGTAAGCTAAAAGAGAGCCCTGCATTCTTTTCAGGACACAGCTATTCATTCCAGTTGCCCATCAATTAGAGTGATCTTCCTTCGTCACTCCCTCAGCACTGAGCCCACACCTCCTACACAATACTCATATTCTCTGGCTCCTGAGATGAGACTTAATGGAGAGGGCGTACTCTATTACAAAGCACTATTTGCCTAGAAAGGAGAGTGCCATCTTGCTCATTAATTTTGCATTAGCATACTGTGCTTCTATTGATGTTATCTCCTTGCTTTCGAATGCTATTTACTGTGACTGCAAAAATACACAGATTGTTCTGTCATTAAAAAGAGTAAATGACTTTTTGAGTGTTGCAAGAAAAGAAAAACTTTCCTGATCATCTTCTGAACTGCTCTGCTATTTCAGTATGTGTTTATACGTTAATAGCCCTGTGTAAGCCTGCATCCCTGTGAGAGCTACCTTGAAGCCTTTCTGTGACAGAGCAGTTGAAGACATAGAGCTCCTGAAGAATGATGGTTTTGTGGCAGGCAAGCATAAGGCTATTGAGATTCTTATGAAGACTTGACTCTCTCAGTTTTCTCTGATATCCCTAAGTCATGCAGAATAGATGAGGTCTGTGAATAGTTGATCCACCAACACAACCGTCACACCAGGATTGGTTCCATAGGCCTATCTCAACGTGCCTGGGAAACAGACCCTCTACAGAAAACAAAAATGTTCACTATGGAAAGTAGGCAGCCTTGAGCTCACCTTGGGATAGGCAGTCTGGCTGGTGAGCCCAGCAATCTGCTTATCTCTTCCTCCCCAGAGCTTGGATTACCAGCAAGCACCACCATGGTGGGCCTTTTACAGGCTTGCAGCAAGCAGTACAGGTTGTAGAGCGAGCTGTCTCTGCTGCTCTGTTAAATAGTTTTGTAAGACATCATTTCTCTTGGGTGCATCAGTACATGGATAGGTCATAACTTCTTTATCAGTTCTGAAATTATCAGCCATTTACTTTATTCTTTATACTGAAATAAATATGAATCAATTGCCCAAATCTATGGCAATGAAGTTAAATTCATCAAAAACGAATTATTTAGTCAAAATGTATAAGCACAGTAGGGTTTTGAGAGTACACATTATGAAATAGTTCTATAGAAAGCAATTCAAATTCATCAGCAGATGAGAAAAACACTATTTTCCCAAGGATCTGACATTATTCTGTGAAAGTTTGCTTCCCCTTTAGAAAGAGAATGTAATCTATTTTGAGAATTCTGACAGATGAAAAATATCTTGCCTTAATTTGCATTTCTTTGAATCCTGGTAAACTGACATTTTCCCCCAATTTTCCTGGTTGTTTACAGTCTATACTTTGGAAGGGAGCTCTCATTTGTGTTTTGCCTTGGACTCCTCCCCTTCCTGAGTCTGGCTCTCCTTCCAATTTCCTTCTGAATAATTTTATATTAAGAATATTAGCCCTTTGCTCTCACACACTGCTCACAAACATTTTGTATGTTTTTTCTTCACTTATCCACTGAATTTTTAATGATCAACCTATCTGATTCTTAAGAATCATTCGAATTTGACTTTCTGACATTTATTTATTTTCTTACATATTTAGTTCTTTTGTGTTTGTTTTTTGTTTTGCTCTTGTTTTGTGGGAGCATGTGTGTGTGTGTGTGTGTGTGTGTGTGTGTGTGTGTGTGTGTATGGCTGGATGGGTGGGTATGTACCCACTTGTGGAAGTTAAGAGGCATCAGGTCATTATAGAGCTAGCGTTACAGGCAGGACTGAGCCACCTAGGAACACAGGGAGGGTCATCAGGAAAAGGAGTATGAATTCTTAACCACTGATCCATCTCTCTAGTCCTTATTTTCTCCTTTTAACAGAACTCCAATTTCTCTGTCTCCATTTAAGAATTGGGGGGGGGGGCTGCAAGGAGCTAAAGGGATCTGCAACCCTATAGGTGGAACAACATTATTAACTAACCAGTACCCCGGAGCTCTTGACTCAAGCTGCATATGTATCAAAAGATGGCCTAGTCGGCCATCACTGGAAAGAGAGGCCCATTGGACATGCAAACTGTATATGCCCCAGTACAGGGGAACGCCAGGGCCAAAAAAAATGGGAATGGGTGGGTAGGGAAGTGGGGGGGAGGGTATGGGGGACTTTTGGGATAGCATTGGAAATGTAATTGAGGAAAATATGTAATAAATAAAAAAATAAAATAAAATAAAATATAAATTTATTTTTATTTCCCAAAAAAGAAAAAAAAAGAATGGGGGGGGGGGGCTGTAAGTAGAACCCCGCCCATTCCTGATAGTCAAGTTAACATGTGCTCAAACATAAACACACAAAACATGCATGAATGGAAGCTTAATTAGCTAAGGAAAAAATTGAAAAATGGGAGAGTCCAAGCAACCTCAGTTGACATGTATTGATCACTCCCTTTCTTGCTATAAAATCACTTCTATAGTTATTGTTATTATTATTATTATTATTATTATTATTATTACTATTACTATTATTACTATTACTATTACTATTACTATTACTATTATTAGACTCCAAAGAATGTATGGTGGAGACCATTCTCCAACCCTGCCAGCTTCAAAGCGTCTTCAGTCATTTCCATTTCAGCATCCATAAGCAAGGTAGGCAAGTTGATGCCACAGACACAAAAGAACACAGCAGACCTCACTACAGCCCATTTCTGAGCTAGTGGAAGGTCTTTCATTTTTGGAGGCCACAGCATCAGGACTATAGCAGTCACAGACTGTCCTGATAACATGGAGGAAGAGCTGCTCAAATCTCTCTTAAGTATTCTGGGCCAAAGTGATGTCTGCTTACTTCCCTCTGGTCAAAGCAGATCCCATAACCAAACCAAATTGGACCCTTCACATAGGAGATTAAGCAAATGCTCAAACAGGCATTCCAGTCTGTTATACTTAGTCATTGAAGGAGCTTCCCTGGTATTTATAATGTTGGTAAGGACTATTTCTCTTTGGAGAAAGAGCCTTCATTTCACATTTTCTTTCCGAATTCTACCTCTGATATGTTTCAAAAGATCTCCAGGCATCAGAATTAGCCGTTTCTTGGAATCACGCCATCTTTTGTTTAGAGTTTCTAATCCAAATTTCCAAAGTTGGTGTCACATTTTGAAAATAAAAATAGTCCCTCACATCTGCTCCAACTGCTGCATCTTGTGACTTCGCAGCTTTTCCCTGGACATCTCAGTTGAGAAAGCAAGTTAGCTAATCTGAACTCTTCAGACATATCCAGAAAACTTAAGTCTTTTGTGTTAGCCCTATTAATAGCCCATAAGTCAAGTGTTCCTTGGACACATTTAGTAAAACTATTTTCTTCTAATTGGCATTTACTTTGTTTTCCGGGACATGAAGTTCTATATTTTTTTTTCAACTAAAACAGACCCCATCGACCTGCTCTGTATAGTGAACACATTTTATTTCACTGAGCTGTTTGGTGAGTTTTTATCAGGTGCCATTTTAAAAACTCTATACAAGGAACAGTCTCTGAGGTCTATTTATGCTTTGATTAGTCTCTCAGTTCCAGTACATGCAGTGGTTGCTTTAGCTACTGTGGCTGTCCTAGGTTCATTTACCTGTCACTGGAAGTCCTTTATCATTTTTTCTTATTTCCTTCCTATATTGAACAAAATTAGATACCTGATAATGCAGAGAAGTATGATAAGCACCTGACAGGCACAGATGAGACAAGCCTGTGCCCACAGGACTTAAATTCTAGCATCTATACTTCTTAATTACAAAACTAATTACACAAGTTAGTACTTATAACGTTTATAAACTCTGTGAAGTATGGATCCATAAAACTGAATCTGATGAATGAACTTCAGACTTCCATAAAAAAATAGCTTAAGGAATTGGTATTTAAAGGACAAGGAAGAAATAACCAGGCAAAGAAAACAAACCAGGGAGAGGAATGGAAGATGTCTTGATTCTCAAACTATAAGCAGAGTCATGATGCTTTTTCCAGGAGTGCCTGAGCAAGGAGCACTTCAGGAAGAGAGGCTGGGTGCAGACACTCAGAGTAGGGAGCCCTGTGGCCCACAAGGAAGATTCCAGTTTTATTTAAATATAAGAAGAATCTATGGAGGGTTTTCAGATAGTGCTGTTAAAACCACAGGTATATCCATTCTGATTCGGAAGTATGGGCAAGAATTGGAAAAGGAACAACCTGAGGAATGACAGCTGCCTGGCTTGCCAAAGAGATGATGTCGTGTCTTGGAGAATTGGGATATTTTAAAGGGAAAAGCAGTTACATGTGATGATCTGTACGATTTCCCCCATTACCTCAGAATCCCAAATCCATGATGATCTAGATTAGAAACTCGCCAGCTACAGGTAGATATGTGAACAATCTGCTTTGAGTAATCTGCGTTGCGCCCAACCGGGAAGCATCTCTTGTTGACACTTTTTCTGCCCCTACTGAAGGCTGAGTGTTAAGGATCATGGCTTGTTGCTGCTATACGTTACACTCTTTTACAGTTCATTTTTACCCAACTGCCAAGTTATCTGGTATGAAAAGAAGCCTTTGGCCTTGTTAATTATAGTGTAATTGACACCCTCATAATCACACTCAGTACCTTAACTGTTTGCTAGGAAATTCTCTGTGTTTTTTCGTTTTCTTTTGTTTTTTGAGACAGGGTCTCTTGTCCCTCTGGCTTAGCTTGGAGTTGCTATGTGGATAAGGTCATCTGGAACTTTTGATCCTCCTGCCTCTGCTTCTCTAGTGTTGGTATTACAGACAAGTGCTACCATGAGAGGTATAAGTGCTACTGGGGATCTAACCCAAGGTTTTATGTGTTCAAAGTAAGCACTCTACCAACTAAGCCCAGCCTGATTCTCTAACTCTTTATAATTAATTGTCTGTAGTGACAATTTTGGAATTTTGGTTTCTTAAAACACACACACACACACACACACACACACACACACACACACGAATATTATAAGAATGTTTTCATTTTAATCCCAGGTGTGGGATGCTGGGCTGCTTCAGACTGTCCACAGCAGCTGACTATGATTTGTTTTGTGCTCCATCAGGGGCATGATTTTGCTAGCTGCAGATAGTTTCTGTGATTGTGTGGCACTGGAAATTCTTGGAAATTTTCAGGGGGTATATAAGTGCTAGGGCCCCAAGAGACGTGGTGGGTTGTTGGTTGTTGCTGCTGATCATGATTTGTTAAGTAGCCATGTACAAAGAAGAACCAAGAAACTAGATATCATGAGGCAAAGATTAAACTTGCCACAAAGAACCTGATGCCCCAATCAGCAGGAAGTAGTCTAATAATAACATTGCCCCTTTCCAACCCCTGACTTAATTCAGGGATCTCTCCTTTCCCCTTTGTTCTTTTTTCTCTCTTATCTAGTGTCAGGGGGTTGAAAGGGTGGAAGAGAAAGGTTGGAGAAGAGTAGAAGAAAGTAGAACCCACAAAATAGCAAAACATTGGCTACAACCATCACCTGACTCATCAGGTGGATGTTGATGGTTTTACTTCCCTCCAACCCCCAGTCACCTTCACCAGCATTGTCAAGAAATGTTACATGTGATCACAAATGTCTTATGGTATTCCAGCTCAAAGCCACCAAGACACAATTTTTTTCTCCCAAGGAATATTTTGTAGCACTCTGACTCAGGGTTGTATATAATAAGGGATCACCAGACAGCCAGATACACAGAGAAAAACACCAACGTGAAAAGTTTGGAACGGGATTCTTTATTCGCTTCTTTGTTTGTTTGTTTGTTTGTTTGTGTGTATGTGTGTGGTTTGGTTTTGTTGTTGTTGTTGTTAATTTTGTTGGTACGGTGTGTTTTTTGTTTTGTTTTGTTCTGTTGTTGCTATTGTTGTTTTTTTAAATAGAATTTTAGTATATAAAGTAAGATCTCCTAGAATTCAAAATTCTCCAAACTCTGCCTCCTGAGTGCTCAGATTACAGACCTATACATCCAGACATGGCTCAAACTAGACTTCTTTATTATATTTACTTTCGCTACATCTCCATGTGCTCTTCTTCATACCCATATAAATCCCAAAGAACAGCCTTTCCAATACTAGTATAGACCTCACTACCATCTCTCTTCTCCATATCTAGTAGGCCTCAGAGTTGGGCAAATTTGGAAAACGACAAAACCCTGTTACTTTTACTTTCTTCTTAGGCTATAATGAAGATGATTTTAATGAGTCTTCCTGGCCTTACTTAACTCCAAATTGCCTAGTGAGCGCCCTTCTGGCCCTACTAGGACCAAAGATTCATTCTCTCCCAGGACTAAGTCCTGTCTTGTGCCTCTCTTGAGCTCTCCCCAATGGTGAGGAGGGGCAGTTCTCAGTGCTCTCAACCCTATAGAAAGTTCTGAGGCAAGTTCAAAAGACAAAAGAATTATGGGACTATGGAAGATAAAGGGGTCCCTCACCAAGGGTCTTGTGGTGGTTTGAATATGCTTGGCCTATGGAAAGTGACATTATTAGGAGGTGTGGCCTTGTTGGAGGAAGTGTGTCATTGTGTAGGTGGGCTTTGTGCTCAAGCTCCACCCAGTGCAGAGAAAAGCATCTCCCGCTGCTGCCTTTGAACCAAGATGTAGAACTCTCCACTCTTCCATGTCTGCCTACGTGGCTGCCATGCTTCCTACCATGATGATAATGGACCGAAACTCTGAAACTGTAAGCCAGCCCCAATTAAGTGTTTGCCTTTATAAGAGTTACCTTGGTGATGGTGTCTCTTCACAGCAATAAAACCCTAGGCAGGTCTGGTTGGAGCCTCTCACCAGCTGAAAAGCAAGAATTTCAATGCAATTAAAACTTTCCAAAATGGTTGTTAACATAAAGATAATGTTCCCTTTATATGTAGACATATTATGTTAAAATAACAGTAAACCAGGTTTAAGGCCTGAGTGTATACGACTTAGGTGGGGTCTCATCAATTTTTGAGGATCTCAAACAAGACTCATGACCTTGTGTATCAGACTCCCTTCAGGAGCTATCCTGTGACCTCATTTAGGTCATAGCAACCTCTGAAGATAACAGCTTCAAAATCCACTAGAAATCCTGTACTTGACTACTGCAAAGACAACAGCACAGTTCTCCCTCAGAGGAACCCATGTCCACTTTCTCAGGAGATCTTCTGAGTGCCTTTCTCTTAACCCTCACTTTGTCTATATTGTGATATCTTTAATAAGCCCAGCTCTGCTTGATATGGCTCCTCCTGAAATCACCTTCTGTGTTCAAGCCAAAGACCCAGTTTTACCTGAGTTGAGGTCCCTCAAAGATTAGAGGAACTCCCCTTGCAGCTGCACATGACAAGATAGAGCTGGGTGATCCTGGTTGCTGCTGTTGCTGCTGTTGCTGCTGCTGCCACTAGTCAATCCATCTCTGTCTTCCATGCAATCATGTATGTATGTATTTATGTATGACATTTCTACCATGCATGTATGTGAATGTATGACATTACTACCATGCATGTATTTATAATGTATGGCATTACTCCATTATGTATTTATAATATATAACATTACTACCATATATGTATTTATAATGTATGACATTACTACCATGTATGTATGTGTAAGACATGACATTACTACCATGTATGTATGTGTAAAACTGTATGACATTGCTCAGAAGACATCTAGAAGTCTCCAGCAGATTGCCTGACTTAAACTATGAACAACAGGACTCACTGAGAACCAAGCCACTTGACCTCTGCTTTCCCTGGAAATCTGTATCCAGGCCATCTTTATCTTCCTGGTGCAGGGATAGACCTAGTGAACACTTCACTGATAAATATATCCTTCCTAGTGATGGTATAATTCCAGTGAAGTCCTTGTGTATATTTAGTCATTTCCCCAAAATCCAGCCTTCTCTTTTATAATTAAATAAAACACAATTTTATTCTTTTCCTAACAGTTTTTCAGCTTTTTTTCATTTTTTAAAAAAACTGAGAATAGACTTTTTTTCATATAAATGTTCTGGTTATGGTTTTCCCTACCCACCTAATAGTTTTTAAAGATCTCCTGTGAAAGCCAATGGTTCACAGTGCAAAGTATAGCCCAGGTTGAATGGCTGTGTCTAGGAGAAACACACACACACACACACACACACACACACACATTTCCACTCTACTACTTCCTGATGAGGAACCTCACAGGTGAGCAGTGTGGCCCAGAACCACCAGGCCACAGAACTATAACCTGTGACCACAAAGGAGCTCAATTGGCAGGCATTAGCCATCTGGAGTGACATTCTCAGGGTAACCCAGTCTTCCCCAACAACTTCTCCATGGTGCACACGCCTGTCATTTAGAACTCAAATTGCTTCACCCCCAGAAAGCCACAAAATACAAATCCATCTATCCATCTATATACTACACCAATAACCAAAGATGTTACTTGAAAAATATTTTTTTATTTCACTCATTAAATTGCAATATCTGAAATGCCTCAAACAAATGTGCTGGAACAGCTCCATGCCAAACGTTCCCACGTAAGCACAGGCTATTCAGCCCGAAAGAACAAAGCGCCAACAGCCTTGGAGCTGTGATGCAAGCCACATGGTGCTTCAGAATGCCGTGTGCTGCCTATTCCACCAAAATTAGCTTGGAAGATTTCCTCCCATAAGCCCTCTCTCCCCTTGCCTTCTCTCCTGATTCTAAGCATGTCACAAGACACTTGGCTATAGGACAATACAAAATGATGGTGATCAAATGTTCATTCAACCCCTAGAGAGAACTGATAAACTTTTAAATGCACAAGCTATCAAAAAGACTACACTTAGCTGTTCAAATGAAGACCCATCTAATTCCCAGACAAGATCTGCTCCAAGTTAATTTGGGAGGATCACTTGCCCTTCCTGGAGCCTGGGGTGTGGGGTACGGCCTCAGAGTGAACACTTGGGTAGAGACAAGTCTCTACATGGAGCTTCAGATGCAGCCTTTTCTCTACTTTAGTGCATAAATAAAAAGACATTCACTAAGTGAAGTACTCTCATGACACTTCTATATTTGGGGAATGCAGGTCTTCAGAAAACTTTTATCTATCTAGAGATTGTGCAGGTTTCTATAAAGTACCCAGTGGTGGAGAAGAATTAGTATGTTCTTCTTTAAACCCATGATAATTAACCATGACACTTGACTCAAAGGAGCTTAGAACACCCTGGAAACAGATTTCTATGCATGTCTGTGAGAGGGTTTTCTAGGTCTGTTTAACTGAGATGGGAATACCTATCCTAACCGAAGGAAGCATCATCCCAGGGACTGGAGTCCTAGACAGAATAAAAGAAAAAAAAATATAGAAAAAAGTCTTCACCTGAAAGACGGGTTGAGACTATATAGGCTGCAGCTTCTGGGGGAGGGGCAGAAGTGAACCAATGAAGGCAAAACTCATCCATTCAAATTCTGTGAGGTAGAAGAGAGTACAACTGGTGTCTACCAGAAGCCAAAGCCCACAGAATCTGCCATCATGTTAAATATCAAGGATATATACAATTTGTCATGTCAGTACACAAACACCATACCTTAACCATAAAATATGTTAATAAAATATCACACATTCAATATGTGTGTGTTCTTGTGTATGTGTGTTTCATATATCCCACGATAGCCTCAAACTTATCATCTACATAGCTGTGCTGACTAGTTTCCTGTCAACTTGACACAAGCTAGAATTATCTGAAAGATGGAATGAACCTCTTTCTCAATTAGTGGTTGATAGGGGAGGACTCAGAGCATATTGTAAGTGGTGTCATCCTAGGGCTGGTGTTCCTGGGTTCTATAAGTAAGCAGACTGAGCAAGCCATGAGGAGCAAGCCAGTAAGCCTCTTCCATGACCTCTGCATCAACTCTTGCCTCCAAGTGCCTGCCCTACTTGAGTTTCTGTTCTGATTTCCTTCAGTAATAAACAATGATATGTAAGCCAAATAAACTCTTTCCTTCCTAAGTTGTTTTAGTCATTGTGTCTCATGATCTCGATAGTAACCCAAACTAAGATAGTAGCCAAGGATGACCTTGAACCTCTGGTCTTCCTGCCTCAAGCCCCAGAGTGTTGGAATTATAGGTATATACCATCACACCCAATTGTTTATGGGGTGCTATGGCTTATGTCCAGGGCCTTGTGCATAAAAGCAAGCTAAACTCCATAACCAGTTCAAAGTCTTACTTTTGAGAGTTTTCCATTCTCTTTTTTGTTTTGTTTTGTTTTGTTTTGTTTTCTGTTTTTGTTTGTTGTTGAGGCAAGATCTCACCATGTTGTAATAAAATATTTTCATCTGTTTGAATGGAACAGAGCTTCATTTTTGACTCACTGTCATAGTCCACAGGTTCCCTCATAAGAGCCCTGTGTGAAATCTCCACAGGTCATAGATAAATGCTCTATGGGAGCACCACGAAGACACTTCCTTGATTGTTGTATGACTGGCAACAATGGTGGCACTTGGGCATCCTGTAAGATTGGCTTCCTGCCCTGGAAAGCGTCCGAGGTTAAGAACCCTGCTGCAATCAATGAGCACGGACTTCAGAGCCTCTCCAAGGAGCAGGGGCACTTTTATGCTCAATTCAAACCTGGTTGTCCCCCAGCCCTTGGCCTCGAGTAAAGACCTGGACCATGCCTGTGCTCTAAGACACACTGGAAGCTGCGCTGCTGTTGCAGAGAAACCTAAGATACCAAGTTTGAGCCAAGAAAACACATATGGTCTCATTTCCTGTAGGAAAGAAAGGAAGGAAAAGGGTTGAAGGGTGCTTGGTTTATTTTTAGAGAAAAGGTATCAGACAGAGTCGTGACTTTGCTAAATTATTTGTAAAGGTAATTTTAAAAGACAGGTGTGGCATGTTTCCTGTAACCAGATCCTATATATATAAAGAAGGAAATGTGTGCCAACCCCTCACCTCCCTAACATTGGAGGCAATAGCCATTTTCCTGTCCTCCACATTGCCCCAGCCAGGCAGGATTCAGGACAGGCTTGGCCATTTCCCCACTTTCCTCAAGTACTCCAGTCAAGTCAGGTTTAGGCTCAGGACAGGGCTCTACAGACAGACAGCCTTTTCCTCACTGTCTGTAATATCTTCTCTCTGATCTAGTCAGGAATGTATCGAGCTGGCCAAAGGAAATTTCAAATCCCTTCACACAAAACAGCGGAAAAGACAGGAGCAGCAAGCAGACAGCTTTTCCTATGACCCTATGGGCTCTTCATCCACACATTGGAACCATTACAGCTAAACTACATTTTAAAAACTATCATCACTGAATTGGATAGGCTGGTCTCTTTCTTTTTTTCTTGTCAGTGCTCCCTAAACATTTTTATACAACAGTCATTTACACACTGAAAATAATCTAGAGAAAATTTAATGCATACGTAATGGGCTATGGCCTAGATTTAGTGGCTAGATACTTGCCTAGCACACAGGAAGTCTGCAGTTCAATTCCCAGCACTGCATAAACAAACAGGTGTTGTGACTCACACTTGTAATCCCACCTCTGGGGGGAGGGGCAGAGAGAGGAGTGGGAGGATCAGGTGTTCAAGGGAATTCTTCACTACTTAACTAGTTTGAGGCCAGTTTGGAATAGACCTTGGGTGAAGCTGGAGGAGGAGGAAGATCGAGAGGAACAGTGAGAGGTGAAGGAAGGGAGGGGGAGCAGGAGGAAGAGAAGGCAGTGGAGAAACACACACACACAGAGTAATTGTTAAATATGTTTTAATCGTCAGTAATTAAAACAAAATTAAAAATAAAAAGGACACAGAAAGTTGCCCATGGGTTATCCAAACATAGCATGTCATTTTAATATAAGAGCCTTGAGCATTCTTGAATTTTCCTATTTGTGAAGCCCTGACACCAAAACTGAGGGAAGACTGGATCTAGAAACTTGAGAGAAAGAGAGAAACCAACCAATGCCCCATCCCTAAGGTGTCATAGATGGCCTAGGAAGCAAAGCTTCCCTAAGAAAATGTGACTCTCAGACCTGTTTCTGAATGGGCACTTAAAGCAGCAGCAAGGGCATGTAGCCTTCTCTGAGGTGGCTTTAAACATCTTCCTCCAGGAAGCACACACTCCCGGGCTGGCGCTGGATTTTGCAAGGCTGGTGTAAGAGCAAGCCTTTTGGGCCATAAACGGAAGCAATGTGGCCTGAAAGTTCATTAGTTCATCAGACATAGGTTCTTAAGCATATTTTCATACTAATCATGTGCTTTATCCTCTGGAGTAGGCCTTAGAAGGCATTGGCTAACTCTGTCATATTCATGCCACTATTATACCAATGGTCAAATCTTGCCACACAAGTCATTATTCTGTTCCACAGCTGATTAAGGTTGTTGATGACTCCCCCAACCTCAGCAGAATATGTAACATTTTTCCAGTACCTTGTACCCAAGAAGCTCAACATTCTCATGGGTGCCAACCAAAGAGAAACCAGGATTATAATTTTTCCTGAAACCCTGGCTAACGGTGGTATCAACAATGAACACAGATCAGATCACTGCTGTATAAATGACATTTTAGCACCTCAGAAACTTCTTGGGATTTTCGTGCCACAGGTGAATGTGGCCTACCATTGTCATCTCTTTAATTAAGATGGCAACCTTATTTAATGGGTTCTATGGGCAATTAAATTTCTAAGACCCTACATAAAGAGACCAAGTAGCCAGTTCCACTGAGGAACAGCCTGCATGAGGAACCGCTCTGCCACTGAGGCAGATGAAAATGTTTGTTTTTGGAAATGAGAGTACATGGGCTGAGGAGTTGATTCAGTTAATAAAATACTTGCCATATAAGTATAATGGGCTGAGTTTCACCCCAAGAATCTACATAAAGAATAAAATATGATGATGCATATCAGAAATTCCAGAGACAGGGAAGTAAAGGCAGGAAGATGCTTGGGCTAGCTAGCCAACCTAGAGAGAAAGATAGAGAAAGAGAGAGAGAGAAAGAGAGAAGGGGAGAAAGAGAGAGGGAGAGAAGGAAGGAGAAGAAAAAAGGAAGAAAGAAGAAAGAAAGAGAGAAGGAGAGAAGGAATGAAAAGAAAGAAATGAAGGAAGGAAGAGAAAGAAAGAAAGAAAGAAAGAAAGAAAGAAAGAAAGAAAGAAAGAAAGAAAGGAAGGAAGAGAGAAAGGAAGAAAGAGAGAGAGAAAGAGGAAGAAAGAGGGAAGGAGAAGAAAGAAAGAAAAGAAAGACAGAAGAAAGAGGGAGAGGGAGAGAGAGAGAGAGATCTCCTGAGGAATGCCAACAAATGTAGTCCTCTGGATACCACTTACCCCCCTACCCCCACCCACACAAACAAGAGTATACTTTACTGAGCTCCTAACCAGTCTTGAAGATGTCCTTGGCACTGGGTTGTCACATGGGCCACAGCCTTTTCCCATGAGCACCATCTCCAGCGAGCACCATTCTTCGACAAGAACCCTACTGAGGTTCTTGACTTGCTTATCTATAGCCATGCCTCAAAGTTTTAGAATCATGGTTGCTTGTATCTGACTAGCACTCTGTAAATGTTTATGAAGTCATGCTGCTGTAACTGCTAGTCACAGTTGACCGTGCTGAACAAGCAGTCCAATCATTTTAAGAATGTCTATCTTTGGGGAGAAATCATATTTCCAATTGATGCTGGTGAGATTTTCTTAACTACAAGAGCAAAACCTACTGGTCACACAAACATGTTAAATTCAGAGTAGCATGAGTGAAGGGAAACAGTGAGAAGAACCTTCCCACCCTTCTGATGGGGACACCCCAAGTCTCTCTGTGCTGCTGGCTTCCTACCCATACAGTTGGCATTACAGTGATGACTACTTTCAGTCTTTTTAATATAATGTACCAGCTTTTCCACACTTGCCTGTGAGTATTCTCAAAGAACACGTTTCTAGTAGCCACAGTGTTGGGTTATATCAATGTTTTAGGATTTAGTAATTTAATTACTTTCTTTCAGGGGCATTTTGGTTGTTTTTGTGTTTTTCCATAGAATGAATAAGGTTTCTGTGAATATTCCAAGGTATGAACATTAACAACTAACCCAGTTATGTCTACATGTGAGATTCTAGAAACAGAATGGCTCTCCAAAGCTGAAAGTCAAGATGACTTCAAAGATTTGAAGTCGTGTGCAGCACAGAGTAGGGCTTCACCTTCACCACTTTGGGAGAGAAGCAGGGATGGTCTCTCAGATTCAAAGCATAGTCTTGGAAACCTGACCTGGTTAACATGAAGAGCCCAGATGCCCACACATCCAAAACCAAAGGTGGAACAAGTAAGCCTGAGAATTTTGCTGACTCAGCAAAAATGTATTCATTCTCCTTTACTATTAATGCCTTAAAAATGTGTGTGCATGCATGAATATGTGTAGTGTGTGTAGTGTGTGTGTGTGTGTGTGAGAGAGAGAGAGAGAGAGAGAGAGAGAGAAAGAAAGTCTCTGTGTGTGTGTTTGTGTGTGTGTGTTCTTTCAAGTGAGTAGAGGGCAAAAGTGGGCATCAGAAGTCTTTTGTCTGTCTCCACCTTATCTTTTGAGTCTGAGTTGTTGTGTTGCTGCTGAGGGCCATGTCTGGGTCCATGGCTATGTAGCAGCAGGGGTCAGTGTCTATTACACGGGGAACATGAGGATGTCCGTAGTCTGGGCAGCCGGCCAGGGACCATGTGGATGTCCAGAGGCTGTGTAGAGCTGGCCTCACCCCCTACTGACTGTGGCTCTCTGGAGAGTTGACCTCACATCTCATCAGCTGCAGTAGGCCCTGAGCCTCATCAGGGCAGCACAGTGGAACTGGCTCTGGTAGCGGGGGTGAGGGTGAGCTGGCCCTGCCACTCCTCAGCCATAAGGTGGCATGGGCACTGAGGTGATGCCTTCTTCCTTGTTACCTGGGGCAGTCAAGAGAGCTGACCACAGGGTTCTGAGAGTGGAAGAGCTATTCCTGACTCTCACTAGCTGTCACATTAGCCTGGGTGACATGGTGGAGCTGGTCTTAATGGCTAATGTGTGGATGAGCCCACCCTGAGTGGGTGAGAGCAGGAGAGCTGGCCTGCGGGAAGCGGATGCAGCCACATGGACCAAGATGTTTACTGCCTTGCCCGAGCATGCACAGTGAGGCTGCATGTGTGGGCTGCCTGCCAGGCTGGATTGTTCCTCGTGATCCGGACCTGTCAGCCTATCCGTGACTTACCTGAGCTTGTGCCTGGAGCATGTGTGAATTCTGATTGGATGAGGTGGGGTGGAGCTAGAAGGAGGTCAGTCAGCACGATATAGTGTTTTAGCCCTTGCCCTAAGTAGAAGCTAGCTGTAGTAAGAGAAGCTGTTGTAAGGGGAGTTTTGTAAGAAAAGCTGCAAGAAGGAGAACAAGTAATGAAGCTGTTTCGTGAACCTGACTTGGTGTCTGTGTCATTCCTGTCGCCACGGGAACGAAGGACCTGTAGCACTGGCCCAAACCTGCACTTAGGAGAGTGGGCCCTGTGCCTTGCCTGGATTGCACAGTGGAGCTGGCTGTGGATGTGTGGGAGTGGGTAAGTCCTGCCTCAAGAGCATGAGAGCCTGGCGAGCTAGCCCTGCCTCCTGCCTATGGGAGCAGTGCTAGAGAGCTCACCCTGGTGGTGCAAGTAAGGGTGAGTTAGCAGGCTAACCAGCTGAGCTACCACCCAGGTCCAGATTTAGGGCTTTGAGATGGCTCACCCCAAAATCGACATCATTTGTGAACTCTTGGGGCACATGAAAGGGCCAGTCCTGCCAATCCAAAGCTGCAGGATCTCCATGACACAGGACAGCAACAGGATAACCAGGAGAAGTTCCTGTGAGGATCCCTGTGACCCTGTGATGGTGTCACAGAGACCTCGAACCAGACCAATGAACTCACTGCCATGAACATTTGCAAATGAAGATGTGTGAACAGAGGGGTATACTGTGGGACACACTGTGACACACTACAGCTTCCTCCATTGGAGGTTTTCTATGCCCTGTTTTATTTCATTTATTTTTGTTTGCTTGTGTGCTTTTATTTTCTGGGATTTGCAAGGGCAGAGGACAGATAACAGGGGACAGGTAGATGAGTAGGACTGGGTTGCACGATATAAAACTCACAAAGAATCAATAAAATATTGAGGGTGGGAGTGGGTTTGCTTATGAAATCCAGCCCTTACTGACTGGCTAGAACTAACTGACCCATAAGTTCTATGGGTCTCCTTTCACAATACCCTCCTTCCACAGTGCTAGTCATAGAGACATGCAATCATGGGCAACCTTTATGTGCCTCCTGGGCATCCAGATTCAGGGCTTCCTGATTGCACAGCATTCACTGTACTGAATTACCCATAACCCCAGACACTCAGAACTGCTTCTATTCACTTTAAGACACATCCAGTCTCCCTTACAAATAGATGTGAACTAATGTGTTAGAATTTAATCATGGTAAGGAGAGAAACGTTTATGGGACTTCTAGAAAGGCTTCCTCTAAGCAGAGGAGGTCATAAGATATCCTTTATATCTCTGTCCCGTTCTAGTTTTCAGAAAGTAAATATAATAGCTGGGACTCCAGCAGTCATTGCAGGGTCTAAAAGTGAAGTCAAACTCTAAATATGCTGAAGAAGCAAAGCAAAACTTGAACATTGTTGACACCAGGGAAAATTATATTGCCCTGAGACTAACATGCCCTTCAATATTGATAGAATAAACACTAGGAGTTAAGTCAGCATTGGTTTGAGCTTTCTCTCGTAGGCAGCCAAGTCAAGTCTTAATTGATGGAAATGTTCCTCCTGTATAGCCATTGTGAGGATAATGTGGCTTATTAACATACGTGGCATATAGCATGCACTCAGAAGGTAAGGTCCTAGCTTACAAATTGGCATCTAGTTTTTATGCCCACCGTGTGCTGACTTCTGAGAACCTTTCCTCTCTTGATTTTCCTCTAATGTGAATTCACAACAACCCTGTCCTCTGACTCCAGTTGTAAATATTCCTGCTGATCAGAGAGCAGTTTATCTGCACGTAAGTTCATCTCCTTCTGCTCTTCTGCTTGCCGTCGGAAAGCCCAGGTTCCTGTTCATTGACTGGGAGTTCCAGGCCCACATGTGTTCCTCAGAAATACCATAATCATTTCCACATCTCCCAATAATTACCTCAAATATTGGCTCATCATACTTATCCTTCAGATAATATGTTGCTCCTAGAAGCTATCACCCACCCAGAGCCTGAAGTTCTCATGCCTTCACTGGACACACCTGACAGATCCTCAGCTCCCTACCAGGAAGCCTTCTTCTCAAGTTGGGAATCAGGACATAAACTGCCTCACGTGGTGTGGAGGAAGCACGTTGTTCTCTCCTGTTTTGTACCACCTCCTCTTTAAGGATAGACATTCGGAGATATAAGTAGGGTAAAGGACTCATTCTAGTGTATGAAATTAAATCAGTCCACTCAGTGTGATGGTTAATTCTTCCTGTCAATGAAGATTAGATTTAGATTTAGATTTAGATTTAGATTTAGATTTAGATTTAGATTTAGATTTAGATTTAGATTTAGATTTAATCACCTTGGAGATGAATCTCTGGCTGCCACCATGAGAATATGTGAACATCATCACACCATGGGCTGTGGTCCTAGACAAGGTATAAAAGAGAATGAGCAGAACACCAACATTCATTTCTTCCTACTTCCTGACTGGATGCAATGTGACCAGCTGCCTCACACTCTGCTGCTAAGCCTAGTATTTTGTGAAATTTCATCACAGCAGTGAGAAAAGTAATTAATAAAGCCAGTCACAGAGTGATTTGCATGATTTTGGTCAGTGGATAGAGTTTTTTTTTAAGCAATTGTTTTATTTGCTTTTGTTTGCAAATATACATGCAAATACAAATGGGAAATAATTATATTTAATAGTGAAAAAAAACTGGAAACAATTTAAGAAGCGGCAGAGTGTGTCTAAATGCCATTCCAGCCATGGATAGGCCTAGCTATTACAAAAGAGGTTCTCATAAACTGGGAAACAAGAATGTTCTCAATGAATGTACACATGGCAAGAGCAATGTTGCTGCTCCAACTGGGAAACAAGAATGTTCTCAATGAATGTACACATGGCAAGAGCAATGTTGCTGCTCCGTCCTTTGTCTGCTGTCTGCTCTCTGCTGACTTTCCAGGTATGCTCATGCATTTGTGGGACATTTCTACACTCACTTCCTCCCCGCACCCTCTCCTCCCTGCCAGCAGCAGTGCCCTGGTCTGTGGACCTCTGACTTCTGTAACTCTGATGGCCTTCCATGCTTCTGTGTCTCCTGCCTTTCAAGTATTAAAATTGAATGTCCCTAAAGGGAAAGGGGAGAAATGAAGGGGTTTAAACAGGGAAGGAGTGGAGGGCTAAGGCAGAGGAGGGGTTTGTGGGAGAGATACCAAACACTAATGGTGAGAAATCAATATGGAAACCTATTATTTTATAAGCTTCCTATAACTACTTCTTCATATAAAAGAGATTAATTGGACTTTCACTATACAGGTTTATGCTCTTTCTTGAAGCCATAGCTCGCCAAACAAAAAATCCCGGGGCCAGGTGTGGGAGACCTACTCTCCCCTCAAGTTATTGATCAGAAGTGTCCTAGAGACACCCAAACAATACAGACTATTTCCTTTGCTTTTCATTTCTCAGTGAAGTTGATGGTGAGATCTTATTACCAAAGACTCCATACACTTGGGTCACAGAACATGGGGAAATCAAGTTGGTGCTGAACAAGAACCTCCCTCCATGCTACCTAGCTCTCTTAGCACTAGAAGGTGCTACACGTGCTGCTGGAGGTGGGGTGGGGGGAGTCACCAACAATCTTCCCAAGATGTGAACCTCATGAACTATTATAATGACTGACATATAAAGATAATATCCGTGGATATAATAGTCACATCAATGTTATCTGAGGGGGTGGGGGACTCTTTTTGATTGGATTCAAGGTCTGCTCAACAGAAGGAAACACATGCCTGGATTGTAAATCTAGCCAATAACACATGATTGGTGAACTGACAGGCCTCAGGGTGAACCTGCTGCCCTTGTTCTGACAAATGGACATAGTATCAAACTACTCTCTGAATTAATACTTTTCTATCCATAGATTAGGGCAGCTCTCAAACCTCATCAGAGACGTTTCTTTGTGCAGTGGATGTGGTTAACACAGATGCACAGCTGGTTAACGTGCACAGGCTAAGCATTGGCAGAGTGCTCAGCCACAAATGGGACATCTATAGGATGCCCCTCCCCAAAGCTGAGGGATCAACACAGGATGGGAGACAGAAAGCTGACAGGAGCTTGAGGTCAAATGTAACCGGACTGCTACACTCATGAACTCATAGCAGCTGTGGTTAACTGCACAAGATCAAGCCAGTCACACTCTAGCATCAAATGGGAAGAGGTACATGAGTCCAACCCATAACTAGGAAGCTATAGACATTTCTTGATAGCTTTGGTGAGGGAAGTCATGTTTTTGTAATGAGATAACTCCTGATAGGCCAATCACTTTTTAGTTGATGGCCCTATATCCAAGAGTATATGGGTGGCCCAAATTATAATGGATAGATAATAGGAGAAAGAGGATATGGAAGAGGGAAGGAAGGAGGGAGGGAGGAAGAGAGGAAAGAAAGAAAAGATGGAAGGAAAGGAGGAAGGAAGGAAAGAATGCATGTTAAGAATTGGGGAAGGAAGGATGAGCAAATTTGAAAGGGGTTAGGGGAGAGATTGGGGTGAATATGATAAAATATACTGCATGAGATTCTCAACAAATTAATCAAAACCCCATTATCATCATTCTCCTACACTCTTTGTTCCCATAACCTATTCTTTACGCTTATCTCCACTGGCTGCTATAGCTTGCTCAGCTGTGCTGTCCTCTCACCGGACAGTGTGTCCCCTTCTTTCTCTGTCTCTTCAGCGTTCTGGTCCCTTTGAGCTCATTCCTCTTGGCCTTAGAGATGGTAACACTTGAACAGCCCAGCCATCAAATCCTCTGCCTGCTAGGTTGCTCAGCATTGCTGGAGACGATGGTGGCCTAGTCAGTTACAGGGTTCCTTCCTCATTCCAGAATCTTCCTATTCCTAATTTCTCAGCCTGAAGATTCACCTATATTAACCCTTCCCTGTCATTGGAGACAGTCTTCTGTCTGCTGTAGACTCTTCCTTGTGAATCATCTTGTCTTACTCCCCGAGCTTCTCCTCCAGCACTTACTACCCCCATAGTCACAACTTTTTCTGCTGCAACTTAAAAATACCCTGATGGAGCTGAGTGTGGTTGGGTATGCCTGTCTTCTCAGTATTCAGAGGGGCAATCCAGGAAGATAAAGAGTTCCAAGAGCCAGGATGGTATAGTGGGCCTCGGTCTTTAAAAAAAGAACAGCAACGAAACCAACTAATTTACAGTTTCAAAAAATGATGGGTTTCCTCACACCTGTTCTAGCTGAGTACTTCATTCACACAGGTGCATAGATGTGCTGGTCTCTTCTACTTCCTGAAGTCTATGATAAAGACATCTGGAAATGATAATGTCGAAAAATTTGTATTTAAAGAAAATGAGCTGAAAGTTTAGACAAATAGACTGAAGAAAATAAGCATGTGCCTCTACACCCTTGCTAGGTGGCAAGAATGAACAGAATCTTTGCAATAGCGAGCATTTCTGTATAACATAGGACACTGGGTATGGTGCAGCAATGTGTGCTCTGATGGTTATCTGAATGCCCCTAGGACACTACCTTGACACCTATGTTCTGGCACCTGTGTTCTGATACCTGTGTCCTGGCACCTGGGCCCTGACACCTGTGTCCTGTCACCTGTGTCCTCACACCTGTGTCTTGGCATCTGGGCCCTGACACCTGTGTCCTCACACCTATCACACTGTCCAGCACAGGTCACATCTGTGCTCATTTGGTAGCTCAGCCATCATGTCTGGAAACTGTCCTCTGTAGTCACTGCAACTCAATGGAGGACAGTAGCAGTGATGGGGGTGGAGTGGGGGCAGGGAGGAGGTGGGGTTAAAGAGCTCTCCTGCCAGGCCTCACTTACTGCACACTTGAAGCAAGAGTTTCCTGAGAAAAATTAACTCTACTCGTGTTCTTGACGCGTGAACTTTTTGGAAATTTAATTATAACAAATATATTCTATTTCACATTTCAAACTATTTTTTTTAATTTTCTAAAGTTTCTTATAGGTACACATTATATGTTGAGCATTGCCCAATCTACTCTGGGTTTACCTCTCCTCTCCAGTTAGTTCCTTCTGCTTTCCTGATATACAAATAATTAATACATATCATATATATATAATTACTATGTATATCATATATAAATATATACATATAATTACTATATATAAATACATATACATATAATTACTATATGTGTGTTATGTATATATATGATTTTATATGACTATTCAAGGTCTATGAAGCACAAATGATAAAAATCATACGATGTTTGTCTTCCTGAAAGCTGGCTTAATTCACTAAACAGGATTGCCTTTAATTGAACCCATTTATGGAATTCCCACAAATTCTATAAATACATTCTTTATGGTTGAAAAAAATCCTCTGTGCACATATATCACATTTTCTTCTGTATCAATTCTAAGCAATTAAAAGAAAAGGAAAAAAACTGAAGAAAGCCAATTATGGTGGTACTTGCTAATAATCCTAGCACTCAAAAGGCAAGCACTCAGAATTGCTAGTTTAAGACCTACCTAGGCTACATGGAATGTTCGAAGCAAGCCCCTGCTATGCAGCATGACCCTCATTCAAAAATAAAAGGGAAGAGAGAAAGAAAAGAAAGCTGAAGGGAAGTGACGGAGGAGTTAGCCCAGGGAAACTTCGTTGATTATATCAAGTTGGTGTCAGATGAAACGCCATTTCAGAACCCGAGAAACACTGATGAACAAGGTCAGGCCCCTGCCCTGTGAGAACAGGAGAGGTCAGGCAGGGCCTTCCCCTGTAAGGGCATCGGCACCAGCTGGAAGAGGAGTAGACATGCTACTATAGGAAGACAGCTCTAATCTATGGCAGGCAGGAGGAAATGCTGAGGGGGAAGTGCCAACGAAACTCAGGGCTTGGCAAATTATAACAGAGTGTCTTATTCCCCTGAGGTTTTTGCTCATACTTGTCTCTCTGGGAACGGAGCAAGTTTGCATGCCTGTGCACCCTCATGGTACTCCACTTCCACTGACCCTCCCGTGAGGATGGATCCTTCAAGCCGAGATCAGTGAAGGCTCTAGGCCAGAGCTGGGTTGTGTAGGTTTCCATCTCTCAGATGGCATTGGTCATTGGTAACTTTTGAATCTCGACAGTCCACTGAAGGGTCAGCCCCAGCTGGTGACATTATCGAGGTTCTGGAAACTATAGGAAATAGCACCTAGCTGTAGGAAGTAGGTCACAGGGCACGACTTGGTTACTTTTCTCATTATTGTGACAAGATACCCGAGAACAGTGAATACCTCCTGAGGGTGGATTTAATGTGGTCCACAGGTTGAGGGCATGGTCTCTCATGGTGGGAAAGGCATGGTGTCAGGAATGTGAAACATCGGAGTCAGGAAGGAGAGAGAGAGACAGAGAGAGAGACAGAGACAGAGAGACTAGCTTTCTCCGTTCTTCAGTTCAGGACCTGAGTTTATGTGATGGCGCCACCCACTTTCAGGATGGGTCTTCCCCTCCCATTAAACCTGTCTGCGAATGCTCTCAAAGACGCACTACAGAAGTGTTTCCACAGTGATTCTGAATCCCATCAGGTTGACGATGAAGATGAGCCGATGCAGGGAGCATGACTTTAAGGGGCATCGAGGCTCTAGCTCTTGCCTGACTTTTTTTTCCTTCCTGGGTGCCCGGAAGTAAGCAGATTGGCTAGAGAACATGGATTCACAGTGATGCTCTTCTTCAGCGCAGGCCCTGAAGCAGCAGAGGTAAATGCTATGGGGTGAACTTTTTTTCAGTGCACCGTTCTCAGGGCAAAATAAGTACCCTGAAGACGTGTACCTCATCCTTCTGCTCTATAGGTCCCTGTTGACATATTTAGTCTTTCCACTCTAGGGCCCGAGTACATGCTCAAGAACCTGCGCCCTTGAACTTCCCACCCTCTAGCAAGATTTCTGGAGTTCTCCGCACTTACAGGAAGAGTAGGAGGAATGAACGTTCCATTAAATGTAACTTGAACAATCTGTTTTATTAAAGCAAGCCGATCATAAATCAGAAAAATAGGTGGAATCTAAATTACATAAATGAGACAGGAAGTTGGCCATAGCCCCATCTTGGCAGGCCATCATACCAGGGCTCCACAAGGTCACTATGGTAATTCATTTTCTAAAATTACTTAATGCTGCTGTCTATAGCCAAATAGTTATTTATCTTCAAGTACAACTGTGTGTCACTTCAAGGTAAAATTGATACTTAGAAATCCAAGTTTATACTCAAGCAAATTGTTATGGACCATAGAACTAGATTTTTTTTAATAAAGGGATGTTCATTAAGTACTTTAAAACAAGATTCCACTGACATTTGTTTTGTTTTGTTTTGTTTAAATCTCTTTTTATATTGACTGGGGAGTTTGCTCAATTGGTAAAGTACTTGCTTTATAAGCAGGTGTACCAGAGTCTGATCTCCAGCAGCTGTACAAAAAAAAAAAAAAAAATAGGGAGCTATCTCAGTAGGTAAAATGCTTGCTGTGCAAGTACGAGGACTTGACATCAGATATCTCAAAGCCAAGAAAAAAACACACAAATGTATTGGTGCACCTTTGTAAGTCTAGTACTGATACAGAGACTGAAGGAGGATACCAGGGTTTCACTGGCCTCACAATCTAGTTAAAACAGTGGGTTCCAGATCCAATGAGAGATCCTGTGTTTGGAATAATGATGGAGGTGGTGGTGGTGGGGGGGAGGAGGAGGAGGAGGAGGAAGAGGAGGAGGAGGAGGAGGAAGAGGAGGAGGAGGAGGAGGAGGAGGAGGGGGAGGAGGATGGTAATGATGATGATTATAATGATGGTGATGTGGAGAGGCATCTGAGGATGACATCTCCACACCAACTCTAGACTCCACATACACCACACAGGTAAGCCCACCCATACGCATGTGGACACACTCCCTTGCACTGCCTCTCCTGAAACACAGCTCCTATCATGTCTAAATAGTTTTCTACGGAGGACTATTACAATCAGCATCTAAAATTTGTGCTAAGGTAAGTTCCAAATATTTGAGTGCCTTCATGCTGCTGTCAGGCCAATCAATGGAGTCAATTCTAACTTCCGTTCAAAGTAGGATAATTAATAAGAGATCATTTTGTGGTTATTGACTTAGCTCAATGCAGCCTTGAAAAATAGCCAAAAAAATATCTACACAGGCACTAGGAAGAGTTTATCTCCAAGACAACCACACAAACCTTCTTCCATATTTCTAGAGAAGATTTTTCTACTTACCTGTCTCCAGCAAGGCAAGCCTACATATACTAACAAATAAATGCAGTGAATATCCCACGGTCAGCTGGTGTAAGTGCTCCCTACATTAGTGCCACTTCCTCCCTCCGCAGGTGTCTGGTCACATCTCTGTTGAAGTTCATTTGCATTACCTAAAGATGATGGACAACCTTGGACAACAAAGGAAGCCAAGCATTCATTAGACTTTTGCAAGAAGCAATTAGACCATTCTAGAGACCTTAAGTTCCCACATATTAAAACAATGTAGCATACACATTATTCAAAAATGCTGTGGAAACAGCATTATATCGTTACAAAAGTGCAGCCTTTGCTCCAATACTCTCAACCAATCTTAAGAAAACAAGGCAAGAACTTCATGGTTTCTTAGTGAAAGGTAAATTTGACACACAATTGAGGAATGGGAAAACTCAAAGAGAAATAGCTGGGTTCTAAGGTAAGAAATTGATTCTATCTGGACTAGAGGACATGTCCTAGTTTGGTATCTATTGCTGACCAAAGCCAACTAGGAGAGGAAAGGATTTATTTCATGGTACAGTTATGTATCACAGTTCATTACTGAAAGTCGTCAGGACAGGGACTTAAACAGGAACCTGGAGGCAGGAGCTGAAGCAGACTATGGAGGAGTGCTGCTCACAAGCTTGCTTCTTATGCTTGCTCACCCTGTGTTCTTATACACTCCAGGACCACCTGCATGCAGGTGGCACCACCCACAGTGGAGTTGACCCTTCCACATTGATCATTAATCAAGAAAATGCCTGCTGACAAGCCCACAGGCCAATCTGATGGAATTGTTTCCTCAGTGGCTAGTCCCTCTTCCTAGCATCTTTACTTTGCATCTGGTCTTTGGTTGGTTGCCAAAACACAGGATGGACAGGTCTATTGAACACAGAATGCTGGAGGAGACTCTAACCAGGGTCCTCTAAGAACTGTATCTTCTTTCTTCCTCAAGTACAAGGGCTTTCATGGCAGCTTTTAAACACAGTTTTAGTTGAGATACAAATAGGTTTGCTTGTTTCCCGAAATTAAAAGTGTAAAGCCCAGATCACGAGTTATACCAAAACTTCTTTTCTCACAAAAGAGATCTTAATTTGTACAGATGGGATTCCATCAGCCTGACTTTTTCCTTCTGCATGAAGTTCCACATTCTCTGCAGCAGGGGCATTACTAGAACTTTATGTCCTTTCTCCTCTTCCCACGTTCTATGTGGCAGGAAGCTGCTGGTCCCTTCTGCCTCTTTAATGTGAGGGTATAGAGAGCAGCTGTACCTAGCACAGGACATTGCCATCTGTATGCATTTGCCCAGCCAATGTCATTGTGAGGACAAAAAGAAGTTTCCAGGTCTTCAAAGATGAAGGCAAAATGAAGAATAGCCATCTCGGCCTGGCTGCACATTGGGAGTGATCTTTCTTTCTGGTGTAACTACTGAAGTAATGAAAGCTGTAGACATCAGTGTTCTGATTCCATAAGCTCTTGTTTCACAACTTCATTAGAACATACATTTTTACAAAGAAGTTCTGAGAGGTGGGGTGTAGGGATATGTCCACAGTCAAGCTGAAGAGGAGCCTTTACTTGCAGACATGATCCCAGTGAAGTGTATGTGGAGGCCAGCAGACAGCAGGTAAGACAGAGGAAGAAATTGGAGGATTGCACTTGGTATGAACTGTGGAGGGCCTTCTGTTTCCTATGAAAAACCACAAGCTGGATCAATCCGGTTAGGTTTTAATTAGAGTGGGAATCAACTGGGAAACCAAATTCCAAGGCTAATTCTAGCTCTGTCCAAAAACAAAAACAACAATAAAAAGGGAAGCTCAATTAGACATTGTCTTATACTTCTCAGTGAAAATGGAAGCATCTGCATAATTAGAAAAAGACATCATTCATCCAACACAAATTAGGAGGCTCCTGCACGGAGGGCGCGTGCACAATTATGTGAGGGTGGGTAAGAATTTCTATAACTCCGAGAACATGTTTACCGAATTACACAGCCTTTGATGAAATCCTCATTGCATCCTGTTCTCAGGGCTGCATGAAGGGAGTTATCCTTATCTTTAAATGAACAAATGCCAAGAATATCCCATCCCAATCATCTCTCTCAGCAGAGAATGAAAAAATGTGTAACTTTTTAAAAATAAAAAAAAAAAATTAAAAAACTGAATGCACACTTAACGGCTCCTTTTCTATGCTGGTTATATTTTCCAAACTCATTTTTATTGAATTGGTCTAGCTGAAAATTTAATTGGCTTCCTATAAGACAAAAATAGGCTTTTTTTATGACAGTTGTACTGAATTTTAAAAATGCAAA
Organism: Mus musculus; assembly: GCF_000001635.26. Taxonomy (NCBI): domain Eukaryota; kingdom Metazoa; phylum Chordata; class Mammalia; order Rodentia; family Muridae; genus Mus; species Mus musculus. The sequence goes on along the minus strand of NC_000074.6, from coordinate 127,741,928 downwards.
ATAGAAAAATAAAATTATGCAAACACAGTTCCTCAGAGCATTAACTCCATCTCGCTTTCCCTTGGAAATCCAGACTGCACACCTGTCATCTCTATGAGTCCAGAAAATTATCACACAGGTGACCATGGAAAGCCATGTCTCACTTGGTTTAGAAATGGAAGCTACCCACTCAGATGGGAATTCAATATTCCATGTGTGTGGGCAAGAGGAGGTATGTATGCGAAGAGCAGGCCAAATCCAATCTTATGATCTACCTTGTTCTTAAGATAAAACTTTTCATTATCCTGGAGCTCATCAATTTGGCTAGACCAGAAGGACACCAAACGCTAGGGATCTATTTGTCTCCATCTTCATGTTACCTGGACTTGGCTTTTTTTTTTCCCAATGTTGTTTCTGGGAACTGAAGTCAGGTTTTTATGATTGCATGATACACACTTTGCTGGCTGAGGGTCTCCCAACTCACAACACTGTGGTTTCATCTAAGGGAAGAGCATCATCTAACATCCCCTCCCTCACCCAGTTCCTCACCAAAGAGCAGCTCTTGAGGATCTGCTTCATATATGTCTCTATAGAGAGCTCAGGAAAGCTTGCCTGCTCCTAAACAAATGGAAGAGTCAGATTCTGCAAGCAACATGGTGCCAAAACTGTTTTGTTCAATGGAAAATTTGGTTTCTGTACACAGAATAAACACATTTTTAATGAATATTTTTCTTTCCTCTACCAAAATTCTTAAGAGACAAAAAGTGTGTATTATTCAGATTTGAAGTGTTTTCTCTTCCCCCCCCCCTCTCTCTCTCTCTCAATTCAGGCTGTACTCTTGTATAAAGACTGAAGGTTTATATTAGTGAAGTCCCTGTATTTAGCATGATGGGCTGGGGAGACTGTTGCTCTTTATAATGACAGAACTTTTTGTCAAGTCTCGATAGTCAGTGGAAGGCCAGCCACACTCTAGAGAATAGCCAACAGATACCGGACCCTAGGATTGTCCACTTCCTAGGGCAGTGGTCAACCAGGAGGAACACCTCCTGAGTTCCATCCCAACTCCCATAGAGAATGCAGCACAATTCCTCGGGGTACGGAGGAGAAAACATCCTGCTAGCAGCATCGCAGGGAAGACTATTACTAAGTAAGAAGACACACTCTTAGGAACTCAGGGTAAAGGATTTACTGTGGATGAAATAATCCATGTACTTCAAGAAAAGAGTGGGTTAGGCTGGGCATGGTGGCATATGCTTGTAATTCCAGTATTCAAAAGGGAGAGATAGAAAGATGAGGAATTCTAGGTCATCCTTGGCTACATAGTGAGTTCAAGAACAGCCTGGGCTATATGAGACCTTGACAGAAATGGGATAGAGACAGACAGACAGACACACACACACACAGAGAGAGAGAGAGAGAGGGAGAGAGGGGGGAGAGAGAGAGATTGGGGGACTCTTTCTTCTAAATGAGTTTCTTTTTCTATGCCTAGAATTTATTTTAAACAACCCCATACTTAGCATGATCTAAAATCCCCTTTCCCTGATCTAGAATGCCACTCAGCTATTTATTCCAACTATCTTCTTTTCCTTCTTTCTTTTTTTGTTTTGATTTTTTTCCCAAGACAGGGTTTCTCTGTTGGAGGAAGTGTATCACTGGGGGTGGGCTTTGAGCTTTAGAAAGCCCACACCAAGCTGGGCATGGTGGCGCACGCCTTTAATCCCAGCACTCGGGAGGCAGAGGCAGGTGGATTTCTGAGTTGGAGGCCAGCCTGGTCTACAAAGTGAGTTCCAGGACAGCCAGGGCTATGCAGAGAAACCCTGTCTCGAAAAACAAAAAAACAAAAAACAAAAAATAAATAAATAAAAAGAAAGAAAGAAAGCCCACACCATTCCCAATTAGTGTTCATTCCCTCACTCCCAGTCTCTCCAAATATCTCAACCAACTGGGATCTAAGCACTCAAAGATGTGAGCTTATGAGGCCTATGGGAACCATTCTCATTCAAACCATCACAAAGTCCAAGAGCCAGTGGTAAATAACCAGTCAAAGTTGCTCTCTGAGATCTGGGATGGGCATTCAAATGACTGTCAGTTCAGGTTCATAGTAGGATGGGGCAGAGAGAAAGCAAAGGGGAAGGAAGGAAGGAAGGAAGGAAGGAAGGAAGGAAGGAAGGAAGGAAGGAAAAGAGTGATAGATGGATAGAGGGAAAAGGGAGGGAGGGAGGGAAGGAGGGAAGATGGAAGGGAGGAGAGGGGAAAGGGAGGAGGGAGGGAGGGAAGAGATATGTGATTAGGAAGCCATAAAGATCTTACAGGGCCAAAGAACAGTCTCTCATCTGCTCCATGGGCATGGCTTCAGTTCCAGCCACATCTAACCCGAGAGATTCTGAAACAGAAAATGCCTAATTAAGCCAGGTGTGCTGGTCCAAACCAATAGTCGAACAACTTGAGATATAGAGGCAGGAAAATCAGAGGTTCAAGGCCATCCTCTGCCATAAATGAGTTCAAGGCCAGCCCAGGTTTCACATGACCCTGTTGCAAAAAGAAAAAAAGAAAGGAAGGGAGGGAGGGAGGGAGGAAGTCAGCCTAACTATATATACTAAGGTACCCATTTTATCTTCAAAGTCACCTTCTCCTCATATCTCCAGTACTGAGCTGCTTTCTGGTGCTCTAGAACCTCCTCCAGACCGCTCAACCCATTTCTTCCACAATGTGCACCATTCCCCAACCATAAAGACTGTCAGAGTCTACTAATACAGAGTTCTACTCCATCTGTGGAGTACAGAAGAAATGTTAAGAGGCATTGGCTAATATATGAGGGAAGCTGGGGGGGGGGTACGTAAGAACAACAGAGAACAGGCAGTTTTAGGGAAGTGTGTCCAAGAATGGAGCAGACACCAGAACCAGTACCATGTGTTAGCTTATGGAGCCTCAGAAGGCAATTTGACAATAAGAAAAATTGGAGTAGGAACCCAACCTTTAAAATGAGACTCAGAGTAAACAGTGCAGTCTGTGGAAGACAAAGAAGAATCCAAAAAAAGGCTGGGGACAGCTTAGTGAGAAAACACCTTTTCAGATCCTTCTCTTGATCAGCAGAGAGCCTTGCTAGTCTGTCATAGAAATCCTCATATTTTCCCATTCACACTCCACTCAGATCTGAGGAGATGGCTGTCAATGGCTACAGTGCAGGTATGAAGACCAGACTTTACCCCCCCAGAACACAAATGGGAAACACTTGGGCACGACAGAGTGCACCTGTAATTTCAATGCTGAAGAGGCAAGCTCATCTGTGCCTTCCTGGCCAGCCACCTGGCCTAATTACCCAGCTCCAGGTTCAGTGAGAACAACATCTCAGAAAATAAAGGGGACATTCCCTGAGGAAGGACAACTGAAGGTGACCTCTGGCCTCTGTGTGCATGGGCACAGGAACACACACGCGCTTGCACACACACACACACACACACACACACACAAAGAGAGAGAGAGACAGAGACAGAGACAGAGAGAAACAGAGAGAGAGAGAGACAGAGAGGCACAGAGATGGAGGCACAGAGACAGAGAGAGACTGAGAGACAGAATAGAGACAGACAGAGACAGAGAGCAACAGGCAGAGAGGTTTTATGGAAATATGATCTATAACTGAAGATGCCTTTAAATGACAAATTTCACCTCAGGGGTTTATTCCACAGATCCCTCCCTCTGCTTCCTCCAGAAAACTTTGTATTCATGTTTATTCCTGGTTCCTGATAACCGAATTAGAACAGTGAAATCAAACAGTCTTAAACAGTGGTAAGCAGTGTTTTTGCATTATGGGAATCTGAAATGTATTACTTGGGCCATCTTTATCCTATCAGCACGGAAGCAAAACCTGCTTCACTGAAACACTGCAGCTTGATTCATTTTTACCAAGGGTGGAACCTGTAATTGACTCAAAAGAAAAAAAAAAGGGAAGAAATTCATGTGTTTTATGGTAAAACGGATGTCTGTTTTAATCTTTGTAAGCCAGAGGGACTCTGTCCAAGAAGCTGTTTAATTTGATTCAACCCTGAGAACATCATCTCTTTTCCTTCCCAGTGGAAGACGGAACAGCTCAGAAGCTAATACAGGCACTTTTTACTCAAACATGTATGTACATCCTGGGTCCAACAGAGAGCCTGCTCTCTGTGGTAAGGAGACATCTTTCTCTGTATCCTGGCCACAAGACACTCAGCTGACAATCACTTCCAAGCAGATCATTGTCAACAAAATTCCTAGGCACTCAGAAGATCGCACAAATCACAATTTCATCCTCAACTAAATGTAGGGGTGAGTTTATGGGACCCAAGCAACAAGAGACAAACTCCCAATGCTTACTTTGTTGTAGCAAATGTTCCTCAAAACCCAATTAAACAGGGATGAGGATGTAGCTGGGTGTTAGAACATTTGCCCAGAATCACAAGTACCTGGAGTCAATTACCAGCACTGGTTTAAAAAGAAAACAAAACAGTAGGGTATTAAAGGAAGGTATCATCAGCCCCAATCCAACATTCTAGTTAACTCACACAACATGCATCTGTGCACATGTGTGTGAATGAGTGTCTGTGTGCCTGTGTATGCATGTGTGTGTGTGTGTGTGTGTGTGTGTGTGTGTGTATCTCTGTGTGTGTATTTGTATCTATAGGTTTCACAAAGCACTTGAGCACATGTATAAAAGAAACGGAGTGACCATGCTTGTCCTGTCATTTTTAAGAAAGTACATCTTCATCAACACAGTATTCACTTCTTTTCTTCTTTCAGATCTCCTGCAACCATCTCACTCTGAGCAGAGTGCAGAGTCTTCTCAGAAATATGAAATAGAGCGCTATCACATGCTGATCATTCTGGTACCCAGAGAAGACTGCCTTAGGGGAACCAGGCTAGAGAAGTCTTGTCAAGTTGGGATGTCAGGTCACAGCAGGTGGGCGGGCCACTGGACAATCTCCCAAAAATAGACCTGTCACAGAGAATGACAGATGAGCTCCTGCTGCTGAGGACCAAGAAAGGGAAGGAAAGGAGTAGTTCCCAATCTATGATTCCCAAGGAAAGACACGGTTCCTAACAAAGTCCTGGGGGGCAAAAGTGTGGAGCCTCCATTTGTTCTTTGTTCTCAAGTCACCCTCAATCTGTTTCCCTTCTGTGGTATAATTGTGCACATGACTACATCCCACAAACCCTCTTAAAGCAGAAGCCAGACAGACCCTCTCTGCTCATGACAGTTGAAATCACTAATTGCTCTGAGAAGAAACCTTTGTCATTCCATAGGATTGCCCACTGTTGCATGTGGTGGCTTTTACAATAAGTGTCTCTTCTGGGCTCTGCTCATCCTGCCATAAAAGTAGGGTTAATAAGAGCTTGTAAGCCTTCTCCCTGAGTACCTTAGATTTCTTGAGGAAGCTGTATTATCTGACATGATGATGATTCATGAGAAAGTATGACATCTGGGCAGAAGTGGGCTTTACCTACTATCAGCTAAGAACAGTATCTCTGCCAGTTGGTACCCTTCTCCATCTGGTTGTCTAGGCCTGAGCTGAAGACACATTTAGACAATTCTCATCACCATGTTAACACCCTGCCTCTAACACAGGAGATCTCTTTTATCTCCATGACTCTAAGGCAACATCAACCTATGGGTCATGACCCCTTTGGCAAACCTCTTTCTCCAAAAATATTTACACTACAGATTACCATAGTATCAAAATTACAGTTATAAAGTATCAAGGAAAATACTTTAATAATCTATAATTGTATGTGTTTGGGGGGTCACCACAACATGAGGAACTGTATTGAAGGGTCTCAGCATTAAGAAGGTTAAGAACTACTGCTCAAAGGCAACTGACTCCATTCTGTATTTGAGTGAAACACCCTAATGAAGAACTTTCTATTTAGATGTTATGATAGAAAAAAACAGGTCTTCGTCTTTTCCCATGGCTGCTTTACTTTGTAGAAGAATAAGAAGTTCCTGTATCCCAGCATTATGGATCATTCTATTTTGTGCAACTTGGGAAGGGTCTTAATGACAGGTAAAATTGTGGGTGTTGTTTAGCAGTGTGTGTGTGTGTGTGTGTGTGTGTGTGTGTGTGTGTGTGTGTGTGTGAGAGAGACAATAATACTTCATTAATCTCTCTTGGCCTTGATTTCTGTCCAGTTTTACTAGGTACAGTAGCTTCACTTGAATAAAAAGACACAGCAGCTGACCAGTTACCCTCTCTTGGGTGCATAGACTTCAAGATAGTAAAGTGTTTTGTAATTTTTAAAGTCTTGCATCTTTTGGTAAATGAATCACTGAACAACTTTATCCATGCTGTTTCATAAGTTTTCCATGGCCAAGGGAACAAAATAACATTATCTTTTCTCCTTAATTTTAAAAGATACACATTTTTTAAAAAATAAGAACTGAAGGATTTATTACATAGTGAGGTTTGAAGAATGCAATGATCAGATTCATTACATAGTTTGTAAATATTAAATTCCTTCTTATGAATCATCATCATGTCAGATAATACAGCCTCCTCAAGAAATCTAAGATGCTCAGGGAGAAGGCTTACAAGCTCTTATTAACCTTGCTTTTATGTCAGGGTGAGTGGAGCCCAGAAGAGACATGTATTATAAAAGCCACCACATGCAACAGTAAGCAGTTTTATGGAATGAGACAATTAAAGAGTGAGAGGCAGAAGGATTGAAGAGTACAGACCAACAAATAGTGAAGACCCTAAATCAATAGTGACTAACAACACACACACACACACAAATGCACACACACATGCATATACATACAAGCACAGACATACATGCATGCACACACACATATACACATGCACACACACAATGCACACACACACATACTCATACGCATGCACATACACAGGCACACATGCATGCACATACACACACACATGCATGCACATGCATGCATGCTCGTGCACACACACATACACTAATAATGGAAAGGTAAAGCAAAGATGATGAAGAAAAGGGATGAGGACAAACTTAAGGAGCTGCCACTTAACTCACTACTGGAGGATAGGGAATTAAAGATGAGACAGGCTGGTCCTCAGTTGGAGTGTCTGTACTCCAAAGTACCCCAAACCTGTTGTCACATTCTTTGCCAATGTCAGCTTAACCATGGCTAGGATTCTGCTGACAAAGAAACACTAGGAAGTGGGTTGGCAGCACAAGTGACCCAGGTCGTGTGACTGCACTACACCTTGAAAGTAAAGTGGGAGAAAGAACTATTTCTGAACGAAGCAAGCCGTGTGTAGTACATCAGAGAGTTCCTATGCATGTGCCTTCACTCACCACAGCGTCCTTTCAAAGATAAAGCATATTTTCATACTTGCCGGTCTTTTAAGCTGATCCTAAAAAGCATGGCTAGACGGGCAGGCTGGACAGAGGAGAAGACAGTCGGCATTTTCCACGGGCCTGCATCATCATTTCTGTGGAGAACTCCGAGTGCTTGTCTGCATTTTCCCTGCTGCAAACATTCGCATATTCTTTTTAGGAACATAAAATAATAATGATTTACAAGAGCATCCTTTACCGGTCTGGAGTCTATTGGCTGGAATCACATCATTAATGGAGTTTCGGTTATTCTCTCTTACTACTCAGGTTCTGCTACAGGCAAAACTGTGAAGTAGGCAAAACCTAACTTAGGTGCCTCCCTGTGCAGCAGAAACTACCCCCAAGTGGAGAAAACTGTATCTACAGTCATTCAGGTGCTTATAGCTCAAGAAGAAAAATGTTCTATGTCACCTCTCCTAAGATAGGTGAGCCTTAATAAGGATTTCTAAGCATTTCTCAGTGTGAGGCAGGACATGATTCTAATTTTGAGACTCCAGGTCCCAATGTCCAAGCAGAGCAGAAGCCAACTGTGGTGAGGTCACCTCACCCTGCAGGATACAAGCTGATCAAAAACTGAGTTTAGGAGCATATACTTGGCATGAAAGAGACCCTAGGTGCAATCTCTAGATTCAAAAAATAACAATTAATAAAAATAAAAATTTAAACTATAAAGCTATAAATTTTAAACATAAATAAAGCCATGAATTTTATACATATATATTTGTATATTTATATATACATATGTACGTACGTACGTACGTATGTATGTATGTATGTATGTATGTATTTCAGTGTCACACTGGATAGCACTTTACAGCCTGTGAGCTTCCTTGTCCTCCAGCACTTTCAAAATTCATGGTACACAGTACAGTTTATACTCAGTGAAACAACAATATGAACTAACCAGTACCCCCAGAGCTCGTGTCTCTAGCTGCATATGTAGCAGAAGATGGCCGACTAGGCCATCATTGGGAAGAGAGGCCCATTGGTCTTGCACACTTTATATGCCTCAGTCCAGGGGAACACCAGGGCCAAGAAGTGGGAGTGGGTGAGTTGGGGAGTGGGGGGGTGTATGGGGGACTTTTGGGATAGCATTTGAAATGTAAAATAAGAAAATACCTAATTTAAAAAAAAGTTTATTCTCTGTTTACCTAAAAGAAATGCCTATGGACTATGCACAGAGGAACCCTGCAGACTGCCTGTGAGTTGAGAGGTCCCCTTGCCTGCTGTTTTATTGATGAATCCAACTGTCAAGTTAAAGCTCTGTTTTCAGAACCAGTCCTGGAGAAAAAAAAAGGGAAGGGTGGAGTGGGTGTTGGAGTAAGAACCAATATTCCCAGTTCAATTCATAGTTTAGCCTCTGTGTGGCTGGGAACAATCTGTAATCTTGCAAGCCTACGTTTCATCTAGAATCTAGATTTCAGATGGAGAACCAGTTGTCACAGTCCTTAAAATTGAAGTGATAGGGGCTGCCCTCAGTTGGCAAGTGATACTCACATTGGAAGCACAAGGGCCTGAGTTTGATTATCTAAACACACAGATGGGATTTGCGGGTACAAGCTTGTTTTCTAGTACTAGGGAAGCATAGACAAATACATCCTTGGGGCTCTGTTGATGTTAGAGACCATGTATTAAAGAACAAAGTGGATGACTCCTGAACTAAGGTTTCCTTTGACCTTTATATAGAAACATGTGCACACACACTCATGCACACACACACACACACTCATGCACACAAATGTACCTACACAAATGTACACATACACAAAAACGCAAAGACACATTGAAACACACACATATAAACACACTAATGCACACAAATGCACCTATACACATGTGCTCCCAATACCCACAAATACACACACATACACAAATTCAAACACAAGCACACTCATGCCCACAAATGCACTTACACACATGTGCACACACATAAAAAAACACAAATATACACACATACAAACACACACTCATGCACACATATGCACCAATCACTGATGCCCCCACAAAACCCACAAATACACACACACAAATTCAAACACAGACACACTCATGCACACAAATGCACTTACACACATGTGCACACACATAAAAAACACAAATATACACACATACAAACACACACTCATGTACACAAATGCACCAAACACATGTGCCCCTACAAAACCCACAAATACACACACATACACAAATTCGAACACAGGTACACTCATGCCCACAAATGCACCTACAGACATGTTTACACACACCAAAAACACAAACACATACACATTCATACACAAAAACCACAAATACACAAAACATACAAACACATACATACAAACACACACACACACTCATGTACACAAATGCACCTACACACATGTGCACACACATAAAAACACAAATACAAACATATAAACACATACATTCATGCCCACAAATGCACCTATGTACAGGTTCACATACACACACGCTTGCATGCACACTTGTAGACACACACACACCACAAAAGCACAATAACACACAAACAGGACTAACGATGCAAACCCAGACCTGCAGTGCTAAGGTAGGACTTGAAGTGATGAATGGGATCCCATTTCCTCCTGACGTCCACACTCTCACTTGCACCTGTCACAGTCTTCCAATCACGGTTCATTAAGAAATGAAAAATCTTTCTTCCTGATTTAGCAAAAGGTCTGGCTTTTCATGTAATTCAGGTCAGAGCTTCCTTTTCCTTGTGGGCTAATATTATATGACAAACTCTTGAAATAGGATTATTTGACTGGCAAGATGATGGTGTTTCCAGTAGTTAATGCATCTGTTTGTCCTGGTCTCCAAGGGTGAGACCTGCACAAATGTTCATTCTGTGCTTAAACAGGGGCCCCAAAGAGACAGATGGATACCATTTTGGTTTGTGCAATTATCAAGGGGGAAGCCCTGTAAACTGCACTCCTTAGCCCAGTTTCCATGAATTGCTTAATAATAGCTAAGTAGATTTTGTGAAATTGGATTTTCCCTACTTCTCCTTGAGCAGGAACCCAAAACAGGAAAAGCTCTAAACATGTTTAACAGAGCTCTTTCCTGCAGATCATCTCATGAAACTGAATACAGATCATGAATTAGGTGGTTTCCTTATTTTCATTTAACATCTTCGGATGCACACTATTTTAATAACAGACTGCTCTGCCGGTCTCTGATTTAAGTAGTGACTATTGATTGACTAGTTAGAACTTCCGTGCCTTATGAATTGCTCTCCAGAGGTACACAAATGGGAAATCGATGTTCTTAGTTGTGTTTTATACTCAGACTTTGTACTGAATTGGCTTTCCAAACATTGGGCACAAAGGGTATTTTAGAATGCCATTAGTTAAGGGATAAAATTTGAACAGGGCTAATCATATTAAGGCCAGTATTGCTCAAAATAATCCTAAGCATGATGAACTCAGTGGTTGACAAAAGTCAGCCTTCAAACACTAGAACTATGAACTATGGTGTGTGTGTGTGTGTGTGTGTGTGTGTGTGTGTGTGTGTGTGTGTGTAGAGCTTAGAAGTCAACTTTGGATATTGTTCTGCAGGTACCAGTGACCTTGCTTTTTAAGACTGTATTGTTCAGTGGCAAGAGGCTTACTAGTTGGTCTAAAGTGGCTGGCCAGTGAGCCCTGGGATGTGCCAGTCTCTACCCTTACCTCCTAGCACTGATATTGTAAGCAAGCACCACCACCACTACACCAGCCTTTACTACATGGATGCTCATGCTTGCACCCACGTCATCATGTTGGCCCAGCAGGCACTTTACCAACTGAGTTCTCTCTCAGGGACTTCCTTTGAAGCATAAATTGGGAACTCAATCACTGTCTTCTTGCTACCAAACACATACAGAGTAGCACTGAACTGTATTTTTCCTGCCTATGTGGCCATGAGCAGGCGATGTGGTTCATCCGAATGTTAGACCATTTATATAAAGTAGGGCTAAGTGTTCATGCCTAGGACTCAAGCCAAGTTAGACATGATAATGCAACACAGCATGTAGCTCATAGGAATCAGTCCTGCATACTAAGTGGATCTCTAACAAAGGTTGATGGTATCAACTTTGGAAGCAGATTTTCAGAGCTGCTCCTCTACTGGTTACCCCGCAATGACCCACCCAAGTCCCATCCCCACCCATAACCCGTAGCTTCAGCCATCTAGACCTTCTCAGACCAAATCATGACTTTGTTCCATGTTAACCGAACAAGCTCCTGGATGAACGAAATCATTCCTCTCAGAGCTCCTCCACCTTCACATCACTGGGGTTCACAATATGCCGGAGTATGGACTGAGCACACTGGGCTTGTAAAGTGTCCACTGTGCACGCCAAGCTGGAGAAGTGTGCACTGAGCACACTGATCTGGGAAAGCAGTCTCAGAAGTGAATGAAGTCTCTCTGAACTTTCGAGTCCCTATCTCAGATCCTTTGGTTTTTTTCTTCTCAAGCTCTGGCTGGGATGTTTCTTCAAGTTCATCATTCCCTAAAGACCAAAGAGGGTCACAGCTGCCTTCAGTCCTGAGATTTCATTAACCAGAAGATTGAGAGCTCCATGAGAGAGAAAGACAGAGAGAGACAAAGAGAAAGAGAGACTTAGCCTCGCACACTACACCTGGTGCCCACACCTCTTTCTTTTACATCAGTGTGTGTTCCCTCTCCATGTTCTTTCCTTTTCTCCACACACACCCATTTCCTTCATCCAGCGGAGGAGGGTATTTAAATTCTATGCAGTTATCCATTTCTTTGAGTTCACGTGAGTTCTGTGGTTCAAGTGTACACACATATGAGAATGAATTTGCTATTCTGGCTTCATGGTAGCTAAAAGCCCTCCTGAGCTTCCCCCGGAGAGGCTTGTCTGTGTGAGGAAAGAAAGAAAGAAAGAAAGAAAGAAAGAAAGAAAGAAAGAAAGAAAGAAAGAAAGAAAGAAAGAAAGAGGAAGGAAGAAGGAAGGAGGGAGGGGGAAGGGAGGGAGGGAGGGAGTTGGGGGGAGGGAGGGAGGAAAGAAGGAAGGAAGGAAGGAAGGAAGGAAGGAAGGAAGGAAGGAGAGAGAGAGGGGGAGGGAAGGAGGGAGGGAGGGAGGAAGGAAGGAAGGAAGGAGAGAGAGGGGGAGGGAGGGAGGAAAGAAAGAAAGAAAGAAAGAAAGAAAGAAAGAAAGAAAGAAAGAAAGAAAGAAAAAGAGAAAGGAAGGAAGGAAGAAGGAAGGAGGGAGGGGAAGGGAGGGAAGGAGGGGGGAGGGAGGGAGGGAGGGAGGAAGGAAGGAAGGAAGGAAGGAAGGAAGGAAGGAAGGAAGGAGAGAGAGAGGGGGAGGGAAGGAGGGAGGGGGAAGGAGGGAGGGAGGGAGGAAGGAAGGTAGGAAAAAATTTTTCATACCTGTCTGATAGGTGTTCTCTCCCAAATTTTCTCTTGCTCCTTCAATTCATAGGTTGCATGTCCCTAATGGGCAAGTCAGCAGAAGCTATGTGGGAGAACTCAGGATACATAGAAGACAAAAGATTATCTTACTTGACTGCCATAACAATAAAAGATAGAAGACTCTTTAAGCAAGGTATCAGGGTACAAACTCAACATACAGAAATCAGTAGCTTTTCTTATATAACAAACATGCTGAGAAAGGAAACAGGAAGTGATCCCATTCGCAGCTTCCGAAACAATGAACACAGCCATAGACCTAACCAAGGACACGAAAAGCCTTGACAGTGAGAACTTCAAAACACAGAGGAAAGAACGTGAGGACTCTAAAAGATGGAAAAACTCACCACAGCCATGGACTGGCAGAATTAATTCTGTGAAAATTGCTATGCTATGGTAATTGGGCCACAGATTCAGTGCAATCCCAATCAAAATCCCAATGACATTCTTCACAAAAATACATTTTTTAAGCATAAATTTATACAAGCCACAGAAAACTTCACATAGCCAAAGCAATCCTGAGCAAAAAGAACAATGATAGAGATGCTGTAATTCTTGATTTTTGAATTCTACTACAGAACCATTGTAACAAAAGGGGCATGGTACTGACAGAAGACAAAAAAGGAAAAAAGCAAAACCACAAAAACCAGATATGCAGACCATTAGAATAAAATGGAACACCCCCAAAACAAACCCACCGAGCCACAAATGCAGTTGTCTGATTTTGATGTTGTTTTGTTGGTTTTATTCTGTTTTGTTGGGGTTTGAGACTGAATTTCACCCTTATGGTCCAGGATGGTCCATAATGTGCTTTGTAGCCCACACTAGTCTTGATCTCACAGCAATCCTCCTGTCTTAGCCTCCCAAACACTGGAAGAACAGGTATAAGGCATGTCAGGAGAACCACATTGTCTTTTAACAATGATGTCAAGAGCATACAGTGGAGAAAAGACAGCATCTTCAGTATATAGTGTCAGGTGAGCGGGATCTTCATGTTAGAGGGATAAAACTGGATCCCTATCATTCACCCTCATAAAGACTATGTCCTTTGAAGAGAACAGATAGAACTAGATAAACAAATTAACAGATTCAGAAATGCAATGTTGCACATCTTCTCTCATCCACAGAATCTAGATTTTATATTTTTATGGCATTGAAGTGTTACTGATAGTCAGTATCCAGGCTGAGTATTTCCAGGTTCTTAGCCTCTTATTCAAGAATGACACAAAATCCTGCACAGTTGTAAAATACTGAGTGTTGGGAACAAAAAAATAAGAGGGATCCCTGGTGAAGGCCCTGGGGGAGATATAGCCCACGTCCAGCCAGAGTTCCTGTGCTCTGGGCAAGAGGACATGGGAAGAGCTGCCGGATGCTTTCCACTCGGCCCTGGGTGGGCATCTAAGCCTCTCACCCCACTCAGCGGGGGCTGAACAAGGGGCAGCCCCCGACCAAGGACCCCAAGGTGACACCCTGTCGCCCCGGGTTATAAGAGAGAGGGATAAGGAAAGAGTTTCCCAACACTGACCAGAGTGTGCAGCAGATCTTGATGGAGCAGAGACTCTATGTTTTAAGAGCTTTATTATAGAAATGCAGGGGGGAAGAGAGAAGGTAGAAGAGAGAGAGAGAGAGAGAGAAGAAAGGCTAGAGAGAAAAATAAAGAAAGAGGGAGAGAGGAGAGGAAAGAAGAAGACAAAGAGAAAGGGAAGAGGAGAGAGAAGTGAGAGAAGTGAAAGGAGAAGAGTGTAAGAGTAAGAGAGTGAGGTGGGGCTGAACAGCCCTTTTTATGGTCTTCACTGTTGCTAGGTAACTGGGGAGGAGTTTAACCTGAAGGTCAGAAGCTTGGACCATTGCTTACATGACTACTGACCATGCTTCTCTTGTGGGTGTTGTGGGGGCGGTAACTTAGGCAGGGACAAGAGTTCCAGGAGCATGAGGGAACTCCTACCATGTCATGAAGGTGAATTATGACCATCGGGGTTCAGACCTCAGCTCAACTGCCGACCAGCCTGCAATTCCCCACAACTGAGATAATTTTATATAAAGCAAAGCAATAAAAAAAAAAAAACACTACAAGATAATAATGGTTAACAGAGTGAAGATGCCTCGGGGCCCCAATTATTGTTAGGACTTCTTTTTATGGGGCTCAGGGGAAGGAGGAATTTAGTTACTAAGGTATAGTTTGGGTGGCTCTCTATCCTGATTAACAGCTTAAGTTATATAACCATTTCTCTATGTGCATGCCCCTTCCCATATTGTATGTGATTTTAAGCATGCATGTCCAATTGTGCATAAGCATAAAATTGTAAATCAGGAATTCTCCCTAATCATTTACTTGGGGGCACAATATTGCCTTCTTGTGTCAGCATACAAAATCAGGTTAGGCAAAATCATCTCACTTTCCCTTGTTGCTTGGAGCAGGAACTTATTACGTTGTTGAGAGAGAGAGAGAGAGAGAGAGAGAGAGAGAGAGAGAGAGAGAGAGAGAGAGAGAGAGGAGAGAATGTAGCTCTATGCAGGTATGTGTTCTGTCTGCACTTTTTGGAGCGGGGTATGTATGCATAGTATCTACATAGAGAAGGGTCTCAGAATAGCAACTACATTGTTAGAAGAAGGGTGTGTACATGGCCTAAAGCAAGTGGAGTCTCAGATTGTTAAACTATTCCCTATTTTTGCCTGACACAAAAGTAGAGGAAGACTATTTGGAGATGAGGGAAAGGACCAAGGGAGGAAAAAAACCAAACCAAACCAAAACAAAACACAAAACAAAAACCTAAAGAAGGGTTATGGGGAAAGAACATGGGCAAAGTACACAGTATGAATTATAGTAGTTTGATTGAGAATGGTCCCATAGGCTCATATGTTTGAATACTTGGTCTACAGTAGTAGAACTATTTGGGAAGCATTAGGAGGTGTGGCCTTGTTGTAGGAGGTGTGTCACCAGGATGGGCTTTGAGACTTCAAAGAACACTATTCCTAGCTTGCTCTTGGCTTCCTGATTGTGGATCAGGGTGTGGGCATCCATCTGCTGTTCCACTGACATGGCTGCTTGCCTACCTGCTGCCATGCTCTTCACCATGATGGTGATGGAACCCTATACCTCCGTGAGTGCTCAATAAGCCCTCCCTTCTACCATGAATTGTGATAGCTTATCAAATCAATAGAAAAGTAAGTAATGCAACAATTTAAAAAAATGTTATAAAGAAAGCCACTCTTTTGTACACTTTTGGAGTGGAAAGGTCTAGGGACCCACTGTCCCACCTCCCCACTCCACTGACATAAGCAATGAGCTTTTTTTTTTCTTATTTCCATACTCAAATGATTGGACTTAGTTTCTGAGGTGCATAGTCTTCCATCCTATCTGCCTATATAAAAAATCTGAATGGAAGGACAAACATTCCTTAAAAAGCAGATGAATGAACGTATTTGATGGAACATACCTATTTTCCCCACATTTTATTACAAGCCATTATAAGTCATTTTAAAGTGACTTTCCCCATAGCTGAAACCACTGTACACTATATGTAAATAGGGGTTTCTTGGAGTACTGGGGTCCAACATGGGATCTCTGGCCTGCTATACCACTGATTTATTTGTCTGTTTAAGATTTATTTATTTTTATTTATATGAGTACACTGTAGCTGTCTTCAGACACATCAGGAGTGGGCACCCGATCCCATTACAGATGGTTGTAAGCCACCATGTAGTTGGCTGAGAATTGAACTCAGGACCTCTGGAAGAGCACTCAGTGTTGTTAACTGCTGAGCCATTTCTCTAGCCCTGTTTAATGTTTGTTTGAGATAGGGTCTTTACTATGTAGTCCTTTACTATGTAGTCCAGGGTAGCCTGGAACTCACTATCCTCTTGCCCCAGCTGACTGCAGAATGAATAAGACATGTGTACTGCCATGCCCATCTGCAAATTGTGTTTTATTGGAATTTATTTTGTATGCCTTAGCCTGAGAACTAGCTGTATTCCATGTTCACAATAAATAGACAAAGCAAAATGTTGACAAGCTGATGCTCACAAGCATTTAAATGAATGTGGGTTTCCAGGACAGATCCCATGGAACTCTGGAATGGAAATGTATTTTTTGTCCTTTGTTTCATAAGAAGTACAAGCCAGCACTCTGTTCACGGTCTCTATTAGCTTTCTCAGCATTGCAAGAGTTAGTCTTAGTGCCTGGAGAAGTCCCAGGGAGGAAGAGAGAGAGTTGAAGTTTTGTGCTGTTACTTGTTGAAACGGTTTTCAAGGCTAGCAAAATATATACTCAATGTTTTGATTTCAATCAGAAATGCAGCTTCCTCTCCTTACTGCATGTCAGTCTTTCTTCCCGCAGACAGCTTTGTGGGATTTCGTTCCATTTAAAACAATCTTATCTTACAAGCAAATGTGACAGCTCTGAGTGAAATAAAGATGATTTCTTGAGTTGGTGTAGCAATTATTTCCATTTTTCATGAAAATCGCCCCTTCTGCACTAAGGATCAGAGAAAGTTAAATTATGAGGCAAAAATGCCAGTAAAGTGTAAGTGAAGTGATAGGAAGAAAATATGTAAACAAGATAAATATGAGTCTCATTAAGAATTTAAAAAGCAGAAATAATAAACACTAATAATGACTATCTAGCTGGCCTAAGATACCACACACCTAGACACTCTGAAAATCAAAGGGAAACTCATAAATAATTGCCATGAACAGGAAGAAAGGGGAAAAATCCTCTCAATAACTTCACAAAAAGAAGTAGAAGGAAAATAAAAATTCAGGGAAATATTTTCCTGCTTCTCTTTTCTCTCTTGACCACTCTTCTGAGAACTGGGTTTTCTTTGAAGATGTTTTATCTCAGTGGGTCTTCTACCTGTAAACTCCCTTGGAACCCAGAGTGAGACAAGGTAGGTACTCTGGGGCCAAGATGTGTGTGTGTGTGTGTGTGTGTGTGTGTGTGTGTGTGTGTGTGTGTGTGTGTGTGTGTGTCTGTGTGTCTGTGTGTCTGTGTGTCTGTGTGTTTGCATGTGCACATGCACCCAGCTTCATTTTCCTCAGGATTCTGTATTGCTGAGCAGGAAGTGGAACAGGACAGTGGGGAGGCACTGTGGAGCTCCCCCACCACCCACCCATGCCCTCACCTGTGTAAACTCCTCTGCAGGGACAAGATTGGGAAACACAGCCTGGTCATCCCAGTGTGGTGCATAAGAACTCAGTCTGCATGTGGTGTGTGTTCTGCATAAGCCAAGACCCACCTTTTGTGACTGTGCCTTTTCCAACAAAGCTTCAGTAAAAATCTGTATTTCTTTAAATCTCAAAACTCAGTGGCCCGCTGTGGCACCATGGTGGCTGGTGCTGGAGTCCAGGTGATCCAGCTGCTGCTCAGAGGCCTGGGTCAGACTCAGGAGTCAGGTTTCCCCTTTCCAGGCATAAGAAAGTTCTTCTAATTTTGGTAGAACTCAATTTTCTCTTCTGAAAACTAGGGATTCACTTAGATAATGTGGCCAGGAACACAGTACTCAAAAACAGTTCTATGTGAATGGTTATTTCTATAATCACTGAAAAGGCATGGAGGAGCATGGAGACCACGAGCCATGAGAGGCACCAATCATCTAACGATGCTCCCCACAAGATTTCACGGTTCGCAAGTGGTGTCTCTCAGCTCAGAAGGGAACTGAGAAGGGGAATGAGCAAGAGAGCTGGATTATACAACACATTCCTGATCTCAACTAGGATTCAGCCTGGACTTTTCTACTACCTGTGGGTGATTCTCCTCCAGGTTGCTCCAGTGGTTACAGAAGGGCCTCATTAGAAGCAACATCCTTGGGCTGGGGAAGTGGCTCTCACTGGGCAGAGTACTTGGCATGTAAGCATGAAGATCTGAGTTTTCACCCTGAGTACCCACATACAAATGGTGCTGTAATCCAAGCCCTGTAAACACAGAGACAACAAGAGTGCTGGGTGATGTGTTTTATAAAACCAAGGATATGCTGTGTGATAGCCACACAGAACACAGTATGGGGTGTGGTGTGGTGGGACAGGTTGGCTCAGCAGGACCCATGATGAGGCTTCCCTACTACCGCTCCCCACTGTTGGACAGTGAAAGGCAGTCTGGTTGAGCAAGGCTTACTCTGGAGACCCAGTAGAAAATTCTACAAGGGACAGAACCATGAGCTATGCTCCTAGACATTAGGCTCCTGACACCATAAACCTGTGGCTATCACATGTAGGCAATGCCCCAAACTCCTGGTATTCTGGCTGGACTCCATCCCCATAGTTACCTGGCATCAGCAAGGTAGCCCAGCCCACTATAAAAGGGGCTACTTGGCCCTTCCTCTCTCTCTTAAGCTCTTGCCTCTCTTACTCTCACCCTCCTACTCCCCCTTCCTTCTCCCCTCTCTCCACATGGCCATGGCTGCCCTCTGTTTCTTTACTCCTCTCTCTCTCTCCCTCTCTCTCTCCCTCTCCCTCCCTCTCTCTCTCTCTCTCTCTCTCTCTCTCTCTCTCTCTCTCTCTCTCTCTCTCTCTCTCTCTCTCTCTTCTTTTCTACAATAAAGCTCTAAAACCATGAACTGTCTCTGTTCATCAGAATCCACCGTGCTGGAGCAATGGAGCGGGTCTCTGTCTACAGAGCCTCATGAGTCTAACGTCCCTCTGGGAGGCCTCCCTGTGCTCCAGCTTTGCCTCCAGCCTAGCCATCCCCACCTGAGCTAGCCAGACTCTCTTGTCCCCATGGTAACCTGTCAGAGGCACCCTTTGCCCCCCAGGCCAGAGTCTGCCCAAGGGGATGTTCTCAGCTCTTCCTAGTACAGTGGCATCTGGGATGAGCGAGAACTTGTCGTCCCTGGCCTCCGTACACCCCAGGAATCCCAAAACCAGTTCTTCCACGGTAACCAACAGTCTGTCATGCCTGAGAGTCAGAGCCCGACTCCAGCAGTTCCAAGGGGACCGGAGACTTCACTTTCCCCACCCCCACCCCCAGAGCAGAGTCCAGTGGCCTCACATGGCCCAATGCTGGGCCCTTGGAGGTTCCGTGGGGTCCCATGGCAGTTTCCTGCATCTGCCACCCCAAGGTACTGGTCATAGGACTCATGTAGTATGGAATAGAGTTTATTTGGGGGCATGGGAAGGGAAGTCGAGAAGGGGTAGAGGCAGAGAAAAAGAGGGGGGAGAGAGAGAGAAAGAGAAAGAGAAAGAGAAAGAGAAGAGGCCAGCCAGGAACACGGGAAAGGGGAAAAGGGAGAAGGGGAGAGGAAGAAAGGGGTCAGAGAGAGTGAAGGGGGTCAGAGAGAGAAAAGAGGCAGCAGGAGCCAAGAGAGGCCAAACAGTCCTTTTTATAGCAGCCAGGCCCACCTAGCTGTTGCTAGGTAACTGTTGGGCAGCACCTAGAAGGAATGCTAACACTGAGAACCACTAGCCTACCAGTCCAGCCAATTCATGAGTTTCAGGCTCAGTGAGAGAGAGACTCAAAAAGTAAGTCAGGAGCTGGAAAGATAGATAGCTCAGCAGTTACAAACTCTTTGTTCTTGCAGAGGACCAAGGCTTGGTCCCCATCACCCACATGGACCCAGCTCACAACTGTCCATAACCTCAGTCCCAGGGGATCCAATGTCCTCTTCTAGCTCCACAGTTACCAGGAATCATGTGGTACGCATACATGCACTCAGGAGAAACACGCATACAACTTAAGTACTTCTAAACACTAAAGCATTTGAATGAAGAACACAGCAGTGTCGTGACCTGAGATATCTCAGCCTCCAGAATGACGAGAAATAAATGCTTGTTATTTATGAACCACCTGATGCCTGGTTCTTTGTGTGAGTCCTGTTGGACGTGTTCAAGAAGCCTTACTGAATTAGAGAAATCACTGTGACAAAGACATCAAGATCCTACATTCTTGGTTCCCACCTCTTGTCACATCATGTGACCTTGAAGACTGTAGATCACCTTGCAGATCTCAGCAGGATCCATGTCACTGGCACATAGTGAACTGTCCATAAATATTACATGTAATATATTAGTATTACTGTTTTTCTCTCTTAAATTCCAAAACTTAAGCATTAAGCACATAGATGATGTTTCCATAATGAGGTCAGCTCAAGAGTTCTGCCTTGGCCCCAGGCCCAGCTATAAGAGGAGCACTGCAGCCAAGCCAAATTCCGTTGTGTGTGTGTGTGTGTGTGTGTGTGTGTGTGTGTGAGAGAGAGAGAGAGAGAGAGAGAGAGAGAGAAAGAGAGAGAGAGAGAGAGACTAATTGCCTGCTGTGAAATAGAGCAAGAAGTGAGCTCCCAGAGTTTGGCTATAAAAACAGCCCTCTCCCTACTCACTTTAGTCCCAGTCTCCTCCTCCTCATCTCCTTTCCCTTTCTCATTTGCATAATGCTCAAAACACCCAGTAACTGGCGATCCCTGGACCTGCAGCACTTCTCCGAAAGCTGCATTATCTTTAGCAGCTGACTGGAGTCCAGAGGCAATAACCATTTCAGACTAGCCAGAAGGACAGGAAAGAAGAAAAATCATGTTAGTCAGGTAGCTCTTGCTGCCTTATCGGCACCAGCAAACACCACACCAGAGGGCAGGATAAAGAGGAGTTAGGAAATAACGACCTTCCGGAGATACCTGGGCTTCCAAATTAGATATGCAGTTGTTAAATAGATTGTGTGCAAAGGCACAGCTTTTAGCTCAAACATGACCTTCAAAGGGCTTTTTCCCTTAGATTCAAAAATGAAAAGCCCCACATATTTCAAAGAGCAGATCCAAGCACTAAGCTTGTTGTCTCAGCCCCCACCCCTGCGGGTAGGGCACACTACAGACCTTTCTCAATAATAGCCCCATTGGTTTTTATTACACATTATCATGTATCCTGACGCTCTTTATCACACTGGGAGGACGGACTGCCTTTATCATGGTTTATCTCATTCTGAAGTTATCCTATCAATATCCACCGGGCAAGGCTGTCTTTCTAGATGGCAGTACAGAACGGCCGATAAACAGGAACACTGCTGCCTGGATGATCAGTGGTGAGATAAAGAGAATGTGGCCGTCTGGAAAAAAAATCAACTGTGCTTGGCAGAATGTCTGGATAATCTGTAATGTGGCCAGGAGTGATTCATCACTGGACAGAGTCACCCTCACAACCAGTGACAGAACCAAAAGTTCCTTTAGAAAGTGCCTCCCGAAGACAGCCCAGAGGATGCTGTCATCCCTTGTCCTGGGGAATCTAGGGAGGCTTTGTTTAGACTGATCTCTCCTAAAGTTACATTCCATACATACTAGGCCCAGAGCACAGTAATTGAGCTGGTACCCACAATGAGATCGAGACACAGACTATCTTTGTTGCTCCACGGTTTGTAAATCACCTAAGAGACCCCAAAAGGACAAAGGCTGCTGCAGGTTCCTTGATGTCTCAATCCCTCCCTTCTTCTTTCTGCCTGGCACATTCTAAGAATGTGGACCATTTGGGTCTTCCACAGAAAGCTTTCCACAGGCTAAGATGAGTAAACACACACAGCTTGTTTTCTCAAACAAGCATTCTGACATCCAACAGCTTTCTTCAACTTCAACAGTCCTGTCAAATGTAGTGTTCAAAATGAAATTATATGAATGGTCTAGTTTGAAAGTCTGTTGTAATAAGGCATTAAATTCTACCAAATATAGTAAGACACACGTGCTCTCGTACTTCTTTAGGAAAAGGCAAAACACATTCTTGAATTAATAAAAATAAAGCATCTAAAAAAAAAAAACCAACAACAAAAAACCTTGATCTGTATGAGGCAATAGAACTCATTCCTGTGATGAATCCACTAAGAGCATACAAGATGATCAGCATGCTTCTTGATTCTCTCCCCCTCTCCCTCTCCCTCTCCCTCTCCCTCTCCCCTCTCCCTCTCACCTCTCCCTCTCCTTTTCTCTCCTCTCTCCTCCCCTCTCCCCCCTCCCCCTCCCCCTCTCCCTCTATATGTATCCCTGGCTGTATAGATTAGGCCAGATTCTAACACAATGTTGGCCAGCATGGTAACACACACCTTTAATCCCAGTACTAAGGAAGTTTACTATTCTTATCAGCCTTGTATCTCTGGCTGCATTATAGATTAGGCTGGTCTCTAACTCAAATGTTGGTCAGGCATGGGAGCACACTCCTTTAATCCCAGTACTCAGGAAGCTTTGTAATCTTATCAGCTGTGTCTGTGAACCAGGGGCAAAATCATCCCCCAAATTATAACTTCACAGAGGAACTAAGAGATCAGTGACCAGGACAGATTCTTTGACCTCCTCGCTAATCAGAGGGGCTGCAATTCACAGGCAATTGAGCAGAAGTTATTTCCTTTCAATAGCAATTGAACCATTATAACAAAGTCCTGAATGCTGTGGCTAGGTTGACTCAGTTAAACTCTATATAAACTCATTGTCTTTCGAGAGAAATGGCTGGCTTCAAAAGCAAAGTCCTTAGTGTAATAGGAGCCATCAGTAAGACTCCCTAAAACCTATTAGCAATTTTGGAAAACCCATCTGAAGGATAACTGCTCTCTACCCGATTATGCCTAGTGTGACCCAACACAGTAGACAGAGAACAAAGTATCCTCAACTCAGAATCCAAAAGGAAAACAAATGTTTTAGATTTCCCTGTATTGCCAAAGAGATTAGAGAAGGATATAGTTGGAAGTTTTGTACCAGAAGAGGAGCTGCTTTAAGAAAAGGTCTGTCAAAATGAAATCTAGTTCTGCGATGTGCTTCAGATGGTAGAGTATTTGTCCAGAATGCTTGATGTCCTTGGTTCAATCCCCAGCACCACAGAAGCCAGGAATGGTGGTGCACATCAATAATTCTAGCACTGGGGACATAAAGGCAGTAGGATCAGAAGTTCAAGGTCATCCATTATCAGCTGTGTAATTAATTTAAGGAAAGTCTGGGATACATGAGACCTGTCTAAATAAAATAAATAGAATTGTAAGACACCAAGCTGGAAAGAAGGAGAACTCTGTGAAAGGCCACTAGTATGGGAGCAGTTCCACAGATGACAGGGTTTCTTAGCTCCCTCAGTTCCAGAGTCCTAGCACAGCCCCTCCCTAGCTGTCCAGGGAAAGGAGTTTTATGATGTGTGGGTGGTCTCACCCTTTGACCCTGTGTTCTTACAGAAGTACAACTGTGTAGCACACAACTGGTCATATAAAAAACACTTAAGTTCCAAAGTTAGTTGTTTATCACCTGTTTTTTTTACATTTGTGTTTTCTCATTCTGCTAAAGACTCACTACCACTTCTAATATCGAATTTGTTGCATTGGTACCTGGTACCGAATGATTGTGATACCAGCTGAATAAAAAGATCCAATAGATAAGAAATCCTTCATGTTGAAATTTCAATGGTTTCTGTAAATACACTTAGACACTGTATTTCTGCCAGGCTATGGTAAATGGCAGGCACCGCCCTTCACTCTGCTGGAGGATGAGTGATCTGAGCCATGATCATTAGAATGATAGGCACCTAAGCCAGCAGTCCAACCTAATATGGTCAGGAGAGAGTCATGCCTAAAACCATAATCTACAATTGTGATGAATCTGGAGATATATAGACGTAAAGCCTCAGTATCCCTGAAGGTTTTGCAACATGTAAACAACAAGTTTGGAAAACAAATACAGAAATGTGACTTCTCCGTTTTGGGACATTAAATGGCATCCCACTCAGACACCAAGTGGGGAATATACCTCCTAAATCGAACAGATTTATAGAATGTCATCCCAGGAACCAATAGGACATCCAGACGTGTGTGTGACCCTCATTAATTCAAAGTATAGCTTGGTGAAGGTGTTAGCACTAGCTTCCTCAAGTGCATATTTCTATATCTAAGTGATATGGACAAAGTGGGAAGCAAAAGTTCAGCAGTGGAAAAGCTTCTGATGCAGTAATTTGGGTTATTGAAGAACCCACATGACCAACTAAGCAAACATAAATAAATAAAAATAAAAAGACCTGGGCTTAATAAGCAGAGTGAATAATGTTCTAAATAGGATTTACTCTGTTAGCATCTGTCTTAGTTAGGATTTTACTGCTGTGAACAGAAACTATGACCAAGGCAACTCTTATAAGGACAACATTTAATTGGGGCTGGCTTACAGGTTCAGAGGTTCAGTCCATTATCATCAAGGCAGAAACATGGCAGTATCTAGGCAGGCATGGTACAGGAGGAGCTGAGAGTTCTACAACTTTATCTGAAGGCTGCTAGCAGAAGACTGGCTTCCAGGCAGCTAGGATGAGGGTCTTAAAGCCCACTCCCACAGTTACACACCTACTTCAAGGCTATACCTACAAATAGTGCTACTCCCTGGGCCAAGCATATACAAACCATCATAGTGTCTTTTAAAATTTATTTTATTTGTGTGTGCATGCATGTGGAAGCCAGAAGTATATATCTAATATCTTCCTCTAGCTCTTTCTAGCTCAGTTTTTAAGGGGGGAAGATGTACCTGCTTGCTTGATGTTAAAGGGAAAGAAATCAGGGGAGGGTTGTCCATGAGGCAGTAACTTATACAAAGATGTCATCAGTATCTTCAAATCTCCTTCCTGCCTCCTCAGCTCAGCTACCTTCCATTCCTGGTCTCCATCACTCACCTCTAACTTCACTTAGTACTTCTCTACATGACAGGGTCAACGGTGTCTGTCTGTGTCAACTTCCTGTATTCTGAGAGTTGGTGGTAAAGACAGTACAGGGGCCAGCAGAGTAGACTACAGAAGTGACCCATGTCACATGCCTAGAACCCTAATACTTCATAGCAGAGCAGCTCAGACAGTAATCAGAGGATGTTTGCTGATGGCATAGGTGTTGGATCTGTGAGAAGGACAGGAGCTTTCATTAGTCAAACAACTCCTGAAACAATGGTTGGTCATAATAGACTCTGGAGGAGTTTGTGACCCCATGGAATAAAACTATCTGATGACAATTGGTACATTAGTATAAATCTTTTCTCTTTATTGATTCTGCTAATGTTTTCAGTGCTAGAAAATGGTAAAACTATATTTGGATAAAATATAATATATGGTTCTCTGCATTCATTTTCTGTAATTACTTTTGCCTAACTGTCCAATGACAGAGTCAGGGTTCATTCATTGATTTTTTTTTTCTCCAAGAATCACAACTCTAAAAAATATATCACGCTATGATGAGTAAGATGCTCATCTTCCTTCACACATTGTCTACTCACTGTTTGCCAAACTTGACTCATTTGTAGAAAATTCAATAAATACTTACCTAAGAGGTTGTTAAATTTCAGTCAGCGGACTACAGAGTAGCTCTTTAAACTCCAAACCTAGATTATAGTTCAGAAAGCAACTGTGACTCAGCGGTCACATGCTAAAGGAAAAGAAAATGTTCTCCCACATTCAGAGAGAGATTCCCAAAGGAAAAGCTGAGGGACCTCAGCAGCTTTTAAGCAATAGGTGACTGTTTGAGGTTGGGCTGCAGTTCAGCAGTAAGGGCAAACAAACAAACAAACAAAACAACAAAACCCAGAAAAACAACAAAAAACAAAACAAAACAAAAAACAACAACAAAAAACCCAGCCCTGGGTTTCACCACCAACCCCTTAAGAAACAAGTGGTAGTTTTGTCAAGTATCTCTTCCAGTAAGAAGGAGAAGGTTGGTCATAAGAAAGTGGAGAGACAAGAGATTATTGTGGGAGAAACATCTTCAAGCTGACCTAGACAATATAAAGTATGAACTAAGAGAAAGAAAGATAGAAGAGAAGTAAGTGAGGGAAGGAAGGAGGGAGGGAGGGAGGGAGGGAGGGAGGGAGGGAGGGAGGGAGGGAGGGAGGGAGGACAGAGAAGCAGATATCAGGAAAGAGAGAGAAAGGAGAGACATAGTGAGAGGGGTAATGTCAAAATCATATGACCACATTGGGTGTGGCAATCACCATCTCTGGGTGATGAGGCAACCTCCCAATGTCTCCTAAGACATTTAGATAAGGGGAAGATGATCAAGATTTGACATGGAGACAGTTGTTGGCTAGCCAGTGATTGGGAAGCAGGGCAGGGCAGTTAGTGGGTAGTTCAGGTTCCAGCCTCTTCCAGCTAAGATGCATTAGCAGAAATCATGAACTGGCTGGCATGAGCGTGAGCAGTTAAGGATCATGACTTCCTGAGACTGGAACCATGGTACAGTACCTTAAAGTGTTCGCTGAGCCTATAAGCACCTCCCATTGTTCACTGGGTTTATGAGCCACTAGTGTGTTCATAGAGCCATTAATAACTAATCATTATTCACTATGATTCAGTGTTCCAGGGGCAGAAGGAATAAGGGAGCAGCTGAAGTCAGTTGCATTGAGCTAGATGTACTTTAGATGTCTATAAGACTATGACTCTGTGACTTCGAAGTCTATCACATAAAGATCAGCTTTGGGCATCTGCTCTGGGCATCATTAACAAGCACAAGGTGACTAAGTCATAGGAAGATAAGAGCAGTCATTCAAGAGACAAAAAGGAAATTTTAGCAGTTTCATCTAACCGTGGCTGACAGACAAGCTGGAAAGAGAGATGAGCAAGAACGTCTGGTGGAACGGGATGAAATCTGAGTGTGTGGCCTTCCCCAAAGCAAAGGAACAGAATGTTAAACGAAGGAAAAAAAAACAGATGGGTGGTGTTCAGTGCTAATGAGAGGTAATCACTGATAAATAGCCATTTTATTTAAATTAATTCAATCCTCAGCCATTATAGTTTTTTATTCCTGTTGCTACATTAAACATCATGACCGAAGGAACTTGGTAAGGAAAGGGATAACTTCATTTCACACTTTCGATTCCATCTTTGAGGGAAGCCAAGGCAGAAGCTTGAAGCAGAAACCACAGAGGAATGGTTTTACTGGCTCATTCACAGATTCAGGTCAAGATATCTTTTTACTGACCAGACCCACTTGCCTAGGGGTAATATCACCCACAGTGGACTGGGCTTTCCTTCATCACATAGCAATCAAGACAATATCCCATAAACCTGACGACAGGCGAATCAAATGGAAATAGTTCTTCAGTTGAGGTTCCCTTTTTCCCAGGTGTGTCAAGGCAACACCCAAGATTACCCATAACACCTATACCATATAACACCAAACGTGGTGGCACATGCCTGTATTCCAAGCATTTAGGAAATGAAGGTAGGAGGATTAGAAGTTCACAGTTAGACTGATACCACTTTGATACATACTACATAGCAAGTTAGAGGTACTTAGCCCCTACCTGTAATACATAATTATAGCCACTAGAGTTCTGGACAAATAAGTGGTTGAAAGCCTAGTTGGGAATAACCACCAACAGATAATATGTTGAATTCAAGATCATTCAAACAGACTCTTTACCAATCTGTCCCTGTCTCTATTTCCACATCTGTTTTTAAATCTTTTGGTTGTGCATCCAGTGTATTTAGAAACAACATTTTCTCCCCAGTCTTCCTTATGCCTTCCTCTGCCTTCAATTCCTTCTTTTCCCCCACTGAAACCTCCTCCCACCACAACCTCCCCACACAGTCACCTATGCCCCCAACAATTCATCCCGGTCGCCAACACAGCTACTCCTGCCCCCACAGCAGCCACCCTCATTCCCGGCACATCCTCATGGCTTCTCCCAGTGCAACTATAGCCACTTGTGTCCTGGAGCTATCATCTTTCCTGTCATCCCTATAGGCCATATGCATGTCTCACCTGGGCTTTGGTAGGCTGTCACCATGGGCTGGGACAAATTAGTGATCTTTCATGAGACAGATGTGGATTTTGTTATCTTTTCTGGAGGCATATTGAACAAAGGTCCCACATTGACAGCTGGAGGTAGAATCTGGCCCACAGATGTCTTTTGTTGAATCCACAGATATTTCTTTAATTGAGTCAACATTTGAAAATGGAATGTTTTACACAAAATGCCAGATTTTCAGCCTCTCTATTAAAAGTGACTATTTTGGCAACTCAAACCCAAACTCATTTCCAGAAGAGACTGTCTGAGGCTGAGGGAACTTCTGGGCCCCCTTAGTATCAGCAGGAACATCTCAGGTCAGCCTAAGACATAGTTCTCTGCATAGCTCACTGGAGTTCCTAAAGGTACCTGGAGCATTCTAGCTGACTACGCTCCTACCCTAGGTGGCTCTAAAAAAAACTCAGTAAAATAAGTGACTTTGGCCCCACACTGTCTCTTCACCCAGTGGCAGAACATGCTTCACCATCACCTCCCTGTAACATAAGACTCCAACTGAAAGACCCCCTTCACCTAATCAAAGTGTTTCTGCCTCCTAACACAAGTTGCATGAATAATGTGTACTAAAACATGACTAATTAATAAGGAAAGCATCTTCTATAGAGTATAACTATGATAGTCACGTATTGATGATGTCATACACACTACATTTGAGGCACAGTACACCCTCGGACATCCACTCAAGCACTTAAGGAAACCTTTTGTGGTTGCTTGAAGCCAGCCTTCTGCATACCATAGACAGCCTGGAATTGTTTTCCTGACCCAAGGTGGCAAAACAGGAAGAGACAATGGCTTCAAAGCCAGCACTCCAGTAAAAGACCAATAGCTTCCATTAGTTTTAACTCAAAAGGTGAGGAAAATACAACAGGCCTCTCTGAAACATCAAGAGATGGTGTAGTGTCCCTGTTCTCTGTGCACAGTCAACACCAAGAACCTTCTACTTATTACTTGGCAAAAGAAATGCACAAGTATGAATGGGAGGGTAGAAGGTGAGGAAGAGAAGAAAATCAAAGGTACTAAGAAGAACAAATGATAAAAAGAAATGCTGGTCACATACAAGACATCTGCAAGCAGACTAAAGGGAAGATGAGCATTTCCCAGATGTCTGAGCTCTTTGTGATGCCGCCATCATAAACATCCTAGAACGTTTCATAGGGACTTCACCCAAAAGCCTCTAGAGTTCCTCTCTTCTTGAATGTTCTCTGCTTCCCTCTATAAGCCACTTAAATAAGAAGTACTGAAACCAAATTGCTGTACAGCGTTCTCCTTGGCTTCACAGGCCCTCTCAGAAAATACATATTCATTTTAGCAGAGAACCAAATACCTTAAGGCATAGGAGTGTTGTTTGTAGCATGTGTAGTTCCAGGTCATCCCTAGTCCTCACGCCTCAACTCACAGAGTTCTGGTTCAACCCTGATCCTGCACTGACAGGGGGCGTGGGGGGGGGGGCTGGGATCTTTGTTTCCTGGAAATCTGACCAGATTTGGGACAACTCTAATTGATAATCTGAATAAGCAGCTCCTCGTGGGCTCTTCTTTGTTGAGCTTTGTGTCCTTGACTAACATACCTGTAGGCTCCCTGGTCTGTTGTCCTGGCTCCTGGATTTGAGTGAGTGGATGCCAGGGATGGAGGAGACTGTGCAGGGGGTGGGTACGAATCTGAAAATGCATATTGACCACAGAACACAAAGCCTGGGACTGTGAAGAAAGCCATAGCCTTTTGTCCAGCAGACAGGCATGTCTTGAGAAAATCTGAGGTAGGCAGCAAGAAGAGGAAAGGTCAGCAGACAGGTCGCCAAGAGGTTGGACCCTTGCAGTTTGCCTGAACAGTGTCACCAGAGGAAACTTCAGTGAGGCTCCTCTGTGGAATTGGGGCTACAGAGCTCCCTGATTTCTGATTGGTTCAGGTGCCTAAACCACAGCAACTCTGACCCATAGTTGAAAGGTGGGAGCAGTTGAAGGACACACCAACATAGAGGACAGGACTGATCAAGGTCTGTGAGAACCAACCCTTTACCATGGAAGCTTTTTCCAAGGCCCCATGGTCTTCTGTGGTTTTCTTGTCATACAGTCTGTTCTCTGAGTTCTCCAGAGCTAAATTAAGACAGTGGAAACCATTATTTTCTTTTTCCAGAGAAGTAAGCACTCCATCACATCTAGTGTATATGCATGAGCTACAATGGATAGCTATATGCATCATTGGCATATAGCAGCATACAGACATATGCACACACATACACACACACTCAAATATTCATCCCTATGTGCATATACATACAGATATGCGCACAAATCCATATCATACAGATAGGCACACAGCAGAACACACACGGACATAGATATCTACGTGTAAGCAATAGAGAAATCAACATGCCATACAGAAAAACATGCATATGCCTATATGCACACAGAAATGTACACACACCTCCATGTGCTTGCAGATGTATAGACACCCATACCTATTTATATTCACTTATTTGGGCAATGTATGCCAAAATATGGCTCAAGTACTTGTATATTTTGACAGGTGCACCAAGGTGAAGGTGGGAGATTAGAACAGAGCATTATTGCCCATTACTATCTGAATATCACTATTACATATATATATATATATATATATATATATATATATATATATATACATACTCTATATATTACTGACTATTAACATTACTATTCTGAGGGAGTGCATCCTATCTCCAGCCAGCATTTCAAAAGTGGTAAAATAATGCTACATTTCCAGAGGACAAATACTGCTGTGTGGCCATGCTGTAGAAAGTACTGTGTGCATGGGGGGTAGGGTGGGCAGAGGGGGCTTGATGTTAGATGTTTTTGCATAATCCTGCTATGACAGCAGAAGGCACCCCATGGAGGCTAAAGCACAAGTTTATCTGTCTGTCTGAAATGGAAGTTGACACTATGAGAACAAGAGGTTAAATCCTCTACTTTCTACTTTCACTTCAATAATTAACCAAACAATTTTGTCCAAAGAAAACATGCTTGTAAAATATTTTTAAATAGTGATTATTGTTTACATTCATCCTTTCATAAAGTTGCATTGATAGCTTTCGGAGACCTTCACCAGCGTTGATTCTGAAAGAGATCATCACCAGAACTGGGCTTGCAGATATTAGCTGTGGTTTCTTAGGACTGTGTAGTAAGCTTCACAGGTCATAGCCCAGAGCTGAGTAAGGAGGACACCTCTATGTTATTGAAGCCCAGCACCCTGGAAAACAGGGTGAACAGAAAGTGCCACATTTAAGGACAGGATCAATGCCTATTTCCAGGAGTCAGGCTTGGGTGATAACTCAATACTAAGTGCTTGACTGACTTGGAGAATCTGCAATCAGCTGTAAGATGCAATCTGAGCCTTGTTGCTAAGGTCTCAGAGCCAGAAAGAAAGAGAGGGACCACACCCTGTCCATGAAAAGTATGGAAAGCCTATCTTAATAAACTGGGCTAGTTAAGCTTGCTGAGACTTCAGGTCCTGAAGTTCCAAGGAAGCTGGCAATACTTAGATGGACTGTTAGGACACGGAAGGGCACGGAAGTCATGAAAGCCAGGGAGTCTTGATTCTCATTCTAAGTGCCTTTTAAAGTAATGGGGATTTTGGTAGACCACAATTCAATTGCTAAGTAATTGTATTGAATAAAATGTTCAAATGAGATTAATTGGCCCACTTAACAGCCCAAAGACTGCTACATAAAATAAGGTACAATTTTAAAGGAAGGATTAAAAAGAAAATGTGAAATCTGCTCCTCACCTCTCCAATCTGTGGCTTCTGTGGCATCCGTGACGGGACTGATGGTGGACAGTATCCCCACCCAATGGTCATGTTCTTGGTTTCAGGATCCTGAGTCATAACCTCAAGCTGGGCTCCACAAGAAGAGGAACAAACCCTTACATGGGACGTTGAAGAAAGCATGGTATTTGCTGAACAGTAACAGCTACAATAAAAAATCATGGATTTGGATAACATCAGCCATCATCTTGCTATCGATCGGCAAATTCAAGCCTCCCTTGACAGGTATCTAATCTCTGTGATGGATGGAGAGTCCGTATGTCCACATGACTTGGCCGTAGGGTACTCAGACATTTGGTCAATGCTATTCTGGGTATGTCTGTCAGAGATTTCTCTATGAGATTAGCATTTGAATCAGCAGAATGATGGAAAACAGGTTGCCCCTCTGAATGTGAGGGGCCTTGACTAATCCACTGAAGGTCTAACTAGAAAGAAGAACAAAAACCTGACCATGGAGGAATTGCTTTTTTCTACCTGATGGCCTTTAAGCTGGAATTTTGGGCCTTTATTCTTCAGACTCATACTTGAGCCTTGAATTTGGAGCCCTTGATTGACTGCATCTTAAGTCTAACACTATGGGACTTCTTAATGTCCATGGTGCGTGAGTCACTTCATTGTGACCCATGTAATCTTTATTGTCTATCTTATCTACCCATTCATTACCTGTCCACCATCCACCAGTCTACCCATCTGTACATGTAAACATACATGTGTTGTTTCACTTACCTGTGTATTCATCCACTTAGCATTTATTCAGTCACCCACCTATTACCCATCTACCATTTAGGTGTCTCTTTCTTTGCCTCTTTGTCTGTAGGCCTGAACATGGTGGTCACAGTAAAATATTTCCTAATATACAACAACTAAAATTAATCCAAACTCTAATCGGAGGTGTTGCTGCCAGCATTTCCCTAAGCCACGTCAGTACCGTGCAGTTTTGTTTGCAGAACACACAACCTACATCATATTTGTCATGCTACCTTGAAACAGCAGCAAATGCCCCAAAATGAGTCCGATCAGATTTTCAGACTATTATGGGTTATAGATTGCAGCATTTTCAATGTATAAATACAGTTTTCACCTCTTAGAGAAATATAATTGTATAATTATAAAACCAAAAGCTTTTAATATTTTCCTATAATTCCTCAGCAATTAGATACAAAATTAGAGCAACTTTGGTTGATATTAATTAGAATGTTTGGCTTTAGAAATTGTTGTTTAGGGCTAGGAATTGTAGCTAAGTGTGTAAAGCACGGATCTGCCATTCACAAAGCTCTGGGTTCCATTCACAAAGCTCTGGGTTCCATCCCCAGCACTTTGTGAAGCTGAACATAATGGAGCATGCCTGTAGTATCTGCACTCAGGAGGTACAGGCAGAAGAGTCAGTTCAAGATTACCCTTGAATTCACAGTAAGTTGAAGCCCAGCTGGAGCTACAAAAGCAAACTGACAAAATAAATAGGTAGATGCATCAGGAAAGGCGGGGCCGTTTCTACATAAACGCCAGGGGCTGCGCAGCCACAAAATCATCTCCTGCAGGAGAACCTGATTGAGGACTGCCCGAGAGACCAAGGATTGCTGGGTCAGACATGTCAGCCAATCGGGAACTGCTGTTTAGAAGAGGTGCTTTCTTGGGACCAATGGGGGTAGGGTGGAGGGTATTAAAGGAACTTGCAGCACATTTCAGGTGAGCTTGCTACGGGCATTTCTCACCTGCTCTTGGGGTCTGAATCATTGACTCTGCATTACTTCACCTCCAACCCCCAAGGGCAGGAGTAGTCTGGGGCGCAGACAACAGGTAGATAAAGTTGCTGTTTAAGATTAATTTTAAAAGCTGGGCAGTGGTGGCACACGCCTTTAATCCCCAGCACTTGGGAGGCAAAGGCAGGCGGATTTCTGAGTTCGAGGCCAGCCTGGTCTACAGAGTGAGTTCCAGGACAGCCAGAGCTACACAGAGAAACCCTGTCTCGAAAAACAAAACAAAACAAAAAACAAACTTTATTTATTGATTTTGTCTTAGAATTAGGACAGAATCTCCAACATCTTCAGAACTGGACCTAGACACTCTTCTGCCAAGTCTTACTAAATATTTATGTGAAGCGGTGTCCTCAGCATCAATAACTGTAAAATCAAACTACAGATCAACTCCGGAAGACACCTTAGATGTTCTAAGTCTTGCAGTGTGAAGGATCCAGCAAAGATTTCATTCTTTATGTAAGCAAGTACTTACTCCATCTCACTGGTTCGCAAAGGCCTTTCATCTTTACTAAATGGTAAAAATTAAATGTAAACCAAAGGGTCGTTATAAAATGAAATTTTTATGATTTATTAGCAGAAATTTGATTTTGTATATGCTTCTTATATACCAGGAATCTCATTTTTTAAAAATCTATCTATCTACCTCTTCTGTAGGTCCAGTTTCATCAACTGGTAGTCACGGAATTCTTTACAAGAGTAAACTGTTTCTGAGTATGGTCCACGCAGGGGAACTTTGAGCAATGAATCCTTGATGGTTATGCAGAGTCATTTGCACCTCCCTCTCCACACGTGAGACGTCGCTATTCACCCAGGTCAAGTTCTGGCTGCTGCAGGTTTAGGTAATGTCCCAGGGCAGGTGACTGCTAAGCTGGGCTTCAGACTCAGGTGAGCCCACTATTCTCTAAAGCTCCACAGCACGTTCACTATGTGGATCCTGCCCTTTCTCTGCCTACCAATAAGAAGAGAAAGGTACAGGGGGCACAGACTCAGACAGCGTGAGCAAACACCAGATACAACGTTTAAAAAAAAAAATCTGTAAAAGTGAAGGCTGTAAGGGATTGCAGTAGCAGATCATGGACTGGGGGAGGACCGCGGGGCCGCGGGGAGAGGCAGGCATCTCTAGAACTGAGAGCAAGGAAGGCTGACTAGAAGTTGAATAGGAGCCCAAAGGAGTGATACACTCCAACGAGCCGGCAGCGGATTGCCTAGTTACCAGATGCTTCCATTCTCTTCTCGGCGCTTGTGCCAGGCCTTGGTGAGTCTGGCTCAAAGCCCCTCAAGTGAGAAAAACTGGAAGCAGCTGACGGCCGGTGCCTGTGGGCGCTCAGAGCAGCCCCTCTGTTCTGGCAAAGCGATTCCCCTGACAGGTGGCAGGAGGAGAGCCTGTTCCCAATCCAGCCACACTGGAGGGTAGACAAGCTAAAAGGAAAAACAAGCCCCACGCCTCAGAACCTCCACATGCTGTGAGAAGCAGCTGCTGACTCAGAGTGTGGGAAGGACAAGAGATGTCTGCAGCCAGGTTCCCAAGGTGGCAGAGTCTCCATCTAGGCAGAGCTCTAGTTTCTAGGAATGGTCTGGATGGTGACCTAAGCAATGTGGTTGGAAATCTCTGTGATCAATCGCTCAGCACACATTTCCTTGTCTGGACATTGTATCCATCCTGGGCATGCCCACAGCCCACATGAGGTGGTTGAGCAACTGGGCTATGCTGAAGCTCAGAAGGGGACGGGAGACAGGGGCCAGTGTAAATGCAACATGGTGTGCTTTCTTACCTATTTGTATTCAGTGTGAGAGTGTTGTTTTTGAGTGTGTGCCTATGTTGTGATTTCAATGCATTGTGTGAACTTACTGTATGAAGAAAATGCTACTGCCTTTTTTAAACATTTTTTTTGTTAAAAAAAAAAATCTATGATTAGCCCTGAAATCAGCAACTCAGATGTTCCATGTTGTGTATAAGGTATGTTATCTACCACACTGACTGGATTAAGGAAAGCTGCAAGCGCTGAAATCAGAGTTTGCACAAATATACTCACGTATTATATAATACCAACATGTGCACATAGAGAGGCCAGAGGTTGAGACTGGCTTTGCTTTTCAGTCATTCTCCAGCTTATTTTTTGAGACAGTCTCTCACTGATTCAGATAGACTAGCTGGCTGCAGAATTCCAAGGATCCTTCAGTCTCCATCTCCCCAGCACTGAGACTATTGGCATGTGCCACTGTATTTGTTTTCTTAAATTTATGTTTGTTTGTTTGTTTGTTCTGGCATGGTGCTAAGGAACAAACTAAAGTCCTCATGCCTGTAATGGCAAGCACTTTATCAATTGAGCTATCTCCCTAGATACTCCCAAGCTGGTGACTGGTCTCCTATCACCTATGAAGATAGCCTCTAAACAGAAATTTAAGATCTGAAAAAATGGAGAGCAAAGGGCCAGGTGTAGTGGGTCATCTTCACACCAGGAAAAGTTTCTTTTTCTCAAGAGTTACAGGCTTTGGTGTCATTCACATTTCTTTTTGTTTTAAAATATGACCCCCCACACACCTTTTTCTCCCACAGGGAATCTTAATATTAGGTCTCAAACTGGGGGCAAATGGGTGAGGCACCTGTTCAACATAGTGGAGTAGACCTGGCTATAATCCAGCCATGTTGGGTAACTGGCCTCTCGGTTGGCAGCTCTTTCCCCCTCTCCCCTCCCCATATCCTCACATGGCCCAGCTCAGGGTCATGTCCACTCTGGACTCTCAGCTACCCTTGCTTCTGACTATGCTCTCCTTGATAATCTACAATAAACCTTCTCCTCCACCATACCTAGGAATTGTCATGCTATTTCAAAATTTCTTTTTCTTTCTTCTTCTTTTTTTATTCACTCACCACACTTATTAAGCAGGCACACAGTTGTCAACAGGAATATCAAACCATTTTTCCAGGACCACTGAAGAGCATCTTTCCTGACCATGAGCCCATAATTCAGGACTTTGCTAAAATAGAACCATATTGTTTAATTTTTGTCTCATCTTAAATTTTTTGCACAATATGATTTAAGTTTCATAGCTATGAAATCCAAGCTTGACTCAATATCTGTTAATGACTTTCACTGAATTCTGAAATAGCTTAAGGGCATGGGTGGATTTTATAGAAACTGTCCCAGCTGCTGTACTTAATGCCCTGATCGTAGGCCAGGGGTTCTGGGACCTTCTAGTCAAAATTCAAGTTATTACTACCTAGGAAGATTTGTAAGAGACGTTTGCCTCATATTATTGATTGGAATTCAACCATGCAGCATATCTAATCCCTTGGTAGGACAAGGGTTAGAGAGTTCTCAAGAGACAGGATTTCTTCACTAGGTCACCTTAGAGCTTCATTGTCAGTGCCACCTTTAGTAAATCACTTTAATGGAAGTTGGTTCGAGGGCACACACCCATTAGCAGTGGCTTGATCTGATATGCATTTTTACTACTAACACTACAAGAGCCTCCAAAGAAACGTTTAGAGCCTGGTGTACCTAAAGGAAGGTTGTTTACCCAATTGCAGGGACATGTTCTCAAATGAGCTCTTCTAACAAGCACAGAAGCTCCACACAACACCAGGAAAGTACCCTGAAAATTCTTTCCCATCATTCTAATGGGTTACAGATGGACTGGGAAGCTTCCTGGCATTTTTTATTGTTAGCTAGCTTCCTTTCTTCTGTCTGGAGTTTTATGGCTTGCTTTCCTTATTAGCCTCCAGGATGCCTGGGTCAACCCATTGAATTGCTCCAAGCTGTTGGATGGAGCTGTCCCCTCAGCAGTAAAGATATCCAGTTGGCTGAAAGGGTCCTGGAGCACTGGACTATATATCTTTGTGAGCCATGCCCAGCAAGGAGGCCGCAAAAGTCTACTTCTGTAAAGATATTAAATATATTTGAATGGTTGTCTTCATTGAACTCTTGGGAGACAGAGGCAGGAGGCTCTCAAGTTCCAGGTTAGCCTGAGGGAGGAGTAAAACCTTCTCTCAGAAAAACAAAAGAAAAAAAAATTCACTATCCCTGTGAACTTGCCAGGGCCTCAGGTTTCCTCTCAGCAGGGAGCAGGAAATTTCCAAGGACACCTCAGTGTACCCAGAGTAAGTGACTGGAACCATTTTTTTACCCAGGTATCTGTAATTCTTACTGACAGGAACTGGTATGTGCATCCCTTGTCTGGGAAGAAGCCTGCTGACTGAAGCTACTTTGGGTGGGAACAGGAAAGATGACTTATTTAGTGTGCAGAAGAGCCGCCCACAGAGATGACAGAGATCTAAGACAATGGGTTAAGTGTAATGACCCAGTAGGGCATCAGAAAATTTCCCTTTGAAAGAGCTAGGCTTGGTCTGTAAAGGAAGAAGGATGCTTGTGAATATGAGTACATGATTCAGGATTGCATGTTAGTGGACCCTCACAGGATAAATACCAGAGATGATTCACTTATGTATGGAAATGGCTGATGATCTTGGATCACAGTTTAGAATTTCAGGCCTTGATCCTGACCTTTGGGCCTGGAAGTTGTACAATATGGTGGGAGTCCATAATAAAACATGGTCT
Source organism: Mus musculus (assembly GCF_000001635.26). NCBI lineage: Eukaryota > Metazoa > Chordata > Mammalia > Rodentia > Muridae > Mus > Mus musculus. The sequence continues at coordinate 127,703,366 of NC_000074.6, read as the reverse complement.
CAGGATCAGAAAGCAAAGAAGTCTTTACTCACTGCAAGGGCATATTCCCCATGACCCGAGGCCTCTTGCCATACCTTATCGCTTATAAGTTCATCAACTTCTCAACAGGGCAACTCTGTAGTGTAAGACAAATGTGTGGACCTTGGGAAATACTCGATATCCAACCTATAGCAAAGGTACTGCAACAGAGATTGCAGATTTCCCCCCAACATTCCCTTTTTCATCATGGAATGTCTGATTTTAGCTAGTCTGACCATTACAGAATGAAGAAGACATTGCCCAGACTCCTTGCTGTTATGAGTGGCCATGTGACTACATTCGGTGTACTGAGATATGGCAGATATGGCTTAGTCACCTACCAGGCTCTACCCAAAAAGCAAGGCACACCTGCTCTTCCTCTGTACCCCTCCTGAGAGCTGCTATGCAGCTGGTAGGCACCAACTTGGAAGTGATCAATGACATTAGAAATGGCAGAGATATGGAGCAACAGGATACAGGATTCCAGGCATAGTGAGGTCCCTTACAGAGAGCCAGCCTCTGACATAATTAACCACTTTTATACTGCCCCTTGTTAGCAGGTAGCAATGATTTTCCTAATCCTCACGATAGCCATCATCTTGGTTCTTATGTTCCTGAAGGAGAATTCACATGGGGCACAGGCAGAGACAGTGAACATTCAGGGCTTATCATGAGAGGGCAAGCAAGCAGAAACAAAGCATATCCCTGGAGTGGAGGGTGAACCTGGTTGGGTCTCCCATTTCTTATCCCTTCCCTACTGTGATCTAGGGTGGTCCCTTTGCTGGAACATGTGGAGCCTTTCTTAGACAGTCTTACCCACAGTTCAGTCTGTTATAATTAGATGTGTTTGATGTAGGGATGTATATCCCATAATGCTGAGAAATTTACTAGGGAAAAGGGTAATAGTAGCTTGTTCATGCTCCTCAGGGGCTTCATAGAAGCAATAAAGAACCTGCCAAGAATGGCTTTGTTTTTTTTTTCCCCAGAGCCTTGCCCTTCCTCTTGTCTGGTTACCTTGGCTGTCTTACACCTTCCCTGGCAACCCCAGCTGTAGGTTTGAACTATAGTATTCATAACTGGGTATAACTCTTCTACTATAGAAGTATACATTTTCACAGGTAAAACCCTAGAAGTCAAACTGAAGACAAAGTGACAGAGATGAGTAGCCGTGACTTGGCTGGATGTCTTAGGTCAGCCTTAGATGTGCCTGTTTGCTGGATATGTGTCCAGGCTCAAGCTTGGGCAAATCTCATCCTTGTCTAGAGCATGACAGTATCTGAAGGGCACATCTCTCATAGACATAGTAAGGGTAAGACACAGGTGAGTCTCTCAGACAACAACAAAAAGGACTTGGAGCCTCTGTGCCATGTCAGACTGGGGCTGTTGTACTTCAATTGATGCTTGTATCTCATACCTTAAAACTTTCCATTGACCAAATTAGAACTTCCTCAGTCATGGAGAACTGGTCTGTGGAATATTGCAGGCTGGGAGCCAAACTATCTTGACCTATCTTAATACCCATTCATTACCCACTTCCTTGTGACTACTGGGCAAATCCTTCTAGAATGTATGACTAGACCACTCGCTTCTACCAATCCAAAGCTAAACAGGCCATCAGACAACATCTGAGGCCTAAAGCAGAGATTCCCTTGCTTTGTAGTAACCCACGTATCAGACAATCCCACCAAATCATTTTAAAATGCCTTGCTTTATAACTTTCTTTAGTCTGTAACTATGCAAACCGTATCAAGTGGTTGCACATTGGGACATGGGAATTGGAGCAGTTTAAACCATGTGCCCAGCCTGTACTCACTCACATTTGGCTCCAGAATAAAGTCTCTTATTCCCACTGAGGTAAGAACTGCAGCTTTGAATGGACAAAGGTCAGCAGTGAGTCATCCAGCAAGGCTCACTATGGCCTGATTTGGGGCTCAATCTAAACTCCATCCCTAACCCTTGATTTACTGCATGGGTGCATGATGAAGCTTTTGAATCAGCCTTGCTGATGAGTTTGAGAGCCCAGTTCCCATCCATCCTCATGATCAAGGCATTGAGATGTTTCCATAGCCAGGGTTCCCTTGGCACACCTGCTCACTCCAAAGGCCCATCCCCAAGGTCTACTGACACCTGCCGTATTTGTTGAAATCCTCTCCTTGGAAGCAGCTGAGTCCTGCCATGAGGAAAGAGCATCCTCAGGACCATGTGCCTGTCTACCATCCACAGTGAATACTGGGAATATCTTGAGTACAGTGAGCACTGAAAGTCCCATTTATTGAGTGACTACAACCTGCAGTTGAAGCCATAGACTCAGAAGACCTGCATTCAAATCCTGCCTCCATCATTTAGAATATAAATATTGCCTCAAGGAAATGGACTTTCTGACTTTTAGTGGCCCCACCTTCAAAGAAGACAGTTCCCATCATATAGAGCTGTTGTGAGAAATTCCATGGCACACGCTGAATGTTCACAAGGTTTCAGATGACTATTATCTCTAGGCTGCCATCTACCAGACCATCCCTCAACAATCTCTGTGTGCCCACAGTGCTGGTCCCCCACCAATGTCTGGTCCTGGATTCCATCCTGGAACTACCTGACAGTGTCACCCATGTAAGTGTGTTTGTCTCTGACAAAGTATGATGGTTTCATTTACAGTAGGCCCTGTGATAATTTATTGATTATCAACTTGACAGAATCTACAATGAACTCTAGTATAAGCCTTTTGGCACGTCTGTAAGAAATTATCTGTTTCCATGATGGACTGTACTCACAGAGTGGGAGCCAAAATAAACCCTTCTTAAGTTGCCTTTGTGGTGAGGAAGGTAAACTGCAATCCTTCAGTGTGCATTGGGCAGGCATGAAAAGAGGCTTGTTTACCATGGCATACACACTGTCTATTCTAGGCTCCACCTGTCTCAAATGCTGAAGCATACAGAGCTCCATCCAATCCTCTTCATTCTGTATATCAATGCTTCTGTCATAGAGTGGAGATCATGGTATGACATCACTGTCATATGGTCACCCTCTCTTCTAATGACATCTTAGACATTTATGAGAATTCCCATGAAAGAAGCTTGTGTTTCTGAAGCTCTGGGGCATAACCATCACCCCTGCAGCAGACAAGACAAAACGAAAAGGTAAGGCATCTATGCCAACTTGCTCCCAGTGGGTTGACATGCCATTCCCAGGACCCATGAGATCTTCAATGCTGAGCAGCTAACAGCAGGAAAAGAAGGGACAAGGATTTGAAAGCTACCAGGAGTCTCTGGTAAAAAGGATTTCCACACCCTGGCTCCATGGATGGTCCTTCTCTGGGAATAGCACTAGACTCTAAATGCAGATAAAACAAAGAATAAAAACAAAAACCCTTCTTTCTATTAAACTTATTAATATGATATCTATTCTTTTGAGCTGGGACAAATTACCATGTCCCATTAGAACCTTGCTCCTAGCACTGCCCAAGAATTTAAAACAAAAGTGTCTACGTGGTTTTGCCCCAGTGATCATCCCAATCTTCCTCTGGGAGCTATAAGAATAAATAAAACCTACCCCTTCCATTCACTGTTCTCTGCCCTCAGGTGTAAGTATCAAGTCCCCAAAAATGTCTCCATCAGGGCGGTGGTTGTTGCTCAGTTGAGTGTTTGTCTAACATTCACGAAGCCCTGAGTCCCATCCCCAGAACCATATAACCCAGGTACATGCTTGTACTTACAGGGCAAGGGACATGATCAGAAGTGCAAGGTCTTCTTCAACTATGTAGCTACAGCGACCATCAGCCTGGGTTACATGGATCCTACCCACATGTAATGATGTTGGAAGGACTGGAGCAGCAAAGGAGAAATGACCAGGCTGATAAAGCAATCTGAAGACCAAGGCAGATGGAAAAGGAAGAGTTAGTTCAAAAGGCAACAGAGGTAGTTTTCTATGAGCAGATGCATCCCAGGAGAGCTTGTATGTATAAGATGCATCATCCACCTGGAGTTCCTCTTGCAGAGTGGGCAGAAGTTCATCATGGGATGGTGAGAATTGTCATCCAAATATCCACAATGGTATCCTTCCTACCATCTTTTCTCTGTACACCACACAAAGTTTCAGATCCACTGAGCATGTGGCCACCAAGCCGCAAACCATCTCAAACCTTCTCAAAGCTCTCTTCTCCTATTCATATTCTCTGTCCACCAGCCAGTTCCCAACAGAGGACATGTTTCCTTATGACTATCTTAGCAACAGACTCTGAAAGTCCAGCCTGGAGGTCAGGAATGACTGAAGGACACACAGAGGACTTATATTTATTGTGTTTGTGGTGTGTGTATATGTTCTTGTGAGTGTACTTGTACATGTGTGTATGTGGATATAGAGGTCATAGGCTGACACTGGGTGTCACTCCCCAGGCATTGTCCACCTTCTGTTTTGAGACAGATCTTTCACAGAACCTGAATTCATAGATTCAGAGACTAGCTGGCCATCAAGCTCCAGTGGTTCCCCAGTACTGAGATCACAGGCACACATCAACATGCTTGGCTTTCTCACAGGGTTTCTCAGAATCCAGAACTCTGGTCACCATGCTTGTGTGACAAAATTAAGCCCTGTCCCTAGCCCTAGGTGTGTATTTGTTGAGACTGTTTCACCTTTCCCCAATAACCTCTATCTATAGATATTCAATTCCATCTGTGGTAAAGGATGTAAGCAGCTGCCAGGATTTTTTATGCTGCAGGGCTTCTCTCTGGCCAACTATGACTCAATCGGTCTTGAGCAAAAGACCTGGAACATCCTTCACTTCTGGAAGCCAAGCGCAGGATGGTGGCGAGGCACTCGCTTCCCACTCTCACTGCCTGTGTTCCAACACCACAAAAGAAGTAATGACCTTCTCTTCAGATGCACAAAGGCAGTAGCTCAGAAGGACTCTGGCATGCCAAAAGTCACAGATTTCTGCACCACAGTGTCTGTTCCCTGTCCCTGGAGACAATCCCAAATTGCCTCTCACCTTGGCATCTTTGGGGGGTTCTGGAGATAGGACAGGAATGATGAGAAATTGATGTAGCCAGGCATCTTGAATGTCCTTCAGCACTTCCTTGACTTGACCTGATCTTCTGTTGAATGGTAAAAACAGTCTAGCAGCTTGTGGGCAGTGTCTAGTACCCAAGTACTCTCTTCTGCATCCTGTTATGGTAACAACACCTATGAGTGAGTCATTTATTACAGAAAAGACATCTGTTTTAACGAGTGGTTCTTAGTGTATGCTGCTCCATATATTGAGGAAGGTGGAGGATGCAGAAGAGAAGGAAAGAAGACTAAACTCTCAGAATAGGTGAAGAAAACATGAAGAAGGGTCATTCTGTCCCTAAATGCCTGTCCTACCGCTTGCAACATGAGTACATTGAGGACCAGGATTGAGCCTGGTGGAGAAAAACCATATCCAAGGAGTGAGTCATTGAGTGAGAGACAGGGAACGTCTTCTAAAATATCTTCTGGAATCTTGTTTCAAAGATCCTCTTACAGGGGTAGAGATGGCTCATTGAGTAAAGTACTTGTCTTGCAATGCTGGGCACCTGCATTTAATCCTCAGAAGCCATGCAAAAAAAAAAAAAAAAAAAAAAAAAAAAAAAAGCCATGCATGGTGACATGCACCAGTAATCCTAATGCTGCAGATGTAAATCAAGAGGATCCCTGGGGATCACTGGGGATCCAGCCTAGTCTATTTAGTGAACTCTAGACCAAAGTGGTCCTGTCATTAAAATCAAAATGCCTGGGGCTGAGGGACAACACCTCCACACCAGTGCATGTGCAAATACTCTCACATGTGCACATGCCTACTTGCAGAAACAATTCCCTTATGAGATACATAAGGATATGCACCAACCTCTGGGCCAGCCAGGCAACAGACTATTGGAGGACCTACAGTACCTTTTATCCCTAAAGGCCTCCCACTAAGCAAAGGTTGCCGTAGTACATCTTATTTCACCCGTTTTTTTTTTTTTTTTAAGCAGTTCCACTTTGCAAATATTGGGGATCTTGTGACTGTGACATACACATTGCAATGTGGACACTACTTTGTCCATCACTTTGATAAAGTGTTTGACAAGATTAGCTTAAGGAAGGGTTTATTTTGGTTTGAGTTTTGAAAGTGCAATGCATTGTGATAGAGAAGGCATGACAGCAGGGGAGTGAGGCAGCTAGTCACATTGAACCTACACTCAGGAGGACTACAACAATGTGTGATGGCAGGAGATCTAAGTAGTTCGTTCTCCTTGCTATGCCCACTGTGCCTCACTGTGACCCACTGTACTTCACCATGCCTGCTGTGCTTCACCAGTGCCCACTGCAGCCTACTCTGCCCAGGACACATGTGTCTTCAAGCTCTGTGTCCTTGCCTATGCTTTTCCTTCACCCAGAAAGCCTGACCTTTCCTTCCTCTGTACACATATACCATATGAAACACTTAAGTCAATAGTTCTCCTCTACCCCCAACTCTAGGAAGAACTGTGCTAGTGGCTATAATACCTCTTGGATCTGTTAAAACCATCAGACAAGAGGACCATTCTCTGTTACTATAGCAAAATACCCATGGATGGGGTCTTTATATAGAAAGATGAATTATTTAATTTATAGAGATTCAAGGGAATGGACTCAGCAGCTCTGGTGAAGATGTTATTCATAACAGATGGCTTCACAAAGACAGGTGTGATGGGGCGGATGGGGCGAGGAAGTTGTCACAGGTGAGACAGGAAGCCTGGAATTGCTGTCCTATATAAAGAAAGGAGGTTTGTTCTGTTCATGGTTAGAAATGTTGAAGGGCGTGACCCCAGCATCTGTGACGAATATGTCATTCATGACAGATGACATCACAATGGCAGTGTACATATGGGAAGAAGTCATCACACTGTGAGACAGGAAACAAGAGTGAGCCTGTAATGACTCCTCATTAGGAGACACCTCATAAAGGACCCACTACCTCTCAACATCATCACACTGAAGTCAGATCTCCCAGCCCATGAGGCTTTGGGGCCCTGTGATAATGTACAAAGAACAGGATTGAAAGGGTGCTTCATGTGGTACTTAGAGAGTGTGCCCAGGGGGCAGGCAGGAGCCTTGAGATTTCTACCTAGGAAATGGTGCAGTCATCCCCCATTCTAGAAAAGCAAGCCTTGGCTGCAGTTTTACCTTGCTAGGTAATAAGCTACAAGACACAGAGTTTTGCACACTCACTTCTAACACCTGTGTATCTACATAAACCCGGCCTATAGCATGGGGAACTCAGGTGCTTGTGTCAAAGGCTAGACCACAAAATTGTCCTGGCATATGTCCTGTCAGCTGTTATGAGGCCAGTGTAGTGGCTATTCCTGGTTGTCAACTTGACTATATCTGGAATTGAACTACAATCCAGAATTGGAAGGCTCACCTGTGATCCAGATCTTAAGGCTGGGAGATACAAGCTTCTAACCTGAATTTTAGCATGGAAATCTTGCGGCATAGTGACTATGAATGCCAGGAGACTAAGGCAAGAAGATCTCTAAGTTCAAGGTCATCTGGGAAAAGCAAGTCCAAGATCTAGGCATGGGGGTACACACCTTTAATCTGGGCCATACCTTCTGCTGGAGACCTACAAAAGGACATCGGAAGGAAGATTTGCTCTTTTTTGCCTGCATGCCTTGTGGGATTGAGCAACTACTAGATCCTTGGACTTCCATTTACAGCTGACCATTGTAGGGGAGTTGTACTACAGACTATAAGTCATCATAACAAATTTCCTTACTATACAGAGACTACCCATAAGTTCTGTGACTCTAGAGAACCCTGACTAATACAGCCAGCAAGTACATTATAGAAGCTGTGGGGAAGGGGAAGCCTTGTCCTTACCAGTGAGGTCCTCTGAGCTTACGGCATGCTTGCTTTCTTCATGAACTCCTCCCCCAACCCCACCTCAACAATCTGGACACCTGCACCCTCTCCTCTGCTTTCATAAGGTATATCCTCTTCAGGAATCTCCAACTGCATTAATGAGCAAAGGAGTAAAGTGGGAGGAAGGAGAACAGGGTTGAGGCTTGGTGGCTAGAGAAACTGAGCACCCAGGGATCTGGGTTCCTCTCCAGCACTACACACACCAGGTGTGATGGTGCACATTTGTAACCCCAGCACTCAGAGATGAAGGTAGGAGGGCCAGAAATTCAAAGTCATCCTCAGCTACACAGAGAGTTCAAGGCCAGCTTGTGGCATAGGAGAGTCTTTCTCAAAAGGGGAAAAAGAAAACTTTCATCACATTCCGAAATAGTATGCTACGGAGGGGGAAAAATGTTTGAAAGTCTCTGGGCTTTACTGCTGCCTACTTATTACACACACGGCGTGAAAAAAAAATTGGTGAGGTTCATCAAATACTTTCTTATGACTTTTTAACTTATCCAACTCAGCAGAACACAGACATTCACAGACCCACAGACATCAATAAATCTGCCTGAGCCTTAATTAATACAGCTGCATCGCCACACAGACAGAACTTTAAAGAGTCCATTACTGTCGTTCAGCCTGCTAGCTGCTTTCCCCACAGTGGCGCCAGCACTCTGAGAAGTTTAGAATGTCAAATATTTTGTAAGTGGGCTTTTTTTCCTTTCTCTAAAAATATCCAAACCAAAACTGAAGATGCAGAGATAAGTCCACCATCCAGCAGCTTCTACTTTAAGCTCAGCATATATTATGTGCCCGTGTCCTCCTTTTTTTTTTTTTTTTTTTTTTGGCTTTTCGAGACAGGGTTTCTCTGTTTAGCCCTGGCTGTCCTGGAACTCACTTTGTAGACCAGGCTGGCCTCAAACTCAGAAATCTGCCTGCCTCTGGCTCCCGAGTGCTGGGATTAAAGGCGTGCGCCACCATGCCCGGCACCCGTGTCCTCTTAAATGGCCTCTGTAGGCATGCATACTTTCTAATCTCTTGGGTGGTGCAGTACCTGGGCCTCTGAATCCTGCCCTGGTCCTACCAACTTTGTAGATGCAGCCATTTGGAAATAATGGATAGGATACTGCTGTATCCCCAAGGCACCCCCCCTCCACCAAGGAAAGCCTCTGGTTGGTACTGTAACACTTTATCTCATAATTATCTCCCTGGCAAAGAGCTGAAGGTTTTAAATTTTTCCTGCTGGTCAGTGTCAACCAGAATAATGGGACAGATTGTCTATAGAATGTGCTTGTAGTGTGGCCAGGGCTCAGCTTAGTGGTAGATAGACCTGTCTTAGATCCATGAGAAGTCAGCTAAGAACTCCTCCAGGGGTAGAATTGAAAACATGGAAGCATGCTATTGCCAATTTTCACCTGAGATTATTTTGTGTGATATGTGCATATGTGCACATGTTTGTGTGTGTACGTGTACTTGTGTGCACATGTATGTGAGCATCAGAAGTCAACTTTGGGCATCACACCCTTTTAATTTACTTAAGGTCTCTCTCTGGCCTAGAGCTAACAAGTTGTGCTAATCTGATGATGAGCAAGGCTGAGGGATCTGCTTGTCTTCATCTTCCCAGGACTGGGATGGCAGGCAAACACTGCTGTGCCTGGCTTTTGTCAGGTGGATTCTGGGAATAAGACTCTGGTCCTCATGTTTGAAAGGCAAGTGCTCCACTGACTGAGCCTCTCTTCAGCCTCATATTTCTTTCAGATCTATTACACATAGTTTTGAAAATTTGCCGTTCTGTCTGTCTCTCCAATGCTGACATTTTTCCTCTGATGATCACAAGAGGGGAGTCTGGAAAACCAGATTAGTCATGTGGCCCGTAAACCGGAAGAACAGCATTTGACACACCAGCATTACAGATGAACAAGTGAGTGGAGGCCTCTGGGTATGTATGCATATGTTGGGTGTGCATGCTCCAAATGTGCATATGAAGAGCAAATGTCAGCCTTAGGTGTTCCTTCCTCTACTGATCCCTTCCTTAGTTATTGAGACAAGTTTCTCACTGAACCTGGAGCTCACCTGATTGGCTGCCAGGGAGTCTCTAGGATCTCTGTCTGACTTCTCAACACTGTAATTACAGGCTGCTGCTATCTTATCTAGCTTCTTCCCTTGCTATCATAATTAGCTTCTTACTTGGGCACTGGAGCTCTGCACTCAGGTCCTCATGCCTATACAGGCTCCTGCTACCTTATCTAGCTTCTTATCTGGGCACTGGGGCTCTGCAATTGGGTCCTCATTCCTGAATATTGAGCATTTTCCCACTAATCCTCCCTAGTTTCCTGGCCCTGTGAGTACATTTTAAAAAGGTCATTATGATCATTCACTTCAAGTTAAAATTATGTATATTTTGTCAGACCAATAACTGTTATCCTAGCACTCAGGAGGCTAATGCCAAAAGATCTTGAGTTAAGAGTTAGTCTGGTCTATACTGGAAGTCTCAATCAGAAAATAAACAAAAACAGTAAAGAATAAAATCCTCTGTCTGTGTGTGTGTGTGTGTGTGTGTGTGTGTGTGTGTGTGTGTGTGTGTATTTGAGAAAGCATCTCATATACTCCAAGCTGGTCTTGAACTCACGATGTAATGAAGGGTGTTGGACCCCTGATTCTCTTGCCTTCATCTCCAAAGGCTGGAATTACAGGTGTAAGACATCATGCCTTCTTTGTTTTTCTTGTTTTGGAGAGATTCATTTTTAAACTGTAGCTTGGATGGTCCTGGCTGCTAAAGTCATCCTTCTTCTGTCAGAATCCTCTTTACAATTGTATCTTTCTGCCTCGGAGTCAGAGTGTATGTATATGAACATGTGTGTGTGTGTGTGTGTGTGTGTGTGTGTGTGTGTGTGTGTGTGTGTGTGCATGTTTGCGTGCAAGTGCGAGAGTGCCTCTGGTGATGAGTCTTAGGAACACTAAAATTTGGACATAATACTACTGGAAGATCCAGCAATACCTCTCCTGGGCATATACCCAGAAGAAGTTCCAACTGGTGATAAGAACACATGCTCCACTCTGTTCATAGCAGCCTTATTTATAATAGCCAGAAGCTGGAAAGAACCCAGATATCCCTCAACAGAAGAATGGATACAGAAAATGTGGTACATTTACACAATGGAATACTACTCAGCTACTAAAAACAATGGATTTATGAAATTCTTGGACAAATGGATGTATCTGGAAAATATCACCCTTAGTGAGCTAACCCAATCACAAAAGAAGTCATTAGATATGCACTCACTGATAAGTGGATATTATCCCAGAAACTTAGAATACTCAAGATACAATTTGTAAAACACAAGAAAAATCAAGAAGAGGGAAGACCAATGGGTAGATACTTCATTCCTCCTTAGAATAGGGAACAAAATACCCATTAAAGGAGTTACAGAGAGAAATTTTGGAGCTAAGATGAAAGGATGGACTATCCAGAGAATACTCCAACCAGGGATCCATCCCATAATCAGCCACCAAACCCAGACACTATTGCACATGCCAGAAAGATTTTGCTGAAGGGACCCTGTTATAGCTGTCTTGTATGAGGCTATGCCAGTGCCTGGCAAATACAGAAGTGGATGCTCATAGTTATCTATAAGATGGAACACAGGGCCCCCAATGGAGAAGCTAGAGAAAGCACCCAAGGAGCTGAAGGGGTCTGTAACCCTATAGGTGGAACAACAATATGAACTAACCAGTACCCCCAGATCTCGTATCTCTAGCTGTATATGTATCAGAAGATGGCCTAGTCGGCCATCACTGGGAAGAGAGGCCCCTTGGTATTGCAAACTTTATATGGCCCAGTACAGGGGAATGCCAGGGCCAAGAAGTGGGATTGGTTGATAGGGGAGCAGGGCAGAGGGAGAGTATAGGGAAATTTCAGGATAGCATTTGAAATGTATATAAAGAAAATAACTAATAAAAAATATCAAGGAAATAAACATATCCAAGGAGGTAAAAAAAAAAAACACTAAAATTTAAAGTCTAGCACCTGTAATCTTCATACATGTACTCATGTGTACATGCCCTCATGGATTCATGAACACACACAGAGGCACACACACATGCACATACATGTACACACATGCACATAGACACACCACAAAGTTCCTTAAGATTAGTCTCTGGGTAGATTTGCACTCAGAACAGCATAAATGCCACCATAATCCATGAATATATTTTTTTAGAGGAGTTACCACAATAGAGCATACCCTGCCTCTTATAGAATATTTTACACCAAGAAGATTCTAGCTATCCCCAGGCATTGCCCCTGCTCCTACAATTTTCCCATTCTCACAGAAAAAAAAATTGTAAACGGTTAAACATCTTTCCCTCTTATGTATTTGAAAATAACAGCTACAAAGAAATCTTTGGCTGGTTGAAGAGATTGGATGTGTCCTGTGATGCTATCATTCAGATATAAGAATGAAAACCACATATGTGTGTGTGTGAAAGAGAGAGACAGAGCGCAATCATGGCCACGTGATAATAACGGGTAAACAGAAAGTATTTAGCATAATTATCTCCCAACTGTTCAGTAGATTTAAATTAAAAGCTTGGAAAAAGCAGTTCTCTTTCTGTTATCTCTCTCTCTCTCTCTTCCTCCCTCCCTCCCTCCCTCCCTCCCTCCCTCTCTCTCCATGTCCCTCATTCATCCTCATGTCCCCAACTCCCAGATGGCAGTGACCAGAACTCACCAACCATTCCAGACCACCTGTCACCACCAAAGGACCAGAGGGTGTCACATTCCTCATGGTTTCCTCACAAGCAATAGAAACAGGTGAGGAGTCTCAGACCCAGCTCCTCCCAAGATGACACTTTCCTGTTCTCGTTCTTTGTCTGTCCAGATTTCTTTATCTGGACCTCCAGTTTCTTCAAAGACTTCTTTTGTAGCTGTTATTTTCTAATACACAAGAGGAAAAGATTTTTAACAGTATTCATTTTTTTTTCTGTAAGAATAGGAAAATTGTAGGCACAAGAGCAATGCCTGGAAAGACCCAGAATCTTCATGATGCACCAGGTAAGATTTTTCTACCTTGCAAAGTGACAATTAATTCATTTCTTTTTGTTTGTTTGTGTTTTTGTTTTTTTTTTTTTCATTTATTTATTATTAGATATTTTCTTTTTTTGGCATTTTGGTTTTTGAGTATTTTTATATATTTTGTAATTGCCCTTTCTAATTCGTTGAAGAATTGAGTTGGAATTTTGATGGGGATTGCATTGAATCTGTAGATTGCTTTTGGCAAGATAGCCATTTTTGCTATATTGATCCTGCCAATCCATGAGCATGGGAGATCTTTCCATCTTTTGAGATCTTCTTCGATTTTTTCTTCAGAGACTTGAAGTTCTTATCATACAGATCTTTTACTTCCTTAGTTAGAGTCACACCAAGGTATTTTATATTATTTGTGACTATTGTGAAGGGTGTTGTTTCCTTAATTTCTTTCTCAGCCTGTTTATCCCTGGTGTAGTGAAAGGCCAGTGACTTGTTTGAATTAATTTTATATCCAGCTACTTTACTGAAGCTGTTTATCAGGTTTAGGAGTTCTCTGGTGGAATTGTTAGGGTCACTTATATATACTATCATATCATCTGCAAATAGTGATATTTTGACTTCTTCAATTAATTCATTTCTAAGGAGCAGTTCTGTAAAAAAATCACAGAGCAGCATACAGGAACTGGGGGAACTGGGGAAGTAAATCCTGCAGATGGTTCCGAAGGCCCAGGGAAACTCATGGATCTTATTTGCCACTCCACCTATTCATTATTAGAAGTTCTGTTCTTCCTCTGTTGTGTAGTGATTTCCTCCAAGTAAAACTTTCTGCACTGAAGGGAGAAAGGAGGAGGATGAAGACAGTACCCAGGAAGTTAAGGAACCTCAAAAGGCTCATAAAACAAAAGGCTGAACATTCACAGCTCTGCCCAAGGCTAACTGCAGAGGAAGAGATTCTGGTGGAACTGGCTGCTATGTAGAGATGTTCTAGGGGTACAGCTTTCAAGAGCTGTCACTCACCTTTGCTATAGTTGGCTTTCTATTCTGTGCTTCTGTCAATAGTCCTCCAAATATCATTGGTTCCCCAAGTTGAACTCTAATGGTTCCCTTGGTCTGTTGTTGGCACTCTATCTATCATGAATATGTTTGTGTTCTAATCATACAGCATAAAGTTTTTATCTTTAGAACAGCTCACAAAACCTTGGTAGAAAACAGCTCAGTGTAAACCTTCTCTAAAGTATTTTTAACTGACACATATACATTCAAAAACTACACGTGTTAATGGAGCCCAGGTGATAGTTTAACACGAGTTATTGCTGCTATCTCCTCAAACACTCGTTACCTCTTTATGGTAGAAGCATTCAGAAGCCTTCTTTGGGCTTCTTGAGAAGTGCACATCACATCTAGAGCCCCTAGATGTGCAGAACATACAAGAAGTCCTTACTCCTTCCCAACTCTGCCTTAATGCCTGTGCTAGCTCATTTTCATGTAAAGGGACTTCAATCAAGAGATTGCCTCCATATGATCAGGCTGTAGACAAGCATATAGAGCATTTTCTTAATGAGTTCTTGATGTGGAAAGGCCCAAGTCATTGTGGGCAAGTGCCATTCCTGAGCATGTGGTCCTGAGTGCTATAAAAAGCAGGCTGAGCAAGTCAGATGGAGCAATCCAGTAAGCAGCACTCCTATATGCCCTGTGGGTCAGCTCCTGCCTCCTGGCTCCTACCTTGTTTGAGTTCCTGTCCTGACAGTGATGAACAGTGTTGTAGAAGAGTAAGCCAAATAAACTCTAAGTTGCTTTGGCCATGGTGTTTCATCACAGCAATAGTGGCCCTGACTAGGACAATGCCCTTGGCCAACCTCTTCCTACCTCTTCATCACTAGCCTCTTGAAACAATCATTCTATACTCTACCCCACAAGAATAACTGCCTCAGATCCATGTATGAGTGGCATCATGAGATATCTGTCTTGTACCTAGCTTTCTGTCGGCTTATTTCATTTCATGTAATTATTTGCCATTCAAGTTGCTGCAGATGGTAGGACATGAGGCTTTTTCATGGCTGGATAGCATTTTTTATGTGTAAGTAACATGTTTCCCTTAGCCATTAATATGTTGGTGGACATCCAGGTTGAATAGACTATTCCTCATTATCCAGAGGGGGGAAAAAGTTATATGTTTGTGTTTTTGTATGCACAAATACCACAGTGTGTTTATGGAGCTCAGAGGTCAACTTACAGGAATGGTTTTTCTCCTTCCATTCTTTACATTCCAGGGATTGAACTCAGGTCACCAGGCCTTAAGGGTGTTTAAGCCACTGAGCCTTCTCATCTCTCAAAGGAGAAACTTAAATATGTTCTAGGAAGTCCCTTTGCTTTGGCATCTGCCTATGAGGTCCCCAACCCCCTTGAAGTGTAGTACTATAAAGAGATAAAGAGGCCCAAAGTACTCCAATTCAAGAAGAAAGGAGAAATACTGGGGCCCACAGCCAAACTGCCTATGAATAAAGCAAACAGTAGAACTTTGTAGTTTATTGGTAGGAAGCAAATCCTTGTTAGTATGATAAGTGTTGTTGTGTTTACTTGTACTTGAACCATGTGTGCATCAAAACCTCAGTGTAAAACCACATGGAAAGAAGATTCAAAGAGATAGTGTGGGGTGGGGCTGGACCAAGAATAAGATATGACAGAAAAAGCTAGAAGAGATGGGGGATCTGGGCAAGACTGATACCCATCTCTTAGCTGGGCTTGGCAGGTAGCATGTTTTATTTCTTAGTGGAGATGAATTAGAAGTATCAGAAACTACCAATGGCAGGCTGAATAGGTGTCACTCAGAGGTGTACAAGTCTTAATAGGTGAAAATTGATTTTCACAGCCAAGACACTATGAAGATGTGGTTGAAGACCTTAAGATCACCCATTGCTGGCTTATTTCAATGAGCTGTAGATGCCGACAAGAATTCATAGGAAATCCAAGCAAAACTATCATTACAGAATCACACAATAAGGAAAAGACCAAAGTGGTGTGGACACAGCCAGGGCAATAGCAGGTCTCCTGGAGAAGGAACCATACTGGTGACACTTCAATTTGAAATTTCTAACATTCAGAATGTTAACAAACAAGAGGAGTCTTGCTTATGGGCTTTCTTCTATGGTTTACTCAGATACCTTTCCTCTATAGTAAACCCACCTGCCTAGGGATGATACCACCCATAGTGGTAGACCCTCCTACATCAACTGTCAACTAAAAGATTACTCAGCAGATGGCCACAAGCCAATCTGATCTAGGCAACTCTTCAACTGGCTTTCCTTCTTCTCAGATTACTTTTATTTGTGTCAAGTTGACAAAACTAATCAGTACAGCCGCCCCGCCAATCACTGAATCAGATGTGCACTGGACACCAGCTTTATAATATGTGATGAGTTATTCAAGCTAAGATGGAGGAGGAGGCACTTGAGTGCGTAATGCAATCCCCCTTCTTCAGGGAAAGTTTATTTCAATGTGTCTAGTCAAGAACAGAGTTGACATTTATGGAGCAAAATCAAGAGGCAAATTAAAGGGTCACAACCAGTTCAAGGAGAGATGAATGGTTTCATGTGACTCCCCAAGAACCATGATCAAAGTGTGTCCTGAAGAGAACAGGACTGTGACAGATGATCTAGAGATAAAGAATGTGCCACAGGTGGAGGGAGGAAAGACATCTGGAGCGAGCTCAGAAAAGGGCAAGTGGTGCTGAGGTGGAGTGTAGGGACTCAAAGGACATCCACTCCACAATTACACGCAATTTCTCTTCAGGATGATTCAAATTTTGTCTTCATGGTCCAAACTGGAAGCCAAAAAGGGAAAGTTGCCCAGGATATCTCTTCTGGGGCACAATCAAAACACAGCTACAGGTTTGACCCCAAATCTTATGAAAGAATAAGATTGCCTCACTTTTTTCATAAACAGTAAAATCCAGATAGTTCTGAGCATCAGGAGAAGAATCTTGAAGTTTCCTGACCTCTCCCTCTTCCATGTTAAGAATCAAACACAAGACCCTGAGCTTGCTAAGCAAGTGCTCTGGAAGAATTTAGAAGTGACACTCTCTGGCTGGATGTAGGCTTCCTATACCCCACGGAGAAAGATCTACAGTTGCAGAGTACCAGTTTTCTAGCGCTCTCGTGAAGAAAACCAGGGAAGCATGGGCCTGCTCTAAGAGCTCTTGACCATGATGATCTGAGTCATACAGACACAGTCATACACCAAGGAAATATTCATGACGTAGCCAGTCAGTCCTGGTGACCAGAGATCAGCCAAGGGGCCTGTGAGGACAAATGCCAGCAAAGGACAGCCCTAAGGTTAGCATAGGGTCCTCAGACCAGCAGAGCATGAGGGAATTACAGAATAAGTCCCTCAACATGTATCTATGAACCAGAAGAAAGGGGCAGGTCTAGGGAGATAGTCAGTCTATAAAGTGTTTGCTGCACAAGAATAAGGACCCCAGGTCATCTCTCCAGCACTCATAAAAAACTGGGCATGGCATGTCTGCCATCTCAGTGCTGTGGAGGTAAAGGCCGGAAGACATGGGGTTTGCTGGCTATTTAGTCTATCCAAATCGTCAAGTTCCAAATACCCTGACTCAAACAATAAGGTAGAAAGATATTGAGAAAGATACCTGATGTTAGACTCTGGTCTTCAAATATACACATGCATGTACACACACATGCACACACATGTACGAACAAACACACACACACATGTATACACACACAAGAACACATACACAAAAGTGCTTTAAAATTAAGAAAGAGGCAGGAAACTCAGTGTTCATCAAATAGAAGATACTATCATTGCATACTCCAGAAAGCCAGGCTGGTTTTACTCCTCCACCCTATAGAGAAACAGTCTCTACCAGACAGTACAGGGCAACTCTTCCAGGTGACGGTGACCTCCTTCTGATCATAGACATAAGGCCGAGAGACTGATTGGCTCTCCTTCTGCCTCTGCATTCAATTTAAAAGGACAGCTGAGCTCTTAAGACTACTCAAGTCACCAAGTGATTTGTGTGCTTAGGGAGATGATGGTGCATCTATGACTTTTGTACAGAGAGCCAAAAGGTCATATACATTTTGACTGTTTGATAGTTTAGTGTACCCTCATTAATGCACATACCAAAATGCTGTCATTATCCTCACACTCTTAGGGGAACCCTGATTGTCACCATCATCACTTGGTTGCACTCAAATGATAACGACCACCTGATTCTGGAATGTCCACCAAAGGACACTGGTGAAGTCTTTCCTACCACAAAATCTGTATAGACTCTATAGTATACATACACTGCTCTAAGTATACTGTAGTGTATGTATATACTGTAGAGGTATTACATTCTCAAGAGAAACCTTGGCCATGCATTTCACATTCAGTTCTCAGTAAAAGTCCCTCTCCTACATAGCTTCTTGTCACATACCATTTTTCAATCAGGTCCTTTAACATGACAGTACTATAGATTAGAGGAAGTGTAAGGGAGATTTGGTCTCCTGAAGTTAAAAATGTGACACAGGACCCTGTGTCTGGCTACATTCTTGGGAGTATCAAATTCAATTCACTGAGATCAATGGGCATACTTCCTTTCCAGACCTCTTCAGCTCCAACCTGTCTTCGCAACAGTACAACTTAATGTGATTGAAGAGTAAGTGGGGCAAGGATGGGGGCTGAGGTGTGGCTTTGAGGGAGAAAGCTTTCGTTACATGTGCAAGGCTCTGGGTCTACCAGCATGAGAAACACAGCCGTGAATGTTGGCTTCTTGGATCACGTGAATGTTGGCTTCTTAGGGCACAGGTTGCACAGGGGTATCTGAGACTAGAATCTGCTGATCTGTCTACTTCAGTGGACATCAGATGGGGTGGCACAACAACACCCCAGGTGGCTGACCTCAGGAGGTTGTGTCTCCCACTTTGTCAGGAAGACAGGCAGGCAGCTGCTCAGGGCATATTTGTGTTATGTAAATACCATATACATACCCTGCACTCTGAGAGCAGTCTGGCCATCTGCCACACATACAGCGTGGGCCTGAGCTGTTCAGTCAGCGTCACAGATGGAGACGGGGCCAGCACCATGTGCTCTGCCCCCTTCGCACAGTCAGGCATGCAGAGATCTCAGAATATGATCCTTTCCTGTCTTCTGGTATCTTATCACAACAACAACAGCAACGTCACCTTTTAAATTTATGTTGTCTAAATGTCTCCTCCTTTATCTTGTTCAAAGCTTTCCCACAAACTCAGCCAATAAGTCTCCATCTCAGATCATCAATGAAAGAGTTCCTTCTCCAGACTATGGAGACAAAGGCAGACGGCCCCATGTATGTGCCTGGATGTTCACAGTTTCTCCCTCCTCCAGACTCAAAGTTTCATTGCCTTAGATCCCCTATTCCTTGGGATTTCACCAGGGCTGCCTTGTTTCCAGAGTCACAGCCATCATAGCTAAAATGAAAACTTTGTGTGTTGTTTCCTTCACACAGACCCCTGAAGGCAAAATGTCACCCAACTCCTATCTCAGATCCACAGAGACTTTTCTGTGGAAGATGAGCCATGTGTGATACCTGTAGGAATACCCACACCCAAAGGAGCTTTCTTTACTCTGCCTGGCTCTCATATCCTGATGGAGATTAGAGACCAAAAGTTTAAACACATTTGTTATTTTAATTTTTATTCATTTTGTAAAGTGAGAATGAGAAGACAACTTGGAGTTGGCTCTTTCCTTCACCATGTGGGACACAGGGATTGAACTCAGCTGACCAAGTTTGGCTGCAAGCACCTTTACTTACAGAGCCATCAAGCCTGCCCAAGTCTGTGAATGTTTCTTTGCACCTGGTGGATCTCTCTCACCATGAATGCAGTTTCCTTCTCCAGTCAAGGAGAACCCAGAGAGGAGGACTGGGCAGAGGATAGGGACGCAGGCCAACTCCATGAGAGATGACCTGGGATGAGGACTCAAGTTGTAACGTTCCAATCATGGTGCACAACCAGAAAATCTGATGGTTGAAAGATGACAGTAATTCAGAGACCCTCTAAGGGAAAGCAGGCTCCTCGGGTCTGTTTGGAGGTCTCCCAAGGAAGGCTGGCCTCTTGGCATCTCTTCAGAGGTACTCTGAGCAAAGCCTGGTCCCCTGGCATCTCTTCATGCTACTTTTTCCAAGCCAAAATGTTCCTACCTCTGAGTCCTCTTCTTGGTGTCTACATTAACAAGTAATGTGACCAAATATCCCAGAAAATGCTGTTATCAAAGTGTCAAGGGTTCAATTGCTTGGTAGAGGTTGGATACTTTTCTAAGTATCTTAGCGTTCTAAGGCTTGTCCAAAGACAGAAGTGCGGGTCTGTGAACTAGCCAAGAGAAGGACTACTTATGAGACCAGATGACCATCAACCACTCTTTTATTCCTTTCCTTCATACCTTCCCCTTTCTCCCTTCCTTTATTTAGTATGTGTTTGTGTTAGTGTGTGTACAGGTACTTATGTTTATGTGTGGAGTGCTAGTACATTTGTGTATGTGTATGTGTGTGTGTGTGTGTGTGTGTGCACCAGAGGACCACTTTAAGTATCACTCTTCAGGATTTGAGTTTTTCATTAGCCTGAGATGATTACACTGGAATGCCTGGACTGTAAGTATCCCTACCTCAGCAACACTAAGATTACAAGTGTACACCATTATAGTTGGCCTTTTCATATGGGTTCTGCTCCTGTGTTTGCAAGGCAAGCACTTCACAAACTGAGCTGTTTCCATGGCCGCTACTCTTATTCAGTCTTGAACCGTGGAACTGGTGTCTCCAAATTGCTTTGTCTTAAGATCATATCAGTTTCCATTAAACCTGGGAATGATCAGACTTAAAGAAGAGACTCTAAGAAAGCAGACAACAAGTATGAGACCATACCCCTTGACCTTCCCAGCTATCAGCATAGACAAGACCACATCCCCCAACCCTCCCAGCCACCATCATGTGGGTATGCCACTTGTCCAAGACTGAATCCTTCTTGCTGAGCCAGCTTACCCTGGCCAATGACAGGAAAATGTTTATAGATGGAGCACAGACCTGTTGTGCACTGTCATACCAGGCCAATGTATCAGAGCTGCTAAGAACCATAACCACACTATATAGATAACTGCTCTGAGAATTTTTTCACAGGCTTCTCTGGACACTGGTGACTGAGATGACTTTAACTAACACTTTTCTACACACAAGTTCCATCAGTTTTGCTCCTTGAAAGTTATGAAACTAAGGGCCAGCTTCCCTGAAAAACTGGCACTGGCTGATAACCTGTTTCCACACTGAAGGGAAGACATACAACCCTTAAAGTCACTATGGAGCTAAAGCTGACTTTGAACTCACATTCCTTCTGCCTCCCTCTCCAAGGTACTGGTAAAGTTGTGTGTCCTAGAGAGGCAGACTTAATTCTTCATGGCCAGGGAGCTTAGTGTATCAGCAAGCCCAGACCATTAATAGACCCTGGAGAATAAGATTGACAACACTTGATGAACAACACATAAGGTTAGCCTCTGGTCTACACACACACACACACACACACACACACACACACACACACACACACATACACACACACACACACACACACACACACACACACACACATTTTTCTTTATCCTTTAGTGAACGTGGTCTATGTACTTAGGATGTACAGTACTTATTGCAAAAACTAACACATCTATCTTGTTAAACTTCTGGTCCTCTCTTTATGGTAAGTCTATCCAAAAATCCTTTCTTTTGGCCATTTTGAGAGGCCTAATGCCGTGTTTCAAACATCTTCTTTGATACCTCCGGAGGTCATTCTAGCTAATGTCTATTGAGCTGATTCTCTGATTCACTGAGAATTGGCAGGGTGGGAATTACGGGCCCGAGAAGGAAATAGATTTTCCACCCCTTTATTTTGCTGAAACTGTTTCCTCTCACAGTGTGAGTGGAATTTTAAGATGACATCTGAAACCCAGCTGGAAAATGGTGTAAATTCAGTAGCTGGAAGTTCTTTCTTCAGGATACCATGTCAAAGGCTGAGGGAAGGTGCAGAGGCTGGGCAGGGGACAGGCTTTTACTGGACTTGGGTGTGAAGATGGAGGAGAAGGAAAATGGGGACCGAGGTGTAGCTGTGAGTCAGCTTTGGGTGTCTGTGGAATGAGAGCCCTCCTGCTTGTCAGGGTAATGTCTGGGGCAGTTTAGGTCAATTTTTGTTTCTGATACTTTCAGAGTGTTTTGTATAAAGGGGGGGGGTCAGGGGACAAGGAAGCCAAGGTCAACAATGAAGAGGATTTTGAATTTACAAAGTTATCATTCCTCCCACCTCAAGGGGCATCCCCTAAACTACACCAACTTACATTACCTGTAGGTTGGTCATATTCCTGAGAGAAGTGGTATAAAAACAACCGTTCAGGGATGCCACTATTCTTGGAAAATTTGGCCAAATACTTTGTTTGATTTCACAGATTAGAGCACCAGGTACCCTGTTCTGAAATGGGTGGTGATGTGAGCCAGGAGAGAGAGGCTGGTTGCCCATTGACCCCAGAACTCCACCCCATACGATAGAGAGATAGAGAAAGACTAATGGGTCTTTCCTCCTCAAATAAACTTCTCTAGAGACTCCCTCACTAACATACACACAGAGGTGTGTTTCCATGGAGATTCTAACAGTCAAAATGAGCCAGCACAAAACTAGTAACAAATGCATGAGTGACTATGGACTCAAGGTTCTAACTGCTGTGAGGTGAAGAGAAGCTAGAGCCAGGACAAACTCCAGAACATTGGATTGGAGCAGCGGGTAGAGGTGGGGTGGGGAAGAGTGTTGCTGTGACCACTCTAGGCCTTCAAAACAGTGCCATGCTTAAACAATACCGAAATGAGTACAGTAGCAAATGCATGTATGCTTGTAGCTAATACTTCTCTTTCTGCATCCACACATATTCTCTCTGACTACTGAGGAGGCAACATGTCAACAGGGACACCCAGCACCGTGTCCAGACTTTAAAAAAGAAAAAAAAAAGGAAGTGAGGACAGGAACAAACATTTCAAATCCCTCTCACGCAAGCCCCTCCCACACAAGCCCCCACACAAGCCCCTCCCACACAAGCTTCCACCTGCTGTGCCATCCCTGCCTTGATGGAATGGCTCCTGCCTCCCTTCAGTCAGGTATTCTGTTGTTGCAATAAGACAAAGAGCTAATGTATCAAGAGGAGCCAGCAAATGTCCCATGAAACATTCTTTAGGGACAGATGCCAGTGAGCACTGGCCTGCTCCATGGCTCAGCTTCCACACTTCTCTGCTGGAACCCTCTCAACAAACAAACAGAGGCCACAGCTGTATGTGGGCTGTATGTGTGTGTTTGCAAAAATCCCTAGAAGATTCTGTAAAGCTTTTGGCTTAGAATCACTCACTAGAAAGCCACACCGTGTATTAATTTACAACATCCTTGTAGAATTTACCTTCCTTACAGATTCTTTGTAATGAAAAATTGAAACAATCTCAAAATTACAGGAAAGTTCTGGAGCTATAATGCTTATCTTTGTGAGAATTCCTTGAGACCAAGTCAGCCACAAACCACATTTTCCATGATTTCTGATATATTAGCTTGTTTCCTACAAAGAAGACTCATGGGTAGCATTTTAATTTGTGTTCCCCCTATCTCCTACATTGACAACATGCTCACCAAAACTATGATTTTAAAATTATATTGTGTGTGGTGGTATATGGAGTCACAGGCTTAGGGGGCCAAGACAGAGGGATTGGGGTTTGAGACTAGTCTGGGCTACAAAATACGAACCTAGGAGGTCAAGGCAGAGGGATTAGGAATTTGAAGCTAACCAGGGCTTCAAAATAAGAACCTGTGTCCAAAAGAAAGGAAAGGAAGGAAGAAGAGAGGGGGAGGGAGGGAGGAAGGAGGGGAGGAGGGGAGGAAGGAAGGAAGAAAGGAAAGAAGGAAGGAAAGAAGAACTGACATGAAAAGAGATAGAAAATAAACAGCTTTGCTTCTCCAATCCTGTTTTTGACCTCATTCCCATCCCAGCCTGGCCTGGGACAAGGCTGTAACACAAATACAACTACATTTACATGTCGCTGTCATGCTGCCTTAGCCTCTTGCCTGGATGTGTTCCTCCATTGCTGCTTGACTTCCAGGGCCCTAATCCTCTGGACTATGGTGATCATGTTTTTGGCAGGACATGACAGAAGTTGCTCTGGATTGTAGAACATCCTACCAAGAGCTATGCACTCCTGTGACCCTATTAATGGAGAGGCTCACTGCTGTCTTGATGGCAGTATCTGCCAGTGTCTCTGACATTTCTCTGATTCTCTTACCTTTAGTAGTCAATTAACATTTTGAGCAGAATAATTAGAAGTTGTATAAATATCTTCTCACTCTATAAACATCTGTGTTAGTTACCTTTCTTGATGTGACAAGATACCAGGCAAAAGTAGTTTAAGGAAGAAAGAAGGAAGGAAGGAAGGAAGGAAGGAAGGAAGGAAGGAAGGAGGGAAGGAGGGAGGGAGGAAGAAGGGAAGGAGGGAGGGAGGAAGAAGGGAAGGAGGAAGGGAAGGGAGGAAGGGAAGAAGGGAGGAAGGGAAGAAGGGAGGAAGGGAAGAAGGGAAAGAATGAAAAAAGGAAGGGAGGGAAGGAGAAAAGGGAGGAAGGAAAGGATGGAAGGGAGGAAGGGAAGAAGGAAGGAAGAGAGGAGGGAAGGAAGGCAGAATAGAAGGAAGGGGGAGGGTAGGAAGAAAGGATGGAAGGAAGAAAGGAAATGAGGAAGGCATGCAGGCAGAATGA
The DNA here is from genome assembly GCF_000001635.26 of Mus musculus. NCBI lineage: Eukaryota > Metazoa > Chordata > Mammalia > Rodentia > Muridae > Mus > Mus musculus. Next base: position 127,678,643 of record NC_000074.6, on the reverse strand, counting down.
AAGGAAAGAAGGGAGAAGGAGGGAAGGAAGAGAGGAAGGGAGAATGAAGGAAGGGAAGAAAGGAGGGAAGAAAGGAAAGAAAGCAGGCAGGCAGGTTTTGTTTGACTCACAGTTTGAGGGTGCAGTGCATTGGGGCAGATAAGTCTTGGCAGTGGGAGTGTGAGTAGCTAGTCACTGTGCATTCACAGTCAGAAAGCAGAAAGCGAGGGATGCTTTCTCCTTTGTATCCTCTCCAGGGTCCTAGCCCAAGGGATGGAGCATGGGTTTGGAGCACATCAATTAATCCAGTCTAGATAATCCTTCCTAGGCATGACCAGAAGATTGTCTTGTCAGTGATTCTAGATCCTGTGGAGCTGACTATCAATATTAGCCACCATGCCTGGTCAGCACATCGGGATGACAACTTTAATTTTAAGCATTACATCTGCAGGTGCAGTACATACCAGCAATTGTCATTACCGTACGTCGGAGGCTGGCATCTATGCTGCAAGTTGCTGTTTGAGAGCTTCAGAGTGGCCCAATGCTTTGATATAACCACAGGAGTCAGAAATATTCTCTGAGGGACAGCGTCCTACCCACCTGCAGATGGAGGTGTTTGAGCATGCTCACTCAGCTGGAATGTACGTTTTCTCCCTCGCTCCAGGTGTAGGTAAGCCTCCAGAGGGCCCTCAGACTCACAATCTCCCAGCATCCTCCGTCTGAGGTTACAGACATATACTACTATGTCCCGTACACATGCAAAATGTTCAGATTTATTTTTTAAAAATGACTTTAGGTCAGAAAAGTGTTTACTTTACAAACATGAGGACCTGAGGCAGAACTAACATACAAAAAACAAAAACAAAAAACAAAAAACCAAAACAAACAAACAAAAATGTGTGCAGTGGGGAGCACATGCAACCTAAGCACTGGGGAAGACAAAGACAGGTGGATCCCAGTTTGGGATGTTTGCAGAGCTGTAGGTTCAGTAAAAGACTCTGTCTGAACAATGAGGTGGATGGGGCCTAAGGAATAACATTAAAAATTGTCTTCTGACCTCCACATGTACACATACACACACACACACACACCCCACATCACATCACATACACAAACACATGCTCATACACAAAATGGACTTATTTTCAACAGTTAGATTGCTGAATAGCACAGTCTGCCATCTTGACAGGAAGTCACTCAGGAAAGTCTGCCAACTCCTTTGGCAAGAAAGGTCTCTTGGAAGAGTCTGGATGGATAGTCAGCATCTTCAGGATCAGAAGGAAGTACCCTATCCTGCAGTGAGCACCTTCCAACGGAACAGTCACTGCAGTGTTTGGACAGGACATCACTGTCTTGCTCTGGGAAGGAAACAGGGGTGAAGCCCTGCCCTGCACTTGGACCTCTAGGTTATCTGCCAAGACTTACATGGTGGAAAGAGCAGACAATGACAACCATTACAGCATAATATGACCCCGGTCCTCCTGCTCCACAAACCGTGAGCACGGAGGAGACATGCAACACCTGTCCGTACCTGCCTAGGTGACATTGCCTTCCACATTGCCTTCCACCTCCTCCCTAACTGTAGCCACTGACTCCCCTTCCTAGCTAATATTATTAAACAAAATCTGAGGACCTCACCCTTCTTTGCTTCCTGTATGAGTGCACTGAACATCTGGACACAGGATGTGTGTGGGCCCTGAGCAGTTAAAGCTCAGTCAAAATGCTTGCAGTGTCGTGAGAGGGCCTGTACTTACTTAGCGTTAGCTGTTAGCGGATTCCAAGTGGCAATCCCTGTGCCTGCTTTGATGGTTGATCTTCATTTTCAACTTGCTGGGGTTTAGAATCACCATGGAAACAGACTTCTAGGTGTGTTTATAGATGGGGGAGTTCTTCTCAGCAAGGAAGACTCCCTTTGAGTATGAACAACAGCACCCTGTGGCTAGAGTCCCAGGCTGAATAAAAAGGACCCCAGTGACCAGAACCCAGCATCGTTTGGCTCCTGTCTACTGACTGATCCAATGTGTCCGGCTGCCTGATGCCCTGTCCCCATGACATCTGCTCATGACAGAACACCCTCAAACTGGGAGCCAGAGTGAAGCCCCTCTTGCTGAAGTTGCTTTGTTTGCCATTTCTCCACACCGATGAGAAGTAGCTAATGCTGTTTATAGGATGTAGGTAACCTGGGTTCAGCTGTATCTCAGCCTCTGTGTTCTGACTTGATAAATAAGCAGTTACTATTAGCACAAGCAACAATGCTCTGATCAGCTCAGGTACTGAAAAGACCTCCTAAGGGACTGTGGCACAGGGACTTTGCAGACATTGTAAGATTGGCAGAGAAGTGGGTGATTACATCATTCAAAGTGGAATTGCTTCCACTTGTTACCCCAAAAGCTGCATACTCAAAGCCATGTGTCAATCATCAAATATTTAGCAAAACCCACCATGTGTCAGGTACTTGTCTAGCTTCTGAATCTGCAGAAGTGAACATGACAAGCAGGAAAGGCAGACGTTTGTCTCCTCAAAAGAAGGCCAGCAAGGATGGGAGTCAGGCAAGTGTCAAGTGAGAATAGATCTCCACCCACTCAGAGCATGCTGGTTGCTCACAGACAGTGATCACAGTCAAAGCTCACAGCTGAGTTGGAGACTCACTTCTATCTTTCCTAGCCTAGCTCAGTCTAGCTTTGCACCATGTTAGACTGAAGAGCCACCTCAACTACATCCCCTGGTATCAACAGGGGAGACTTGGATAATATATCCTATCCATGATACAGAGGTAAGAGTACTGACCATTGTATCAACAAAAGCTTGAAGACACCAGGCAAAGTTGGATATAGAACTAAGGTTGGTCCAGGCCTGACTGAATGCTATGCAGTCTCTCTTTCCACTAGACTAGAATGAACACTAGAATCATCTCAGTGTAAAGCTTTGAAGACCCAGAATGCAAAGCGAAGACAGACTGGGTAAAACAGACTGGGTAAAGCCAACGCACCCCAAGCTGGTCCCAGGGCCAATTAGCCGGCCAGCCTGTCTGAGTGGGATGAGGCAGCTCTCAATGAATTCCACTATTTTTATAGCAAGGCAAACTCCAAGAGTTGTCTGGGATTTATTTCAGGCCCTCTTTAGGATGGGAAAGTAAAGCCTCCCCTGTTTGTACAAGCTACTACGTGTTTACAGAGAGATTCAGAGCAGACTGCCAACTGAAGAACATGGGCTGGCCTAGTTTTGAAGAGAATCTTAATTAGTAACACCAGCAAGGAAAAAAAAAATCCCATTTGGACCAAGATTCCATGTCCCAGAAGTTGTCATCTCGACTCTCCTAAGGCTTATGGATAACTCTTTATTTCTGGAACTATCTTGTGAAGATGGAGTGGAAGAATCCCAATGATATATTTATCTCATTACATCAAAGGGGAAAATTCCAGCAACTCCCAGCTCACACATAGAGGCACAGGCACTTCGTAGCAGTGTCCACCCTGAGGCTCTGGCTTCCTTTGCTAGCCCTTCTGTCTCAGGAAAGAAGAATTCCCTTGGTGCCACCCAGGCCTGTGTTCTGGATGTCTAGGTGGGCCCCCGGTGATGCTGACATTTTTATTTTGCAGACCATAGTTAGAGCATCGAGGGTTTAGGTCATGACTGCACATCTGATAAGTCCTCACTCAGAAGTGACACCCATGGCTTGGGGAACTGGCTCTGTAAAGTACAGGATCCCTGGGACTCACAGTCAGCCTGGCTTTATTGGTGAGCTCTGGGACAATGATAAAACATATCTCAAAAACCAAAGCGAATAGTTCTGTAGGAATGTCAGTTAAGGTTGACCGCTTACCTCCAGATGCATTAGCACACGTGCATGTGACAAAAGAAAGGTGAGGAAGGAAAGGAGGATGTGGAGGTGAGAGGGACTCACTCCTACACAGGGTTGGGAGTCAGCGATACTAGAGAATGGAGTGCCTGGAGGAGGGGAGGCACTCACTCTGTCTCTAGAGTACCTGGACACTGTGTGGTCTTTTCCAGGCCTCGGGAGAGATGCTGCAGGAAGATGTCACCCAATGCACAGCATCTCCTTCTCCAGAGTCTCTCCATGGCCAGCAAACACTTTCCTGCTTTCCATTGCAGGGACAGAGAGTTTGCGGGTGGTTTGGATTTTTGCTTTTGGAGACTCAGCTTTGGCCATTCATCACCAGCTGATCTTTAAGGAGGGACCCTGTTGAGGGCTGGGTTTACCCAAGGCTTCCCCTGAGTCCCTAATGAATGGAGAAAGAACCAGGGTGGTACAGAGTCAGGAATGGCCTGGGTCCAAAGCTTTGGCAAAGCTGTAGCTTCAGATCCTGTAACCCCAACTCTTCCTACCCTAAAAGACTATGATTATCAGTCCCAAGATATCCTGTGTTCCCTTTGTGTAACACTGTCTGATTAGCTTCCCGCTGACTTCATCCCATTGTATGATAGCTTTCTGCTGGCTCTGTCCCATTTCTCCCCTGGAACATATAAAATGCTGTACTTCTTAATCAGCTTGTTTAGCATAAGGCAGCTTGTGCAAGACCTCCCAGTCCCAGCCTTTGTCCTCTTTCTTGTCTTATCTCCTGGCCATCCCACTTAGGACCCTTGGATGGCCTATTTATCCAGACCTAGGAATGAGTCAGAACCCCCCTTTGCCACCTCCAGAAGGGACTATTACAGAGTCCTTAACTATTGCATTGAGATTGCCCGTAACTGGCTCTGAGACCTCAGCTCAGTTTCTCTTCTGCCAGTGACTTGACCTGTCCTACTCTGGCAGCTTGGACATGTCTAACTTTGCTGCTTCCTTATTTCACCCTCCCCATGATATCTTAATCCATGATAGATGTTTTCAAAATAAGTATGTTTTCTTAGCAGAAGCAAAGATGGAAGAAGTGAAAAAATAAACTATTAGTTAAGCACAGTCAGCCGTCTATATCTGTGAGCCCAGCTCCTGGGAAGTGGAGGCAGGAGGATCAGGAGTTCATGGTTATTTTTGGCTACATGGTGAGTTTGAATCCATCCTGGGCTTCATTGAAATGAAGAGGGTTGGGGGGGGTGTCACAGTTTATAAAGTCCCTGCCATGTAAGCATGAGAAACAGAGTTTGATCCTCAGAGTCCTTGCATGTTTGTAATCCCAGCATTGAGGTGGAAATGGAAGGATGCTGGTACATGCTGCCCAGTCAGTCAACCTGAGTCAGTGAACTCCAGCTTCAATAAGAGAGCCTGTCTTAAAATATAAGGTGCAGAATGAAAGAATGAAGGAGACACTTGTTGTTAACCTCTGGCCTCCACATATATTCAAACACATATGTACATAGGCACACAGATGAAAATGAATGAACAAGAAAAATAAAACGCAACTATTAACTACAAAAAAATGACAAGATGAAAAAAAACCAATAAGATGGCATTCCCTCATGTGTTTGATGAACGAATAACAGAATCCTGTTCAGGGTTCACCTTCTATAAGAGACTGTGAAAAACTCTGCTTTCCCACATTTTCTGGATAATAATCTGGCTGCTGGGGTGGACTTGGAATAGAGCTGGAGTCAAGAATCACAGAAGCAAAGATTAATATAATCCAGTGGTCCCACAACTGTGTCTTCCCTCAGCTTCCATGGATCTGTAGTGTGCAGAGCAGACATGGTTGTATAGATGCTCATATAATATAACATTTTGGCAACTTGTCATTTGAGCAGATTTGTTTACTCACAGAACTCTCCAGAAGCCTCAATGAACTAGGCACATGCCTGGCTAGTTTGAGGACTAAGGCATGGGGGACTCAGGTGTCCCTTTCATATAGATTGTTAGCTGGGGGGGGGGGGCTTTGTGTGTGAAAGTTCTTGGTTGTCTTTCAAAATATTTCCTAGGTCAAAAAATATCTACGAATGCTTCCATGTGGCCTCACTAACAGGCTGTGTTTTCTCTCACCTTGTCTTATATGTGGTGTATCATACTTGTGTAACCCAAGATTCAGAGCATTGTTCTAGGCCATGCTATAACAACAAGGCATCTACGTCACGATGGTCTCTCCCAACTCTTACACCAGTTGTCTTTGCCTCCTCCCACAGACCCTGAGTAAAATGTCTCTAAGATAGGCTATTTGCCTTCCCTAAACCATGAATGTCAGAAAGTGGAAGGGAGGGTTAGTCAAGAGTTCCTGACATTTTAGTCAAGAACAGACCACATATATGGTGATGGACCTTCAGGATTATGTTGGGACTGCCAAAGTCCCATAGTCTAGTGACATCACAACTGTTACTCACTACTCAACAGGATGCTCACACGTGTGTGGTCATGCTTTGAAACAACCTCATTGCACTGCCAGCTGTAAAAAGGCATTGTGCACAGGGATGGGGAGACAGACAGATCAGTCCATAAAGTGCTGGCCCTGCAAACTTAAAGACATGAGTTGAGTCCCCAAAACCCATATTTAAAAAGTCAGGTGTGGTGGTAGCCTCTTGTATTCCCAACACTTGGAAGGTATGGACAGGAGGATTCCTGGGGCTCACTGGAAAGCTAGCCTAATCTAGTGGCATGTTCCACGTCAGTGAGAGACCTCATCTCAATCATAAGATGAAGCCAATGAGTTGATTATGCACTTGGTAAGGCATGTGCTCTGTGAGCCTGACCACATGAGTCAATCACTAGAACTCACATGAAGGTGGGGGAGAGTGACCTGGCTCCACTCATCTATCCTTTGACCTCCACATGTGCTGTGGTACTGAAATTTCCATAATTCCCATGTCCATACTCTGTACACACACACAAACACACACACACACACACACACACACACATATATATATATATAATAAGGTGTATAGTACCTGAGAAATGACATTGCAGAGTGATCTCTAACCTCCACACTCAGACACATAAACACATGCACACACACTTACATACACTCTCACAAATACATACACACAGAGAACATAGTGATAATACTGTATACAGTGCCCAGCACTTGATAATGACAATAGCTGACTGCTGGCTTGAGTGGGTCCTAAACTAGACTTTTAATCATTATTTCAGAATGACTTCTTTCCCATATGAAAGTTTCCTGGAAAGCGTTGTGCTGTGTTACACCAGCCACAGACTTTCACATCTTTAATTTACTGTCCCTCTTCATTGTATTGCTTTCTCTGGTGTGTGATTTAGTCATCTTGTAAAGTTTTTTGTTTTGTTTTTCCTTCATAGCCTGGGGCTATAGGCCATTACATAATGGCCTCTGTGCCACCAGGCCAACACATCTACTCATACATACTCCCTAACTCATACACCCACTAGCAAGCAATCTGTCTCTGTCTCTCTGTCTCTCTGTCTCTCTGTCTCTGTCTCTCTGTCTCTGTCTCTCTCTCTCTCTCTCACACACACACACACACACAGGAGGAGACTGTGATATTAGGTTTATCAGATAATTGTGAATATAATGCTAGGATTCTTATAATGCTAAGATTCTGAGGATGTATCTAAAATGTATCACGGATTAATTGTAAAACAGAAACTAAGAGTTTAAAACAGACTGAGTTATCTATAATACATTTTATTTGCTGCCCCAAAAGAGAAAGTAGGGAAAGAAAGAAAGAAACGTTGGAGTAATAGGCCCAACTTTTTTTAGAATTACAGGTGTGAGAAGGACGGTAAGCCCAAGCAGAGTAAATGAAAGGACTCTCGCCTTCCCTTCACACATAAGCTATAGAAAAAACAAAATCAAAGAGAAAAATCTAGAGAACAATAAGAAAGGACCAGTTAGAACCAGCGGCTGAATTCTCAAAAGTGTCCCAAAGCTGCAAACCAGCGAAAAACACTCTTCAGAAATGGAAGAAAATGGCAACCAAAATGGACATTTATAGGCAGTATTCCCATGCTCCAAAATACCCAAGGTTAAGATTCTCCCTGATACTGAGCAGGGGGACCCCAAGGGGGGAGTTAGAGGAAGGACTGAAGGAGTTGAAGGGGTTTGCAACCCCATAGGAAGAACAACAATATCAACTACCAGGAAAACACCCCCACCCCCACGAGCTTCCAGGGACTAAACTACCAACCAAAGAATATGAATGGAAGGACCCCATGGCTCCAGCCACAAATGTAGCAGTGGATGGCCTTATCTGGCATCAATGGGAGGGTCCTGTGGAGGCTCTATGCCTCAGCATAGGAGGATGCTAGGGCAATGAGGTGGGAGTGGATGGGTAAGTGGGGGAGCACCCTTATAGAGGCAGGGGGAAGGGGTGAGATAGGGGGCTTGCAGAGGGGAAACTGGGTAGGGGACAACATTTGAAATGTAAACAAATACACACACACACACACACACACACACACACACACACACACACACACCCTAATACTGCTTCTCTGTGCTAGACTAGAAACTGGCAGTCTCCATGGACTAGACTTACCAGTGAGCTGTCAAAGGATTCACTTCAGACAAGAGAAAAGCGATCCCCAAGAGGAGAAGGCTATGAAACAAGACTGAATAGATGCCCAGAAAATGGTTGGCCTTGTTGCAAACATACTGGCTGGGAATCTGGTTATTGACTTTTACACTGGAACAATTCCTTGACTCCCTTTAAGGAAAGCAAAACTGAGTTAGAGGGGCTGCTCATTAAATCAGATTTGTAACCCACCTTTTCCTGTGTGGCAGGAACAGTGACTCTCGCCTGGGGGGTGGGGGGGAAGGAATATTTAAGATAAAATGCAGTGTGTGGTGATGCACACAGTCTTGATGGTTACTTTTCCATGAATACAGAGAATTATGAAAAAACACTTGAGAAGTTGTCTCTGAAAAAAAAAAAAAACCCTACCAGAAACAAATTTAAGAATCAACTGTATTTTCTCTTCAGCATCATTAGGAAAACACAGCAAAAATAAGCAAAGCTGACAGAAGCCCTGGATCAGGCAGGGATCCAGCAGGGTGTGAGGCTACAGGACCAATGCCTTCTTGTAAATAGCCTTGTCTCAGGATAAAGGGGCAGGTGATGGGAGCTTCAAAGCAGTGAGAGCTTAAGAAGCCAATTCTTGCAAGAAAATCAGAAAGGTTCCCTCACTCCAGGCTAATTAGTGAGAGAATCCAAACTAAATGTCTGCCCTCACCTTCCCTTCTCCATCTCCTATTACTAAGGTGTTTATTCTCTTTTATATGCAAACAATGTTTGGGTTCCTCCTCTCCACAGACAGCCTTTCAAGGTATAAATTCCTGTATATGCACAGGTCACACAAACATGCTGTGTTGTGAATTTCACAAACCTGGTGATTTGTGTTTCAGGGAAGTGGGTTGACTTTTGACTTAAATCCACCCATTCTCCTGTGGTCCACACCACACAGGCCAACGTGCTAGCTGATCTAAAACTGCAGTGTCACTCAGCCCTGGTGACAGGGACCATAAGTGGTTACCTCCTCCTTTCAGGAGAAGATGCTGCTCGGTATGCTCTGTGAACTCTGAACCCAGCCCTTCTGCACTGCTCAAACACACAGGTGGCTCTCCAGGCACCACCTCTGTTAGGACCTGCTTGCTGAGACCTGGAAGTTAGAAGCAGACTACCCAACTACACTTTTCAGGTGGCATCCCTGCTGTAGGTCTTCAACTGTTCTGTCTGGCTCTTGGGTTTCACCCCCTCATCCTGGCTCTCTTCCATACCTCTTCTCTAGCCCCTTACATGCCCACCCTCCTTTCCCCCATCTCCTATGTAGGCCTGTCACTAGAATCGGGCACTCACCCTCTGGGTCAGTCTCCCTTTCCACCTTTGCTTGATTTTCTCTTACTGCTAATAGTGAGAAGGTGAGTTAGCATTTCTTCTAGGCTCCACTCCACAGTTACCTGGCAATAGCCAGGTATACCTGACTCACTATAGAAGAGGCTGCTTGCCCCCTCCTCTCCCTCTTGCTCTCTTGCTCTCTTATCCTCTTCCCCTCTTTGTCCCTTCTCTTCCCATTTCCCCTTCCCTTTACATATTCAAGACCAGCCTCTATTCCTCTACTCTTCTCTCTGTCTCTCTCTGTCTCTCTCTCTCTGTCTCTCTCTGTCTCTCTCTCTCTCTCTGTCTCTCTCTCTCTCTTTCTCTTTTTCTCTGCCTTTCTCTGTCTCTACTACCCCCCTCAACTCCCCTCCCCATGCCCTAAGTAAACTCTATTCTATACTATACCACAGGAGGAAGGGATGCCTCAGCATAGACCTACAGAGCACTCCCCCTCCCCGCACCATACCACTTCTCCACCAAACATATCCCTTTGTTCTGGACACTTTATCCTCTCTGTCTACAACATCTGAAGGAACTTCTTGAATTCTTCAAGCAAGAATAGAAACTCCTGGTAAGAAAGAAAGCAATTGACAGGGAAAGTGGTACAGGCAAAGTATCCCCAACACAGGAAATCCAAATCAACATGGCTATGGTGTGTGTGTGTGTGTGTGTGTGTGTGTGTGTGTGTGTGTGTGTGTGTGCGCGCGCGCGCGCGCACACTCGCTCCCCCACCCATGTGTATGTCCATGAGTAAATAGATGCAAGTATACATGTATTATGCACATGTAAGCCAGAGGTCAATCTCAAGTGCCACTCTTCAGATGCTATCCACCTCTCTCTCTATTTCTATCTATCTGTCTTTCTTTCTTTCTTCCTTCCTTCTTCCCTTCCTTTTTTTTGGAGGTGAAGCAGGGTATTTCTTTGGGCTAGAGCTCAACAAGAGGATCAGACTGGTTGAACAGTGAGCCTTAGGGCTCTTTCTGTCTCTGTCTTCCCAGCAGTACTGGGATTCTAAGCAGAACCATCATGCCAGCTAAGGATGTGGCTGGGTAAGCAGAATACTTTCCTAGCACACAGGAAGGCCTGGGTTCCATCCCCAGTATGGCATAAACAAACAGTACATGCCTGTAATCCCAAAACTGGAGAGGATACAAGGAGGTAGTAGGAGGAGACAGTAGAATTAGAAGTTCCAGGCCAGCTGTTGAGGTGACTCAGTGGTTAAGAGCACCAATTATTCTTCCAAAGGATCCAGGTTCAATTCCCAGCACCCACATGGCAGCTCACAATGGTCTGTAACTCCAAGACCTGACATTCTCACACAGACATTCAAGCAGGCAAAACACCAATGCACATAAAATAAAATAAAACAAAAATAAGAAGTTCTAAGCCATCCTTGGCTATAGTGTGAGCTTGGCCTACATAAGATCCTGTCCAGAAAACAAACAAACAGCATAAGAAGTTACCACAGACCACTACAGTCTCCTCTGCTTCCCTGGGTAGAGGGTACCAGCCCTGTTCAGTGTTCAATGGGAGGACCTATGCCTTCCCACAATCTCACTGCTAAGCCTGGGCAAGTGAGATCTGAGTAGAAATAACCAAGATGGGCCTGTGTGGAAGTCCTTGATTCTCCTTTCTTTCTGGGGAGAATATGAAGGTGTTACTGGCTGTTCCTTGCCAGGCATCAGACTAGGGCTGAGGGTCCCTCTCAGGGAAGTGAAGCAGAAAGACAGAAGGCTATCTGGCAGCCAGAACAACTTAACTCCAGGCTGTTTTTACATAAACAAAGGAACATGTCTTGAGGTATGTTCACACTATAATTATTCATACTAGAGAGAAAATTGAATATTTGGACAAGAGAAATAAAAAGGACCCAGCAGGAAGCAGCTTAGAAACTCCAGGGGAGCAGGTCAATGTGGACAAGGCTCCAGCCACACACTCATGTAATCTTCATGCTTCCAGAGCATTGTCCTACCAGCCATAGTGGCCAGAGGGACTCTGTCCAGGGAAGTGGACAACATCCAAAACCATAAGAAGTTCCAGGAACAAATAAAAAGCCAGTTATCAGGACCAGATGTGGCCCAAGGTCAAAGGTGTTGTGTAATGAAAGTGATGGAATGCCAAGTCCTGAAGCCCTCCTGTCTGGAGTCAGGACTGGCTCGGAGGCCAGGGTGGAGACCAGCATGTGGGCAGACAGCTAGTGGCTGCAGCCAGGGTGAGGGCTGTAGGGGAACTCTGAGGCTGAGAGCCAAGGCCAGGAAACAGGCTTGCGTCCCCTGTGTGTGATGGTAGGAAGTTGAGCTCTGAAAGAGAGAGTTTCACAGCCTCCATCTGTGAGAAGACCCTTAGCCTCCATCCTTGACTCACCGCTTACCCAGAAGAGGGATAAGTCAAAAGAAGGGGGACACCAGGAGCTGCCAGCTGCTCAGTGGGCTGAAGGGAAGGTTCAGGGGAAGGGAAGCTGCTGCTTCTTAGAGCCCCATGGGGGATTCCCCCATGTTCCTACTTCTGACCTAACTCTACAAGAGTGGATTCACTTGCAGGAGATGGTGACTAGACACTGTCTCAACTTATGAGGTATCTACCCAGTCATTGTCTCCACCTGTGAGATGTCTCCCACAACTCTATGAAAACAATTCTGCAAATTGTTGGTTTTCCATTCTTGAAACTCATATGTTAGCCTAAAACCCCAATGTGGTTGTATTAGGAGAAGAACTTTGGGACATGACAAGATCAGACATGGGGTTCTCATGAATTTATTGGTTACCTTCGAGAACAAGGCACCCTTCAGCATATGAGAACACAGTAGGGACCATGAGGCAGGAGGCAGGCCCTCAGGAAACACACGTGTCTTGATTTGGGGTATCTTAGCCTCTAGACCTTCAAGAAACAATTCCCAATGTGTTGTACAAGCCACTTAGTCTACAATTCAAATTTAGACAAAACTAAGACAACTGGATTAGATGTAGGGGAATTTATTCCTTCCCACAGCACAAGTCCTACATATGATTTACTTTAGGTTTGCCGACTTAGCGGGTCAGTGAGTAACCAGAGGCTTAAAGCTTGCCACAGTGATTGCTGGTTTTCCACCTCAATCTTGTCTCTGACCTCCCCAAATGACTGTAGACAGGTAATAGTGGATGTTGAGCAGACAGCCCACAGTGTCTTCCCTGAGACCCCCATACTTGATGAGAAGTTACCCACAGAATTAGAGGACAGACAGAATCTGGTAGCCCTTTACCCCATCCTGAAGGAGCTGTCAATTAAGGTGTCCTGAGCCAATGGGTGGCATGTAGTCTCAGCACTAGGGAGTGACCAGTCACTCAGAAGATTTACAGATGGCTTGAAATGTCTCTGGGAATCCTTTGTTTTCTCCCCCCATAAAATCACAGCAACCCCTGTGTCTGCCTGAATGCATGGGCCCTCCCCACACCCAAGACCTCACTCCCCACCCCACCCCCCATGCCCTGAGAATCTCTCTTCTACAGACACTTCAGAGTTACCCTTCAGAGCTAGTAAATGGAGTATTCTCTACCTGTAACGGTTTCCTCTTGATTGTTAACTTGTAAGGATTTAGAAACACCATAGAGACATTTCTCTGGGCTTGTCTGTAAGGGAGTTTCCAGAGATTAAGGTTGAAAATTCCACTCTGAAGATGGGAAGCACCATCTATTTGCTGAGAAGTCAGATTCATGGGCTGGGGTCTCAGAGCGCATAAAAAGGCAAAAGTAAACAGCACCAGCAACCATCTCTTTCTACCTCCTGGCTCTAGGCGCAATGTGACCAGCTGCCTCATGCTTCTGCTGTATTGTCCACCCACCACAATGGGCTGTACTCTCAATTGTGAGCAGAAGTACACCTTTCCTTCCTTAAGTTGCTTTTGTCTGGTACTTTGCCACAACAGTGAAAAAAAGTACCTAATACATACAGTATATTTCTATTTCGGGAGATGGATTGAGTGCTAACATCCAGACCCACAGCCAGGTTGCTATAACTTGCCACCAAAAAGCTTTGGATCTCACCTATGGGATGCCACCGGTGCGTCTTGTTCAGAGAAGAATAGAGAAAGTTACAAGTCCTACTTTACACAAACAGGACTCCATCTATACTCAGTAAAAGATACTATGTTTTGACAAGTTCTCATGTAGTCTAGGCTAGTCTCAGACTCTGTATAGAGAATGACTTTAAGCCTCTGCCTCTCCTGCTTCCACAGTAAGGTATGAAATGTAGCATCGCACTCAGTGCTGCTTGGCCAGGAATTCGGGGTTTCAATCATGCTAGGCTATCACTCTATGTCCCGTGATACCACAAAAATGCTAATTTTGAACAATCTTGTGATATTCAGAGCATGTTTTAAACTCTGAAAGAGAAATAAAACACCCAGCTGAGGTCAGTGCCCTAGGGTCCACATGTGAGTCTGACTTCTCAAAAATTACATGTAAGAATCCAGTCTTCCAATCCAGCCCATAAATACTGACTGGCATAACATGCATGCGGCTTTTCTGATCTCTAAAATACAGACATATACCAATTCTATTGGCATAGCTAGTGCTGGAACGCTCTGCCTGCTTCATTTACCCCAGTTGTAGACAATGTTCTATTGGTGTGAAGAGATGCCATGATCATAGCAATTCTTATAAAAGAAAGCATTTTATTGGGGCTTGCTTACATTCAGAGGTGTAGTCCATTACTGTCACAGAGGGAAGCATGGTGGCAGATGAGGTGCTGGAGGGGCAACAGAGAGCTCTAATCTCAGCAGGCAGCAGGAAAAAAGAGAGATTGAGCCTGGCTTGAGCATTTGAAATCTTAAATCCCACCCCTAGAGACACACTTCCTCCAACAAGGTCATACCTAGTCCAACAAGGCCCTGTCTCCTAATGCCACATCCTAAGTATTCAAATTCATTAGCATGGGAGTTTCTTTATTATTCAAGCCACCACAACCTCCTGCTAGAGATTTAGCCAAGCTCTATCTCTCAATTGTTTATATATTATTAAACTTACAGCAACATGTATATATATATAATAGGCATGTGTGTACACTTTCATTAGTGTGTATAATAGTAGAGGCCAAAAGTTAATGATGGGCATCTTTCTCTATTACTGTCTAGTTTGTTTTAGGAGACAGGCTCTTTCACTGGCCTGGAGTTCATCCACCTGGCTTGGCTAGCTTACTGGCAAGCCATGGGGGTTCTCCTGTCTCTGCTTCCCCAGTGTTAGGATTATAGGCATGCACTGCAGTACCCAGCACTAAGTTGGGCATGCCGGAACTTTTTATTCAAGTTCTGGAATCTGAACTCATGTGCACATATGCTATGCAGAGATGATGCAAGGTATATAAAGACAGCCAGTCAACCAGAGTAATAGCATCTCATTATTACAAAGCAAACTGATGCACCAATATATCTTACTTATCTCAGAGTGGTTCTTTCAGGCTAACAACCCACAAGTATCTAGCCTTTACTACAGAGATAAGCTGGCATGCTTCAGAGATGATCACAGACCTGGGGATGGATCATGATATGCAATCATAAATCAAGACTCTGGCACCCTGGAATGAAAATCTGTAGAGATGTTGGGTGTCTCTGGCATGCCTGTTGGGAGCCATGCCTACACTGACTTGGCCAATGGACTACATTTTCTTGACATCTGTGCAGTATATTATAGTATATTATAGTCCTATAGCTGTTTGACTCAGTGTTAAATTGAAAGAGTTTCTTGGCAACCCAGACAATGTTCTCTTACATGTGGAGAAAAATATATCAGATTAACATAAAACCCAGAGTCCAAGTTCTAAGTTGGGACTTTCAGCTAAATTCATGCTTTACCCTGGACTCAAGTTGATTCAACCAGGGGATTTCCTTGCTGGCTGAGTATCACAGGCATCCTGAGCTGCAATGGCTGTGACCGCATTGGAGACAAGCTCAGCTGGAATTCACCGGGTGTGATGGGGTCCCACAACTAGGACAGTCTCAGCTGCACAGGCTCAGCCAGCCTCAGGATGCAGGTGTACAAGGTTGTACAAAGAAGCCTCTTTTTGCTTTCTTCTTGAAGGCACCTCCTCAAGTGCTTAGCCACAGAACATTGAATAGTGGATGTAAAATGATGTATGTGCAGTCTGCTCTTTGGAGAGCTTGAGCCCTTCTCCCTGTTCCCAGGAGCAGAATTTGGGTAGGTTATCATAGAAGAGGAACCAGAACACTATTCCAAGATACTTTAGGAAAAACCCGTGTGTCTACATTTCCCTTCCTCCTGTTCTCTCTTCATTCCTTCCTTCCCTTTCTCCTCTACCCCTCCATTTTTTGTCTCTCCCTCCTCCTTATTTCCCACCCCTTTTTCTCTCCATAGCCATTCAAACGTTTGCATGCATTCTGAAGTTAGGAAAAGCTTCGGCTCATTTGGTAGTGTTTGCTTTGCATGCAGGAGGCCTATGGTTTGATCTGCAGGATCATATAACCTGGGCATGGAGATGCATGGGGATCTCAGCAAACAGGAAGTGGAGGCAGGACAACCAGAAGTTCAAGTTTCATTTGCAGCAGGGTGAGTCTGAGTCCAGATGGCAAAGCCAGTGTGCTCTTCTCTTCTCTCAGAGGAGCCCTGCAAGGGCCAACTGCTTGGGATTTCACTTTTAGTGGGTCACATCTCTCTCATCAGGATCTCTGAGAACCCCAGCTCAGATCCATTAACAAACAGGTTTGTTGTTCTACACAGGAAAGGAAGAACAGCTCAGGGGCTTCAGGTTTCAGGTTCTGGACCTTTGCTCTACTTGACCCTCTCTTCCATTATGTTGTGTGAAACTCATCCTTGGGCTGTTGTGTGGTGGCTGCAGCAGCTCCAACCATCACATCAGACAAGATGTCAAGGGCAGAGTTATTGTCTTAGTTAGGTTTCGTATTCCTGCACAAAACATCATGACCAAGAAGCAAGTTGGAGAGGAAAGGGTTTATTCAGCTTACACTTCCACATTGCTGTTCATCATCAAAGGGAGTCAGAACAGGAACTCCCACAGGGCAGGAACTTGGAGGCAGGAGCTGATGCAGAGGCCATGGAAGGTGCTGCTTACTGGCTTGCTTCCCCTGGCTTCCTCAGCTTGCTTTCTTGTAGAACCCAGGAGCACCAGCCCAGGGATGGCACCACCCACAATGGACCCTCCTACTCTTGATCACTAATTGAGAAAATGCCTTACAGCTGGATCTCATGGAGGCATTTCATCAAGGAAGGTTTCTTTCTTTGTGATAACTCTAGCTGTATTAAGTTGACACACAAAACCAGTCAGTACAATTATGTTTCCTGTCTCTCAGAATATGTGACTGTAAGACCTGTAGAGATTTTAAAAAGGTACTCGAGCATTGAGAACATTTTTAGTTCTTGCAGAGGACCTAGGTTCGTTCAGTTCCCAGCATCCACACAATGGCTAACAGCTACTCAGAGAACTCCAGTTCTGAGTTATCTGATATCCTCTTTTAAAGTCCTCAGGCACCAGGCACACACAGGGTGCATATATATGTACTTGCAGACAAGACTCACAGACATAAAATGAAAAATAAATAAATCTCCTTTAAAATTTTAGAAGAATATGAGTATATTTAGGATTCACCTTTGTTTTCTTGTTTGTTCTTTGTTTTGAGATAGGGTCCCTCTAATAACTCATACTGGCCTCCAACTCACAATCAAATCTTGCTTCTGGATAGAATTATACACATATTTTACTGTGCCTGTTAAGAAGATGTCATTTCTAATTTGGCAAGTAAAACAAATTGTGGTCATTAGAATTTGTCCTCATCCAGCCGGTCTCCTTAATAAAAGAGAGGATCAGGAGGATTCAAACTCAGAGATAAAAGGCCACATGAATACATGGACAGAAGGAAGCCACAAACACACCAAGAAGGCCTTATAACCAGCTTCCATGATACCTTGGATCCAAACTTTTATCCTCCAGAATAGGAAAACCTAACTTTAATTCTTCAAGCTCTAGACTGCCGTGATATACCAGCAGACAGACTGACTTTATGTGCTGTGATGGTTGATCTTGCCAAAGTTTGGAATCACCCAGAAAACACACTTCAGGAATATCTGTGAGATGTTTCCAGAGGGGTTTAACTGAGGTGGGAAGATCCACCCTGAATGTCCTTGGCACAATCCCATGGGCTGGGGTCCTAACATGACTTTTGGGGTTGTTATTTTATGAAAAACTGGGAATAGGAAGAAATTACAAGAGAGATACATGATGTTTGTGGTTTATTAGTAAGTGTCTTCAGATAAAGTGAAGCAGAAGACTATGGGTGAATGAATATAACTAAAGAAAAGGAAGAAACTGAGCACCATTCATCTCTGCTTCCTGACTGTGGTTGCAAGCAGCCGCTGCCCTGTGTTCCTATTACCCTGTCTTCCCACTATGGTGGAATGCACTCTCAAACTGTGATCCAAGATGATCCCTTCCTTCCTTGAGTTGCTTCCATCAGTTATATTTTTAAAGGATCAAGAAAGCTAACACATGGGTGGTGGCTCTTTCTGCCTAGGGATGCCACCATCCACAAACTTCGCCCCAATTTTGTTAGTCAGCCCAGATCTCAGATCCTCCCAGGCACCCTGGTGAGATATGCAGCTTCTTGTTCTGACTACTAAACTCATCCTCTGAGGTATGACAAATGTGGGATGAGGTAAGAAGACCATGGTCACTGCATAGCCCAGAAAGAACAATCACTTCTCAACTTTTCTGCCCTTCACCAGTCACAATGAGATATCCTGAATGTAGGACCTGGGCATGGTCTTATTTATTCAGCATGGTCTTATTTAAGAGCTATTTGATCTTAGCATCAACCAGTCATCAGTTACCATTCCAAAACAAATCTTACTTGCCAACTTCTGTAAAAGAGAATCACCCAATATTTTCATTTGGGATCACAAAGCCAAACCTTCCTTGTCATCTGTGAGGGTCTGTCTGCACATGCCCAATGCCTTCGGAATAGTCAACATTAGAATTGAATAAAACTGAACCATGAATTTCTGGGACATTGTTTTATGAAAAAAGGGAGGATTACAAAAGAGATACATGATGCTTGTGGTTTATTAGTAAGTTTCTTCAGAGAAAGTGAAGCAGTAGACTATGGGTGGATGAATAATATATAAAGATAGAGAAACACTCATGAGAGAGAGAGAGAGAGAGAGAGAGAGAGAAAATATATAAAGATACTAGATAGATCCTACACACATGAGTGAGAGACACAGAGAGAGAGAGAGAAAGAGTGAATATATAAAGATACTAGATAGATCCTACACACATGAGAGAGACACACACACAGAGAGAGAGAGAGAGAGAGAGAGAGAGAGAGAGAGGGATAGATGATTGATAGGTGGTAACAGAGAGAGAATGAGAGAGAGAGAGAGAGATGACAGAGAGATAGGTGAGAGATCAGAGAGAGAATGACATAAAAAGGGGTTTATTGTAGAGGTTCATATAAAACTGGAAAGACCCATGATGGCTAGACATAAGCTGGAGACCCAAGAAACTGGTGCTATGGTTCAGTCTGAGTCAGAAAACCTGGATACTGGGAATATAGCTCAGTTGATAGTGTTCTTACCTAGCATGCAGGAGTTCTTCTCCATAACTGCATTAACTGGATACAGTGGCACATGCTTTTATTCCCAGTTCTCAGGAGGTAGAAGCAGAACTAGAAGCTCACGGTCATTCACAGCTATGTATCTAGTTCTATACCAGATCAAAACCAGGATATATCAAACTGTCTCAAAACAGAAAAGGCTAAACAAACAAGATATCTGAGAGCTCTAGGGGAGATAGTGGACTAAATCATGGCCTTAAGCCAAAAGTCTGAGAGAGGGACAGCATGGAGAGTGAAGAACAAATATAAGTCCCAGAGAGTGATCATTCTAGAACTGGACACGCCAAAGTTTCAGGGCAAGCAAATAAATAGGGAGGGACTTCCCAGCTATGGAAGAAACAACAAATCAACTCTTCCAGCCCTTTATTCTCCCCCAACTTTTGGTGGAGTGCATGATATACACACACACTGATGGGAATTATTGTTGCTCAATCCAATGATCGCAATGTTAATCTCTTCCAACAACATCCTTACAGACATCTAGAATACGTGTTGTACAAGTTAAGTCAAAACATGAAGATTCTCAGCAGACTGGGGTTCAACAAGTCTGACAGATGGTAACACTAGACCATATTCCTCAGTGATGACTGTATCCAGTCTCTGACTGACCCCTCTGCTCAGATGGGACAACACAGCTCTTTTTCAGACAGGAAGGCAAAGACAAGCAGGTCTTTGGACTGGCTCATCACCTACCCTAATCTATGTGATTCTATGCCAATGAAAACTCTCTCAAAAACCAAAAGCAGTGTCCTAGGAAGTACACCAAGGCCTTCCTCTGTCCTAATTAGGTTTCTGTTGCTGTGAGAAAGACCATGACCAGAAGCAACTTGAGGAGAAAAGATCTATTTGGCTTACACTTCCACATCACAGTCTATCATTAAAGAAAGTCAAAGCAGGAACTAAGGCAGGAACCTGGAGACAGGAACTGAAGCAGAGACCATTCTATGGCTTACTTAGTTTGCTATTGTATACAACTCAGGACCATCTGCTCAGGGACAGCATACCCCACAGTGAATTGACACCTCCCACCTCAATCATCAATTAAGAAAATGTCATGGTTTGAATATGCTTGACTCAAGGAGTGGCACTTTTTGGAGGTGTGGCCTTGTTGGAGTAGGTGTGTCACTGTGGGCACGGGCTATAAGACCCTCATCCTAGCTGCCCAGAAGTCAGTATTCTGCTAGCAGCCTTCAGATGAAGATGTAGAACTCTCAGCTCTGACTGAACCATGCCCGCTTGAATGCTGCTATGCTTCCTGCCTTGATGACTATGGCTTCAATTCCTGAACCTATAAGCCAGTCCCAATTAAATGTTGTTTTTATAAGATCTGCCTTAGCCATGTTGTCTGCTCACAGCAGTAAAACCCTAAGAAAATGTCCCACAGAGCCGGGCATGGTGTCACATGCCTTTAATCCCAGCACTTGGGAGGCAGAGGAAGGTGAATTTCTAAGTGTGAGGCCAGCCTGGTCTACAAATTGAGTTCTAGGGCAGCCAGGGCTATACAGAGAAACCCTGTCTTGAAAACAAACAAACAAACAAACAAACAAAAATCAAAAAAAAAAAAAAAACAAAAAGAAAGAGAGAGAGAGAGACAGAGAGAGAGAGAGAGAGAGAGAGAGAGAGAGAGAGAGAGGGAGAGAAAAGAAAATGTCCTACAGACTTACCTACAGGCCAATCTACTGTAGGAATTTCTCAATTGAGACTCCCTCTTCTCAAATGGCCCTACCTTGTGTCATGCTGGCAAAGGGCTAACTAGAATGACCTGTGACCTTCATGACACACACACATATGTGCCTGCATACTTGTATATATTCAAACATGGATAGTCAGTGTCTGGGCCAAAAGAAATGTAGAGAATTTCCATGGACATGGAAACTTTCTAAGGCAGATATGGGAAACTCAAACAAACAAAAAACAAAAACAAAACTAAAACAAACAAACAACAACAAAACATGCATGGCAAGATCCACAGGGCTGCTTTATCACTCAGCTTCTGGTGTTGAGTCCAGCTCCTGAGTCCTACACCTCATTTTCTTACTGCCGAAGGACAGCTGAGTTCCTTGCTAGCATGTCCAGCATAGTCTGTGGGAGCTGAATAACAAATCTCACAGAGCTCTCTCACCATGGGTATGTGTGACTGCTGACATCAGTTTTCAATTTTCTAATTTCCTGTTAGCCTGTTTCCCATAGAGCCATTCCCTGAGCAACACATGGTACAAACACAGAAACCCAAAAAGAACCAAAGTTCTGCAGATGAAGCAAGAAAGCTATGGAGAGATTGACGAGAACAACCAGGGCTGCTGAAGGAGGAGGGTGAGAAGAGAGTACACTCTCCCCAGATCAATGCTTGGAAACCAGGCGGCTGTAAATTGGCATATCAGATCACAATGTTTTCTGGGTGGACCCACCCTGTGTCTCTGCTCAGAGAATTCCACCATTTGGGGTGAGGAGATCTACCTGTTTGCATTTATACATGTATTGGTACATGTGTGCACTTATGTGTACAGGTAGAGGCTAGAGGTATATGGAGGCATCTTCTTCCATCCTTCTCCACCTTGATTTTTGAGTTAGGATCTCGCACTGGGACTGAGAGCTCCCAGTCAGGCTTGGCTGGCTGTCCAACAAGTCCCAGAGGTCCTTCATCTCTGTCTCCCCAGCACTGAGATTCCAGGTTTGCATCACTGTGCCTGTTATGGAGATGGAACTTAAGGCCTCATGTTCACAAGGCAGGCAGTTTACCAACTGAGCCATCTCCCCAGCCCTACTCCAGCAGTTACATAATCTTCTTTCATGTTTGCTATCCCACTATTGAGAGCTGAGTCTGAGGACGAAGGATAGATATAATAAACTCTCCAATCAAAAAAAAAAAAACAGATTATAAAGGTTTATTTTGTTTTGTTCCATTTTGTGACAACATTCTAGAATGCAGCCCAGCTTGCCTTCAGACTGGCAATCCTTCTGCCTCACTCCCATGAGTGACCGGTGTGCCAGGCTGCAGACTTCGTGGTTTTAAAGATTCTGAAGTAGAGACTCATTGAGAGAGAATCTTGGGAATACTTTACTGCTTATCTGATCCCAGTGCTCAAAAGAGAGAAAGGAAATCCACTTCTTTTTTAAGGCTTATCCATGAATGCCTCAGCTACAGTAGTATTTATAAGATTCCAAACCTGGGGTCATAAAGGACTAAACAAACAAATTGCTATGTATCCATATAACAGCATCGTGAATTCAGGGTGAGAGTTGTATGCATCGCCCCTTCTGCTGACCTTACACCTGTATACATACATCAGAACCTCTGGGTTTGTGCAGCTATTACATGTCAACTGTATCTTACAGATACTGTGTTGGAGTCAGCTGTTCATCCTTTGAGGCTTAGTCTCCCTTACTCTCCCCAGGAGGGCTTCTCAGCCTCCACTCCTTTTCCCTCCCACAGGAACACAGAGCGCCCTTCACACTCACCCTTCTTTCCTGGACAACAGAGGGGTCTATGGAAAACCAATGGTTTGTGTAGGACTGGATGACAGGTGTTCTAGAGTCATGTCTGGTTTTCTGTTTCCACAGCACAGCGATGAACCATGTGGGGAATCCCCCTTTCCTTTAAAAGGTGTTTTCAAGCAGTGGTAACCACAAGTCTGGTCTTCTGACCTTCCTGGAGGTGACATCAAGAAGCACAGGCTGGGGATTAAGTCCAAGTCTGCTCCCTATACCACTGGTGGCCTGGAGAAGCTCAGGTCATGTTTTCTATCCTTCTGCGCGGCCTGCTATGATTGGATCCTACAACTTCAGCTTCGGGTTCCATTCATTTAAGTCACTCATACAACGCACAGAAACACATTTATCTATCATGAGATGTATTACAAAGGACATATGTGAGAGATGCAGGGAGATGGGGTTTCCATGCCCTCCAGACTACTAGCCTCCAAAACTTCCAGGAGTGTGGCTCTCAAAGCTCCCAGTTCTGTCTTTTACAGTCTCATGTTTTGCTTAGTTTTGAGATAGTAGTTTGCTATGTGGTCCAGCTGGGTCCCAAGGTCCTGGGCTCAAACAATTCTCCTGTTTTATTTTTTCCAGCAGCAGAGGCTTCAGGTGAAACCCACCAGGCCACTTGGGGCTCACAGAAATGAACCTCCAGAGACACAGACACTCACAAACAGCTTTGTCACTTTTCTTCGGCTCCCCTAACAGAGTTCCTTCCTCTAGAATATGAGCGGGTAGGGGAGGACTCTCTGGAAAGGGGACAGCCTACAGATCAGCCTAGGACAAGGTACCTTTATATACAGCTTAAAACAAGAAAGTGAATGGAAGTTAGAGATCCTATAACACACTGTGGGGAAGAGAGATAAACTTTACAGAGAGGAATATATATGT
The DNA here is from genome assembly GCF_000001635.26 of Mus musculus. Taxonomy (NCBI): domain Eukaryota; kingdom Metazoa; phylum Chordata; class Mammalia; order Rodentia; family Muridae; genus Mus; species Mus musculus. The sequence goes on along the minus strand of NC_000074.6, from coordinate 127,654,945 downwards.
GTGTGTGTGTGTGTGTGCGCACGCGCGTGTGCGCACATGTGCACATGAGTGCACATGTGTGCACACACATGCTCATGTGTATATATGGTTTATGTATATAATTACAATATATAGTTATATATGAATATGTAAGATATAGTTTATCTATATATAAACAGAATAAATATGATCTATGAATATATAACTATATATAGATTATATATAAACAGAATAAATATGATCTATATTTGGTATAAATATGAATATATGATATATGTGGCTTATATTATATATTTTATGCAAAACTATGTGATCTATACTTTAATATGAATATAGGTTATATATAGTCTATGTGTATGAATATTGTATTAGTTACTTTTTTTGTTTCTGTAACAAAAATAGCTGACAAAATCAACTTAAGGAAGGAAGGAAGGGTTATTCTGGATCACAGCCCATCACAACGGGGAAGACATGGCAGCAGGAGTACGAGAGACCTGGTCCCAGAGAATCTATAGTCAGGAGTCTGAGAGTGATGAATGCTGGCTCTCAGCTCACTGTCTCCCCTCTCTTTAGTTCAGGACCCCAACCCATGAGATGGTGATGCCCAGGGTGGGTCTTCCTACCTCAGTTAAGCCAATCTCCCTGATCCCTCACAGATATGCTCAGAAATTTGTTTTCATGGTGATTACGAACTCTGTCAGGTTGACAATTAAGCTCAACCATCAGAACATCCATAGCACAACCATATGAATGAGGCTCAGGGTGCATCCGAGAAGCAGGGGCAAAATGTCTGTTAGAGCCAGAGAACCAGGACACCTAACAAGGAAGCAGTACCTGACATCTCAACAATAGAGTTGCCTCAACAAGAGGACGACAACACCAGTTGACATGCCAGCGTAGATAGAGGGAGTCTCCCAAAGCCCCACCCTAGATGAAGAGCCTGAAGCAATTAATATCTGTGGAGAGAGGTAGAGTCAGTCTTCTCTGGGGATGAGCCCTCTAGTTGGTTATCCGATCCCAAGTGGTCAGCCCTAAAACCAAATACACAAAATCAGCACTAGATGAACTCAGTAGGTTATATGTGTGCATTTACAGGTTTACATCATGATAAATAGATGAAAAGAGGCCACTAAGTCGACAGGGATAAGTAGACATAGGAGTTGGGGAGGGGGAGAGAAAATGATACAAATACAGTACCCAAATATGAATTTTTCAAAAATTAAAATTAAAGGAGATTAACCAGCAGAATCACATATGTGGTTTATGTACGTAAATGTTTCAGAAATAGGGCTCGTCTTACGAACATCCAAAAGGGCTTGGTGCACTTTTCTCTTGAAAGGAGGCATTAACTGCTGAAGGTGTACCAAGGCCTTTTGCATGCCCCAGGCTAGCCCCCCTAACACTTTCTCCCCTACACTCTGTAAGCCCAAGTCCTGACACCCCAGGGCCTGGCTCCATCTCTGTTGATGTGAAATCTTCCCTCAAACTGGCCTAGATGAACACTTCACCTGGAACATTCTTTGTCACAGAGCTGAATGAGAAATGAATAAGTTATTCCAGACCAGTGCCTCCTTTGCTCTCTAATAAACCTCAATTTCCCAAACTATAGTCAAAAAGGAAATATCTGAGCCCAACGATGCTACACCAGTCCCTTGATATATTTGATGGACTCTCCCCGCTAAATTCACACCAGTAGACACTTGACAATAGGTGAAACCTCACTGGGAGTTCAGGAGATGGAATGCGCAAAGCCCATAGCTGCAGACTGAAGCCTTCCTTCCCTTGCCTGTGTAATTGCAGCCACCCGTGTGTAAAAGCCCCCATCCGATTACAGGATTTGTTGGATGTAAATTGCAGACTAAATGGTTGGTAGCACCTTTCAGCTCTGCAATGCTGGAAATTAGTTTTTTAATAGGAAATTAGATTAGTAATATTTTAGTCAACAAAAAAATGTAGAAAAACCCTGCATAAAGATGGGAAAATTATTCATGCAAAAAAGACATTTAGAATCAAGGGTGAATGACTGTCAAAATCTGTGAATGGTTATCCACCAAAGAATTTCTTTATACATTTCCTAACTGAAGTTCAGGGCAGGAAAAATGATTTTCTTCATAGTTTTTTTCACAAGATTCCACCACAGTGAGCAACCATTCCAGATGAGAGCTATTCTACCCCTCTTTATAGTAGAGCCTGTGGTCACCAGGGAAACTTAACCAGGCTGCAGGACAGCTGCTTTGCAACCTATGTCCCAAGGCTGGTGGGCAGAGCCACTCCTGATATCTTCTTCAGACTGGTCCTGGAAGGCTGCATCTAGGCGTTGCAGGAGAAAGGCAGAATTCTGGTACCTGGGCTCTGAGAGCCAGGCAATGGACCTCAGAAGGTTCTAGAACCCAGAACTAGCTGTTGTAAAAGCAAAAAGAAATACTCAGCTCTCTGTTTCTCTCTCTCTTTCTTCTTCTCCTCCTTCCCCTTCCCCTTCCCCTTCCCCTTCCCCTTCCCCTTCCCCTTCCCCTTCTTCCCCTTCTTCTTCTTCTTCTTCTTCTTCTTCTTCTTCTTCTTCTTCTTCTTCTTCTTCTTCTTCTTCTTCTTCTTCTTCTTCCTTCCTTCCTTCCTTCCTTCCTTCTCTCTCTCTCTCCTGAAAAGCAAGTTTGTATCTATATCCATTTTGTGCCTCTATAATACAATAACCCAGACCAGGAAATCCTTAAACAACAGTGATTTATGTCTCATGGTGGTTAAGGAGTCCAAGATTAAAGTTCTGCCATCTGGTGAGGGCATTCCACATCCTCCCTGTCAATGAGTGGAAGAGAGTACAAAATACAGGAAAAAAACAAGGTGGGTCTGAGCTCACCCCTTTTGTTCTGCCCCAGGCTAGCTTGTAACTCTCCATTTATCTGAGGACAACCTTGAACTGTTCTTGGTCACCTGTCCCTGCCCAAATCACCATTCAAAGGAACAGTGCTGGGTGCTCTGAACTTTGATGCACACCTAGGACGAAAGAATCATTCAACAGGGGTGAGTCTATAGCCCCAAGTGCTATGCTAAGGACAAGCTGTTTAGGCAGGACAATTCAGGTTTAGGCAGGATGTCCAGGCACAACTTCAGCAAAGCTAAATATGAGTCTTATGCTGCAGTTCACATGACTACCGAGCTTTCAATGAAGAGAACAGAAAATGTTGACTGCAGCATACGGTCCAAGATCCTGGAAGGAACACTGTAAGACAAGACCCTGGAGCATTAGCTACCAGGCAGAGAACCAGCCACTAGGGAGGGAAATCCCAGCCTGCATCTCACCCACAGGAAGGTGCTGGCACCAAGGAATGTTGTAGTCTTCAGTGAGATTGGGTGCTGCCGGGGGTGGAGGTAGAACATTGGTCTTGGAAGCTGTGCTCCCTCTGTGGATCAGGCACCAGCAGCAGTGTCCTGTGAACTGTCTGTTGTCAGCAGGCAACAGTTAGGGTACAGAAAGAAGGCTCACCTAGCATACATGAAGCCCTGGGTTCAATCCCTAGCACAGCATAACATAAATTCAGGCTTGATGGAACAGACCTATAATTCTGGTACTTGGAATGGAGAGGGACAGGTGTGTCAGACGCTTAAGGTCATTCAGGATAGCATAGGGAGTGGGAGGCCATCCTGGGCTAGAAAGCCTGTCTAAACAAAGTTGAGCTGCACCCTCCTAAAATGTCATTCACAGAGCTGGAGAATGGAGACCTGCGTAGCATCTTCTGCCCCAGAGACATAAGAGACTATTTTTCTCTTCCTCCTTCCTGTGATAGATTTTGGTACCATTTCAGTCATTTGCCAAATGACTGAAAGTGAGGATGAAGGGTCTGAGGGACACACGGGTGGGAGGAAAAGTTGGTGGTGTGCCTTTGACTGGACCAGCTGCCGAATGCAGCCACTTTTCAGTGTGTTCTACGTTAGGACCTATTCATGTCACTGTGAGACTGACTCTTACATTACTGAATGTGTATGTTTGTGAGAGTGGATAGCTATGTGTCATGGCACACATGTGTGAGTCAAAGGACAGCTTTCAGGAGTCAGTTTTCACCTTCCATATTGTCAAAGGCAGGGTCTCTCTTGTATCTACTGCTGTGCTGTGTGCCTCAGGCTGGTCAAGAAGTTTTAGGGTGAGTCTGCGGCCCCCACTTTTCCTCTGGCCATAGAAGTGCTGGGACTACAGATGAAGGCCAGCATAACAGGCTTTTTAAACTATGTGTATTTTGAGGATCTTACATGTGACAGCTATATTTATTATAATCACACTTCATTTTCTCCCCCCGCCTCCAATTTCTCTCATACTCCCTACCCAACTCCCTCTCAAATTTATGACTTCTTCTTTAATTATTGTTATCTATACAGGTTTCCAAACTACCATGTAGCATGTAGCTTTCATCACCCCACCTAAGCTTGGGGAATGGGCCTTGCTATCAGCCCCCGCCCAGAGAACACTGGATCCTCGGATGAAAAGCACAGACACACACATACTGCTCAATTTCAACCTGCCTTCTTGGCTCAACTGCTGGGTGCCTCCAATCTACTGCGGCTAGTGTGCCCTTCCCAATACTCCCAGCTCAGCACCCTAAATCTGCCTTCAGCTTCAGTTGCTCAGCAGCCACCTTCAATTCCAGCTCAACACCCCAGCCTCCCACCTGGAGAAGCAGCCCTTGACTTTAGCCATCTTTCCCCATAGTCCCTCCCTTGCCTCTTTTCCTCCTTCCCCTCCTTTCCCTCTCCCACCCCCTCCCCACTTGATCCTGCAATTCCAGTCACTGCCCCCTGCACCCATTCATCCATACCTACCTATTCTATTTCCCTTTCCTAAGATCTATCAGTTCCACCCAGTCCCTTAACCTATACCTAATGTCTGTGGTTCTACAGTCTATAATCCGGTTGCTATTTATTTAGCAGCTAATAGCCACATGTAATCAATTATATACCATAACCTCCTAGACCTGGGTCTTTGCTTGGTCCATCCATTTCCCTGTGAATTTGATGATTTCACACTTTAATCTGAGTCATATTCCATTGTGTAAATGTACCGCATTTTCTTTATACATTCAACTGTTGATAGGCATCTAGGTTGTTTTCCAGTTTTTTGCTATTGTGAATAGAGAAGCAATGAGCATCTCTGTGATAGGATGAAGCATCCTTTGGGTATATGCTCAAGAGTGAAACAGCTGGATCTTGAGGTAGCTCTATTCCCAGCTTCCTGAGGAACCAGCACACTGATTCCCATAGTGGCTGCACACGTTTGCAGTCCCACTAGCAATGGACAAGTCTAACCCTGGCTCCACACCCTCACCAATATGTGTTGTTATTGTTTATTAATCGTAGACATTCTGACAGGTATAAGGTGAGATCCATCCTTCTGCGGGTGAATTCTTTTTGTTCTAGAGGTTTCATGTGTGCTGCTAAGTTACTAATGTGAGATCTCTCCCGTTTTATTTCTGTGAGCATATAAGAGCTCTCTGAGAACCACCTTTATTGGGTCCCATAAGTTTGTGTATGCTGTGTATTCATTTTCATTCAACCCTGGAAAGTCTTTCATTTGTTTCTGGAATCATTTTTTATTCAGTAGTGAGTTGCTCAGTTTTCATGAGTTTGCAAGCTTTCTGCTGTTTCTGTTGTTTATATACAACTTTAATCTGAGGTGGTCAGGTGGGATCAGGAAGTTATTTCAATTTTCCTGTATCTGTCAAGACTTGCTTTGTATCCCAGTCTGTGGTCAGTTTTGGAGAAAGTTCCATGAGCCGCCCAGAAAAAGATTCTTGCTGTTGTTTGTATTGACTGGTTTTGTGCGTCAACTTGACACAACCTGGAGTTATCACAGAGAATGGAGCCTCCTTTGAGGGAATGCCGCTATGAGATCCAGCTGTAAGGCATTTTCTCAATTAGTGATCAAAGGGAGAGGGCCCAGCCCATTGTGGGTGGTGCCATCCCTGGGCTTGTAATCTTGGGTTCTATAAGAAAGCAAGCTGAGCAAGCCAGAGGAAGCAAGCTAGTAAGCAGCACCTTCCATGGCCTCTGCATCAGCTCCTGCCTCCATGTTCCTGTCCTGTGTGAGTTCCTGTCCTGCCTTCCTTTGGTGATAAAGAGCAATGTGGATGTGTAAGCTGAATAAACCCTTTTCTCCCCAGCTTGCTTCTTGGTTATGATATTTTGTGCAGGAATACAAACCTGACTAAGACAAATTGGTACCAGCTTAGTGGGGTATTCCTGTGACAGCCTGACCATGTTTTGGGGAGGACTGTGGAAGGACTTTGGAACTTTGGGCTAGAAGAGCCATTGAATGTTAAGAGTTCTGTGGGATGTTCTGTAGAAGCTTGGAAGATAATGTTGAAAACAGTGCAAATGATGGACGCCTGGCTTGTGAAATTTCAGAGGGAAGATTAAAGACTCTTATCAGGGCCACTGCTATTCTGATTGTGAAGATTCTGTGGTTCTGGTTAGCTGGAGCTGAAGAATCAGCTGCGATTAACAAGATACCAGAACTACTAAAGGAAAACCTTTGCATTACTGGGACAATTGATGCTGGTTAGCTGGAGCTAAGAAATTAGCAGTGAATAAGAAGAAATCAGCATCACTAAGGTGAAATCTGAGAAGTGTTTCCTGAGAGCACAGAGAAGCTATGTTCCAAAAGCAGCCACAGCTGTACCTCATGTTGCAGCTATACTTGATAATGTGTAAGAGTCACCCAGGTGATAACTGGCTTTGAAACAGGAAAGTGTAGCACCTGATGCTTGGCACTGTGTGAGGTCAGGAGAGGCCATTGGTGAAGGTGTACCTCAGTGGCAGTTGAAGGCCCAGGACTAAAGGGGTCAGTCAGAGAAGTTGAGGCATATCACCATAAAAAGAGCCTATGAGAGGCTATTTGTGAAAGTGCAGTCCAGTTGCAGCAGAAGATAGCAGTGTTTTGGAGATGCCAGTACCATGAAATGACCACCAAGAATAGCAGCAGCAATGGAGTACAGGCAGCTGAAGCCTAGAAGACACGCTGTGTGCTACAAAGGACTGAGCTGGAGAAATGACCCAAGCGCTTGGAGGAGCACAGAATATTGTGAGTAGATCCCAGTAGTTTCCTGCCCTGTATGAGTTCCTGTCCTGACTTCCTTTGGTGATGAACAGCAATACGGAAGTGTAAGGTAGATAAACCCTTTTCTCCTCAAGTTTCTTCTTCTTCATAATGTTTTGTGCAAGAATCCAAACGCTGACTAAGACATTGTTGTTTTCTTTTGTTGTTTTGCTTTGTTTTTCCTTTGGGTGAAATGTTTTGTAACTATCTGTTATGTTTGCTTTATGATGCCATTTAGTTTTTTGTCTGGATGACTAAGAGTCGGGTAGTAAAGTCTCCCACTATCCTGTGAGAGGGTCAATGCGTGACTTAAGCTGTAGTAGTGTTTCTTTTATTAACTTGAGTGCCTTTATGTTTGGTACAGATATTTCTAATTGCAGTTTCCTCTTCCTGTATTTTTTCCTTTGATAATTGTGCATTTTTCCTTTGAGTATATAGTATCCTTCCCTACCTCTCCTGATTAGCTTGGTTTGAAGTCTATTTTGTCAGATATTAAAATAGCTACACTTGCTTCTTAGGGCATTAGCTTGAAATACCTTTTTCCATCCATTTACCCTGAGGTGATGTCTATGCTTGACTTTAAAGTGTTTTTCTTGGACTCAGCAAAAGAATGAATTTTGTTTTCACATCCGTGATTTTAGTTTGTGTCTCCTTATGGGGGAACTAACACCACTGATATTACAGAGTTATCAATGAGCAATGTTTATTGATTCCTGCTACTTTGTTGTGGTTTTATGTGTTCCCCTCTTCTGGTTCAATGGTCTGGGACTATTTATTTCTGTGTTAGCTTGGGTGTAGTTAACATCTTTAGATTGATGGGCTAGTCAGCAGATGTTGCTTAAATCTTGTTTTATCATGGAATGTTTTATTTACTCTATTTATTGTGATCGAAAGTTTTGCTGGGTATAGTATTCTGGGTTGGCATCTGTGGTTTTTGTAGAGTCTCTAAAATATCTGTCCAGGCCCTTCTGGGTTTTAGAGTCTCTGTTGAGAAGTCAAGTGTTATTCTAATAGGTATGTCTTTATATGTTGCTTGGTCTTTTTCCCTTGCAGATTTTAATATCCCTTCTTTACTCTGTACATGCAGTGTTTTGATTATTATATGCCAAGGGGTATGCCTTTTCTGCTGTTATTTGGAGTTATGAATGCTTCTTGTACCTTGATAAGCACCTCATTTTAAGTTTCTTTATTTCTTCCTTGACCAAGTTATCATTCAGTAGAGTGTTGTACTGCTTCCATGTGTATGTGTGTTTTCCATTGTTTTTGTTGGTATTTAAGACTAGCCTTAGTTCGTGGTGATCTGATAGGGTGCATGGGATTATTTCAGTCTTCTTGTATCTGTTGAGGCCTGTTTTGTGACCAGTTATATGGTTAATTTTGGAGAAGGTACTGTGAGGTGCTGAGAAGAAGATATATTCCTTTGCTTTAGGATGAAAAGTTCTATAAATATCTGTTAAATCCATTTGGTTCATAACTTCTGTTAGTTTCACTGCCTCTTGGTTTAGTTTCTGTTTCCATGATCTGTCCATTGCTGAGAATGGGGCATTAAAGTCTCTTACTATTATTTCGCGGGGTGCGATGTGTACTTTGAGCTTTAGTAAAGTTTCTTTTATGAATGTGGGTGCCCTTGTATTTGGAGTAAAGATGTCCAGAATTGACAGTTCATCTTGGTAGATATTTCCTTTTACCAGCATGAAGTGTCATTCTTATCTCTTTTTGGTAACTTTTGGTTGAAAGTTGATTTTATTCGATATTAAAATGGCTACTCCAGCTTGTTTCTTGGGACCACTTGCTTGAAAATTGTTTTCTAGCCCTTTACTCTGAGGTAGTATCTCTCTTTGTCATTGAAATGCATTTCTTGTATGCAGCAAAATGCTGAGTCCTGTTTAAGTATCCAAACTGTTAGTTTATGTCTTTTTATTGGGGAATTGAGTCCATTGATGTTAAGAGATATTAAGGAAAAGTGATTGTTACTTCCTGTTGTTTTTGTTGTTAGAGGTGGAGTTATGTTTGTGTGGCTATTTTCTTTTGGGTTTGTTGAAAGATTACTTTCTTGCTTTTTCTAGGGTGTAGTTTTCCTTCTGTTATCCTTTGTAGGGCTGGATTTTTAGAAAGATATTGTATAAATTTGGTTTTGTCATGGAATATCTTGTTTTTTCCATCTACAGTAATTGAGAGTTTTTCTGGGTATAGTAGCCTGGGCTGGCATTTGTGTTCTCTTAAGGTCTATATGACATCTGCCCAGAATCTCATAGTCTCTGGTGATAAGTCTGGTGTAATTCTGAAAGGTCTGCCTTTATGTTACTTGACCTTTTTCCCTTACTGCTTTTAATATTTTTTCTTTGTTTAGTGCATTTGGTATTTTGATTATTATGTGACAGGAGGAATTTCTTTTCTGTCCAGTCTATTTAGAGTTCTGTAGGCTTCTTGTATGTTCATGGGCATCTCTTTCTTTAGGTTAGGGAAGGTTGTTTTCTATAATTTTGTTGAAGATATTTACTGGCCCTTTAAGTTGGGAATCTTCTCTCTCTTCTATACCTAGTATCCTAAGGCTTTGTCTTTTCATTGTGTCCTGGATTTTGTAGATGTTTTGAGTTAGAGGTTTTTTGCTTTTGCATTTTGACTGTTGTGTTAGTGTTTTCTATGGTATCTACTGCACCTGAGATTCTCTTTTCTATCTTTTGTATTCTGTTGGAGATGCTTGCATCTATGACTCCTGATTTCTTTCCTAGGTTTTCCAATTCCAGGGTTGTCTCCCTTTGTGATTTCTTTATTGTTTCTAATTCCACTTTTAGATCTTAAATGGTTTTGTTCATTTCCTTCACCTGTTTGATTGTGTTTTCCTGTAATTCTTTAAGGGATTTTTGTGTTTCCTCTTTAAGAACTTCTAGCTGTTTACCTGTGTTCTCCTTACGAGAACCCATACTTTCTTTAAGAGAGTTATTTATGTCCTTCTTAATGTCCTCTATCACTATCATGAGAAGAGATTTTAGATCAGAATCTTGTTTTTCCTGTGTGTTGGGGTATCTAGGACTTGCTACGGTGGGAGAATTGGGTTCTGATGATGCCAAGTAACCTTGGTTTCTGTTGCTTATGTTCTTATGCTTGCCTCCTGCCATCTGATTATCTCTAGTGCTACCTGCCCTCACTATATCTGACTGAAGCCTGTCCTTCCTGTGGTCCTGGTCATGTCAGAACTCCTCAGAGTTCAGCTGTCTCTGCGATTCTGGGATTCTGGGACCCTGTGATCCTAAGATCCTGGGTGTGTCAGAGGTCCTGGGAGTCAAGCTGCCTCTAGGCCCCTGAGATCCTGATGTGACCAAGATTCTGGTATTCTGAGATCCTGTGGTCCTGGGCATATTAGAGCACCTGGGAGTGGAGCTTCTTCTAGATGTTGTGGAACTGACTTCAGATTTAGTGCCCAAGATTTGCTCAGGGCACTGGCCCAGACTGGAAGGGAGCTCCTTTTTTTAAGGTTAGGGGAAAAATGTCTTCTATGCTTTTGTTGAAAATATCTTCTGTGCTTTTGGCCTGGGTTTCCTGGCCTTTCTCTATTCCTATTGTTCTTAGATTTGGTCTTTTCGTGGTATCCCAGATTTTTGTTTCAGGAGTTTTTGATTGTTTTTTTCTTTTCTTTTCTTTTCTTTTCTTTTCTTTTCTTTTCTCTTCTTTGACTGGGGATAGACTTCTTCTATTGTGTCTTCAGTGACTGAGATTCTCTCGTCCATCTCTTGTAGTCTTTTGGTGAAGCCTCTGAGGTTCCTGTTTGAGTTCCTAAATTCCTCACTTCCAGATTTCCCTCAGTTTTGGGTTTTTCTTTATTGATTTTATTTCCACTTTCAAGTCTTGAACTATTTTATTAATTTCCTTCTCCTGTTTGTATTTTCATAGATTTCTTTAAGAGATTTATTCATTTCCTCTTTAAGGACCTCTATCATATTGAAAAAGATTATTTCAATGTCATTGTCTTGTGCTTCAGCTATTTTGTAGTTCTCAGGGCCCTGCTGTAGTAGGATTTCTAAGATTTACTGTAGACATATTGTCCTGGCTGTTATTAATTTGTGGTTTTATGCTGAGGTCTAGGCATATGCTTTCTGGATGATTGTAACTGTATGTGCTGATATCTGGTCTTGTCTTTGTTGGGTGTGTAATTTGTTCCTCGAATTTTGTTGCCTTCTCTGGTTCTTAGGAGGGTGTGGTGGCTGTGTGTTAGCTGGTAGGAAAATTTTCTGGGATTCTGCTAGGTGTGGCCCCTGGGGTTTCCAGGGGGGTGGGGAAATGTGTTTCTAGGCATTCACAGTTGACACTTAATAATAGGGATGATCTTGGGAGGGTAGCCTGCTTTCACAGAAGGGAAGAAAGCAAAATAAGTTCCACCAAGATAAGCATTCCCTGGGAACTGGGGCAGAGGGTGGGGAGAAATCACGACAGGTAGTCTGTTACAGGATGTGAATGGCAGGTGTGGATTTGGAGAGGAGGGATAGTGTAGACCTGCTTTGCAGGCCTCCTTGCTTCTCTGGCAGGCTTGGAGGGTGGGTTCCCAGGGAATGCCTGCTAGAGTTGGGGGTTGGGATAACAGGATAAAGGGGGGCAGAAGGTTGGAGAAGAAGATCTGTGTGATGACTGGGAGATGGGGACAGAGAGTAAGGGAAGGTTGTAGCAAGTGGCCTGCTACAAAGTTGGGAGTGAGACTGGGGACTGGATTTGGAAGAGGGGAGGGAGGGGTGAAGATCCACAGCTGGCTATCTGCATCCCTGACTGGAGTAGCCTGCAGCTTCTCAGGGAATGCCTGCTGGAGTTGGGGGCTACAGAGTTTGGGGGGGGGGAGACTGGGGGATTGTATCTGAGGAAGATGGGGGAGATGGGAAGATTAGCAGTTAGCCGATCTGCTTCTTTAACCAGTATTAACACTTCATTAAAAAAAAAAAAAAGATGTAATTAGTCCAGGCTATATACTCACATCTAAAGGTTCTGAACTGGAATCCACAAATAAGAGAGAGCACGTGACATTTATCTTTCTGAGCCAGTGTTATCTCATTTGATGTAACATTTCTGGTTCCATCGATTTACTTGAAAGTTTTATGATTTCATCTCTCTGTGCAGTTGAGCAGAATCCCTTTGTGTATGTGTGCCAAGCTTTCACTATCCGTTCATCAGCTGAAGGTCATTTAGGTTGTTTCCATTTTCTAGCTGTTGTGAATAGAGTTACAATGATCATGTCTTCTCGAGCATCTGTGGTGGAGTAGGATCTGAGCCCTTTGGGTAATATGCCAGTGAACTGTAGAGCTGGGAATATGGTAGATCTATTTTCAGCTTTTTGAGAGTTCTCCATACTGTTTTCCATAGTCAGTCATGTGAATGGAGCCCTTGTCAGGCATCCAAAGGTAGTGCTATTATCCACCAAGTGGTCTCCTTGGCCCCAACTGAGACTTTATTATATGTGACATGGCTATATAGGAAGTAGAAAATTGAGTGTGTGCGTGTGTGTTCACTCACACATTGTTCAGCAATAGCAGTGATTTGGGATGGGGTCTTCAGACAACCCCCATAAAGATAAGGGTGGCTCCTATAACTCCAGACCAAAAGGGTAATGTGGCCTCGTGGGAAGTGCTTCATTCTCTGGCCTCTTTTCAGAATTGCTGACAGTGGAGAATAGTGGAGAATTCCTAGCACAAGAGACAAAGATGATATGGAACCGTCTAGAATCAGTCCAGAAAGAGGCCCTTTCCTTAACTGGTCACTTATCTTTAAAGCCACATTCCAGAAGAAGGGAAGATTGAGGTGTCCCAAACTCCTGGTGGGGAACTCCCTTCAGCTCAGCTGGCTGGGTCATCAGGACACACATAGAGTCAGGATGTGAGCTGGGAGTATTAATGTCCATGTGGATGAAAACCACCTAATTTTATAAAAATGGGTTTGCTTCAACAGTCTAAGAATAAAGTCCTCTGAGCAGGAGCCAGGACTGGTAAGCTGGCATCCACACATTGCCCGGTCTGTGACAGTACTTGCCTATACAATGCCCAATCAGTGGTCAGCATTCACCACCTTCATGGCCATCACCCTGTTTTGAGGCTTTTGTTACTTTTGCCAGAAAACCATTGCCTGTTGCATCTCATCCTCTTCATGGATGTCAAGTTTCTCTACTCCTCAGAGATCTGAAGGACTTTATGCTGGACAGCCTTATGTCAACTTGAAACAAACAAACTAAAGTCATGTGAGAGGAAGGAACCTCAAATAAGAAAATTCCTTCATAATTGGGTTATAGGGTATTTTCTTAATTAGTGATTGATGGGGGAGGGCCCTGATCATGGTAGGTGGTGCCACCTCTGGACTGGTGACTCTGGGCTCTAGAAGAAAGCACATTGAGCAAGCCATGGAAAGCAAGCCAATAAGCAGCATTCCTCAATAGCCTGCATTAGCTCCTCCCTCCAGGTTCCTTTCCTGTTTGAGTTTTTGTTCTTACTTTCTTTGATGATGAGCAGTGATATAGAAGTGTAAGCCAAATAACTTGTTTTTTGATCATGGTGTTTCATTGCAACAACAGAAACCCTAACTAAGACACATGGCTTTTTAATTTTTGCAAGTTCTGGGGCTCAAACTCAAGTTCTCCAGTTTGTAAGGCAAACACTTTACTAACCAAAATATCTCCCAGACTCCAAGCCCTGCTCATCACATCCACATTTGAACATACTTTAGACATAACTTTTATCCTCAAAAAGCCAGTGATTATAAGGGGACTTAATTTCCAACATGGAAAACAAAAGGAAACAGCTGTTGAATTGGTTGAGCTGCAGAGTCAAGATAAGCAGACAAGGGAGTACATGGTATCTTACCTGTAATCCCAGAACAAGGGAGGCAGAAACAGGAGGATCCTTGAAGCTTGCTAGCCAGACAGCCTAACCTACTTGGGATACAACCAGGCTGCCAGACCAGTGAGAGACCATGTCTCACAAAGGAAAACAAAGTGGAAGATTCATAAGGAATATACTCAGTATGGTCCTCTAGCATGCACACATGCTCATACACACACATACACACAAGCAAACATACACACAAGTGATCACACATTCACACACAAGTGGACACACACGTACACATGCAAATACACACACACATGAGCTCACACATTCAAAACATTCTATGCATACCTCAGGTACCAGATTAATACATGGGAACTAAGTCTCAGCCATCAATCTCAGTGAACTAGTTCTATCAAGTTGGCTCTCAGCTGCTGAGGTTGGGGAATTACAGAATGATGAGCTGACAACTTCCTAAGGAGTCTGGACTAGCTTTAAATTAATTAACAAGTGAGGAGTATCTCAGGGAAGTCTCTGTACACAAAACTCAGTGGGGGAGACAAAGAACCCCAAACATCACCTTGTCTTTGCCCCAGGAGCACTGTCTTATCTCTGTGCCAGGGAACTAACAAACCTGTGAGAGCAATGGAAAAATATAACCGGATCTTTAACTGCATGCTTCACAAACCTCAGCTACAAACAGGTCAACAACCTCAACATAACACTCGGTAATCTAAATCTGAGAGAAAAGAAAGAAAGTAGGGGATATACTTGAACTCTCTGGCACAAGAAAAGGCTTTCCGCATAGGACCTTGTAATACCATAGGGATTAAGACCAACAGTTAATAAAAGTATCTCACAAAACTAAAAGCTTCTTTATATCAAAGAACACCATCATTCAAATAAAAAGGCATGCTACAAAATGGGGGAGGGAGCTGAAGCAGCAAGCACAGGGCCTACACAGGTCCTCTGTGTATATATTATAGCTTTCACTAAGCATTTTTATACTCTTGAGTATCTGAATGAGTGGGTCTCTGGTTCTTGTGCCTGCTCTTGAAGCTCTTTTCCTTTCTTGGATCATCCTGTCCAGCCTCCATGAGTTGGTTTTTGCTTTATCTTATTACATTTTATTTTGTCCTATTTGGTTGTTGTCTCTTCAAGCCCTGTTCTTTACTAGTGAGAGACAGAAAGGGAGTAGATCTGGAGAGGAGGGGAGGTGGGGGAGGAACTGGGAGGCATAGAGGTAGGAAAAACTGTAACCAGGAATAGTATATGAGAAAAGAATCTATTGTTGATAAAAAAGATAAAATGGGAAGAAAAGAAATGGGTAAACCACTTAAAAGAAACAAAAAATGAAAGAAAGAGATGCATAGAGAGGGAGAGGAAGGGAGAGAGAGAGAGAGAGAGAGAGAGAGAGAGAGAGGACAAAGCTGAGTGGTTAAGAACGTACACACTGTGGGGTATTTGTCTCTAGTTCACTGTAGGCATCGAACCTCTTGTAACCAGGCTGGAATTCCACATCCCAAAGTTTCCAGAATTATGGACTTGTCTCTTATTGAAGAAACAGGGCTGGGTCTGAGAGGTATTGAGGACAGGGCTAGGTATTGAGGAAATGATAAATATGACTTACAACATTGTACAAAATTCTCAAAGAGCTAATTACAAAAGCATTTAAAAAAAAATCAATGGATCACAGTCAATAACACCACCAGCTAGAGATTAAACCTTCAACATATGAGCCTTTGAGGGACATTCCATACCAAACCACAGCACAGTGGACATTGGCAGATGGACCACTGTAGAATGAAAGGCTAACCATGAGTCATAACAGTGGGGAAGTCTGTGGTTAGACTTCAATAGGAGAAAAGGATAGAAACTGTGTGGGTCATTGAAAGCCTGACATCATCAGAGCTAAAGACGTTGGGCATCTTCGCACAGACCATGAGAATCTGTGTAACTCTTGAGCTACCGAGCCTTTGGCTGCGGCTCTGAGAAAGATTGGTCTGGCCTCAGAAAATAACCCACATAGGGAAATCCAAGGGCATCCAACAGCACCGGCACTGGGTGTTCTGGCAAGTTATCCCTTGGTCGTAAGATAATCTGGTCCTGACCCACAAGATCTGGACCTACTCAGGGTCAGAACAACTGCGTCCTTTACTCCCACTTCTCGCAGACATTCCTCATGAACAGCTGATCATTGCTGTGCATACTTTTCTGTGTTCGGCTTCCATGGCGGCAGCCTGCTCGCTGCAAAAGCAAAACAAAAACAAACGCGAAAGTGTCATAGGAGAGTTCTTGCAACATCTGTGCAAGCTGAGCAGTGGGTAAATATTCTCCTACCTGGGACCATATTCTCAGTGAGCTGCAGGATCAGGAAAATTAAAGAATGAATAGACTTAATAGGTTTTTTTATTGTGTCTCCCTAGACACTAGCCAACTGTTCCCAACAGCATGAAATTAAATTACTCTAAAACACAATGACATCCCAAGGAACCCAGAAATCTTAATAATTTAAAGAACTCAAAGATAATAATGAGCTTAAAAAACAAATTGTGATTTTGAAGTTATTTATGCAACTGCTGTTGAAATGCATGAAGAAATTCCCTCAGAAGCTTAACAGATCCAGAAAGAATTTAAAGTAAATACCTTAGTGATGTCCTCATAATCCTTGGGATAAAGTGGAGCTATTGGTCACTTCTGGGCCTGGCTATCTGAGCAGTTTCTTGAGGACAAGAGAGATGGCCTTTGTTAATGCAGTAGGAGTAAGTCCACAACTCTGAAAACTGGGGTGTGGGATTCCAGCCTGGGAGCAGAAGGTGCTGTGCCTGGGATGAATGAGAAACAAACATTCTATGGTGTGTCTGTACTAGGGGAAGGGACCAGGAAAGGAGGCCATTGGACAAGAGAGCAAATAACAGGACAGTGATTCTTTCTGTAGTACACAGCTTTTTTTAACAACCTGAAAATTCCTTCTGAACATCCATAGACAAATTGAAGACCCAAGACCGGTTCTTATCAGGGAAATAGAGTGAGAACAGGGACAACTACCACTTAGAGGACAATTCTTATGCTCTAATCCAGACATGTCTAATCTACAACTCATGGGCCTGTATGTGTCCCAGGATAGCCATGAATGCAACCCAACACTGTTGTAGATAATGACATATCAAAGTGCCAAAGACTGGACAACCCTGACAGCAGTGTCCTTATCAGGCAATCCTCTTAACACTAAGAGATAGATCTTGTTATTATATCCAACTACAAATGGAGGTATTGACTCTCAGAAGGGCTAAAACCACTTAGCCAGGAAGTGGAAAAGCTAGACTGAAAGCCCAGGTCAGATGACCCCATATCTTGTGCCCTTAGAATCTACATTAAATTATATCATAAGCAAGGCTGGGGGGCAGGGGTGTACAAGTGATACTGGGAGAGAATCTGAATCCTCTTGTGGTCGTGAAGGCTTCAACAAAACAAGACCTTGGATGCAGGTTGTACTGGTTTGTTTTTTGTCAACTTCCAAGATGCAAACTAGAGGTACCTGGAAAGAGAGAACTTAACTGAGCAATCACCTCCATCAGACTGGACTATTGGATGTTGGTAGATCATTTTCTTGATTAGTGACTGATGTGACTGGGCCCAGCTCACTGTAGGCAGTGCCATTTCTGGCCAAGTGGCTCTGGACTGTATAAGAAAGCAAGCTGAGCAAGCTAAGGAAAGTAACCAGTAAGCAGTGTCCCTCCATGACCTCTCATTCAGTTCCTGACTCCAGGTTCCTGCTTGAGTTCCTGCCCTGAGTCCCTCAGTGATAGACTGATGAGTAGAAACGTAAGATAATAAACCTCTAGGCAGTGGTGGTGCACAGCTTTAATCCCAACACTTGGGAGGCAAAGGCAGGTTAATCTCTGTGAGTTTAAGACTAACCTAGTCTACAGAGCAAGTTATAGGACAGTCAGGGTTCCACAGAGAAGTCTCATCTGGACAAACCAAGAATAAAATAACCCCTTTCCTTCTTGAGTTTCCTTTTGTCAAAGTGCTTATCATAGCAATAGAAAGCAAACTAGGTCAGAAATTTGTATCAGACAGGAGGACGTTGCTGTGATAGAGCTGGCCATGTTTGAGGGAGGATTGTTGGGAGGACTTTGGAGACAAGGACTTTGAGTGCCTAAATCTTAACACGCTGTTAGGGAAACTTGGAAGACAAGAATGGAGAAAGATGGATACCTGGCTTGAGAATTTCAAAACGAAGTGAAAACTATCAGAACCATTCTTGAGATATCTTGACCTATGGGTATGAATATGAAACCTTGATCTTGCTGGGAAAGTTGATCCTGGTCATCTGGAGGCTGAAGGATCAGCTATGATTGATTAACAAGAGACCAGCTTGACTGGGGTGAAATCTTCTGGGGTGTATTCCTCAGGGTGAGCACACAGAAGCTGTGCTCCAGAGGGAGCTGGGGCTGCATCTCAAGCTGGCATCCAAGTTGGTAATGTGTAAGAGTCTGATTCTTGTGCCTTCTCCTAGGTGCTTTTTCTTCTATTGGCTTGTTTGATCAAATTCCAAAGTGTGAGGGTTTTTTATCTTATAGTTAAAAAAAAATGAACTAATGAATGAAATGAATGAAACCCTAACCAATAGGATATATCTGCTGGGAGAAGTAAAATAAGTTTTCTCCAAATGAGTGACTCTGGGTATTATTAACCTCTCCATGATGGGCCTTATGGTGGTCTGTATAGGAATGGCTCTCATGGGTTCATTTATTTGAATACTTGATCATCAGGGAATGGAGCTACTTGACAAGGATTAGGAGGTGTGGCCTTGTTGGAGTAGGTGCAGCCTTATTGGAGGAAGGATGTCCCTGGAGGTGAGCTTTGGAGTTAAGTGTTAAAACCAGGTCTAGTGTCTCTCTCTGCCTGTTGCCTGTGGATCTAGTTGTAGGACTCTTATAGTTCTCTAGTCTCCAGCACCATGTTTATCAGCACACTGCCATGCTTCCCACCATGATGACAATGGACTAAACTTCTGAACTGTAAGCCAGCCCCAATTAAATGATTGCTTTTATAAGAGCTGCTAAGGTCATGTTATCTCTTCATTAGCAATAGAACATTGACTAACAATAGGCCTCATGTTCAAGAGTAGTTGACCAGTAAAGGACTCCACAGGGAGGTTTTGTGCTTTTATTTAGCTACAGTTTGGTAGATTTCAGGGACGAGGGTTATTTTGTTGTCTTGGTTTTGAGTTTTGTTGCTGTTTTGGACTTTTGTTTGTTTTTTTTAAAGAAGTTGTTAAAAGTTGGGTAAGTAGGGAGGGGGTAAAGGGGTCTAGAAGGGCTTGTGGGAAAGGAAGAATATGATCAAAATATATTTAAATTTTAAAAATACAATATCGTACATATTTAATTTTATACACACACACACACACACACACACATATATGTGGAACCTGAGAACATGAGTTGAATAGAAGAAAATTCTGGGTTCCATCCCCAGCAGCAAATAGACCAGGAATAACAGAGCACATATGTAATCTCAGCATTGTGGAGGTAGATACAGAAGAATAAGAAATTCAAGGTTATTCCCTGCTACATGGTCAGTATATTGACACCAGCCAAGAAGGAGAAGGAAAGGGAAAAAGGAAGAAAGAAAGAAGAAAGAAGAAATAGGGGAAGGAGGAGGAAGAAAGGATGAAGAAAGGAAAGGGAGATAGAGGCAAGAAGGAAGGGACAGGGGGCAGATGGATGAGAGGAGACTCTGAAAAGCATATGGTGATTAACTCAGAGTAAGGAGTCAATCTCTGAAGGGGATGGTGAGGTATGGTGAGGCTGTACCCTGCTACAGTGAGTCAGAGAGCACTCTCAGTGGAAACTCCTTAACCAAGCTCTTTAAGCAGTCCAGTCAACTTAGGCCTTTGTTCTCTCCTTTCTATAAGAAACTTTTCATTAGAGTGTGCAGATTCCTCACTCTCCAAGGGTGATCAATACCCATATTCATGCCAACGGCCTATCTGCCAAGCCAAAAATCAAATGAAAGCTAACACTTATGTGAACATAAGAGAATCTTCCACAGTCTTTGAAAGACTGATGCTGTTAGGAAGTAGCCAGGATGCTTAAGACTCTGCTCATCTTGGGACTTAAAGGGCAGCACTGAGTCACAGGCTCCCAATTCCTATCCTACTGTTCTTATAATTCCAAGATGTGCTGGAAAGATTGTATCTTGAAATTCCTAAGGCATCATAGCTCTGTGTCCTTGAATCACCCCCATTTGAACTCTAGTGGAAAAACTGTGACCTTAGGGACACATTCTGGACTGGGTCAGAGGAGAGAGATTCAGTGTTTTCTACTTAGGGAGCACATCTGAATTCTGTAGGAAGCTCTGCTTACCCTCCATGAAATCTCACTCTTTTCCCTAGACTTCTCTTTTCCCAAGATACTCTGTTCTGGCTTTGTAACAGTTAATCTCTGTGTGTGGTGGGAGCTCACCCATTGGTGCAAATGCAAAGGTCCGAAATCCACATTAAGTGTCTTCTTTTATTGCTCTCCATCTTGTTTCCTGACAGTTTCTCCCTGACATGGAGCTAGCTAGTTCATTGAGAATGGCTGTTCACCAAACCCTCAGATCTACCTGGCTCTGCCTTTCCCCACCTCAGCACAGAGAATACAGACATACTCTACCATGCTCAACTTTTATGTGTCTGCTGGGGATCCAAACTCAGGTCGACATGTTTGTACAACAAGTACCTTGTTTTTTGAGACAGGGTCTCTCATTGGTCTGGAGCCTACACTGACTATCCATCCCCAAGACGTCTATCTCTGTCTGCCCAGAATTGGGATTATAAACCTGTATACAACATCAGATCCTTTGACTTGGGTTCTGGGGATCAAACTCAAGTCCTTGTGCTTGAAGGTGGGTACTTTACCAACAGAAATATCTCCCCAGACCCAGCAGATGAACTTTTAACACAATTACTTTCCACAGAGGTCAGTTAGAAAAAAATCAGACCAAGAGTCTGTCATTGTCATTGTCAGAGTGCTTTTACTCCCTTACACCTCTAACTCAATACAAAGCAAAAGACATGCATGGAAAGCGGGCCTTCATCTCTGAAGGAAAGAAGAGCAGAAAAGTCTCAGCCCTGTCTTCCATGCACCTATGGTTTGATTTTGGTGTTGTTAGAGATGGGATCTCATGTAGCCTAGGTTGGTCTTAACTCACAGTATAGTCAAACATGACCTTGAACTTCATATCCCCTACCTTCACCTCCTATGTGCTGAAATTATGGGCATGCATTTCTTTACCCAGCTCAAGACTGAATCTCAGAAGAAAAATAACTTTTTTCTTTCTCTCATTTTTGTTTTTCTTTTATTGAGACAGGGTTTTGTATAGCCCAGTCTAGCCTCAACTTTGCCTGTGTAGCCAATGAACTCATCATCTTTCTAATTCATCTTCTGAGTGTTGGGATTAAAGGCCTGTGTGCTGCCATACCTAATTTATGTGCACCTGAGAATCCTCGGTGTTCAACTGAAGACTTTGTGCATGTTGAGCAAGCACTCTTATCAGCTGAGCTACATCCCCAGACCTTAAAAATATCTTTCTTTGTTTCAGTGTGTGTGCATGTGTGGAGGGAGGGAGGGAGGGAGGGAGGGAGAGAGAGAGAGAGAGAGAGAGAGAGAGAGAGAGAGAGAGAGAACACACAAGCTATGGCATCCAATTGGTAGTCAGAGAATAACTTCCAGTACTTGACTCTCTCCTCTCACCTTATGGGAACCACAGATTGAACTCAGGCTGCTGGGCTCAACAAAGGCTTTTACCCAATGTATTATCTTGCCTGTCCCTGAGTTTCTTTTAAAATAAGAATAAAATAAAATAAAAATTAGAGCTCTCTCAAACCTCAGACCTCTTACTGTACCTTTGTGCTCTCAGGATGAGCTGGCTGGCTGAGTTCTCTTTCCAGTGAAACCTGAAACTCTCTTCATATGGCCTCATATGTGACCAGAAAACAGACGGGCTGGTTCCCACAGCAAAGCCACACATATCTGCCAAAGCCTGGGGAAAGTCTGCAGATCTCAGCCCAACTGTGGGTCTTCACACAGCCTTTTAGACCATCTGTAGCTTCACTCAGGGCCAACTTGCCTTCCCAGAGAAGGCAAACCTACCCAAGATCTCAGAGATAGTTCTGCAGACCTCATCTGTAGACCTCAAAGAAGACCCATGGGTCAGTCTCAGCCTCACAGCCATGGTCCAAGACCAGTGTGCCCATTCAGGAATCACCCTCATAGCCCAACAAAAGGAACCTTTTAAGGAACCCAAGAGAAACAATACCTATTTTCACACCCAACAATGAGTTAGTATCAGCCGACACCAAAGCAGGCCCTCATTCCTCATTAGCCTACTTGACCAAAGACCTGAACATAGTTTAGATTTTTCTAAGACTAGACAAAATACTGATTTAAAAAACAGGTCGAAATTGGTCGAACAGAGCAGGGACCCAGTAGCAGCAGTTCAGGAGTTAGGCATGAGGTTGCAACTTAAGTGATATTGCAGCCACTGGACTCCTCATGGCTGGGCCAGTCACATGACCAGATCATTCCCTTTCCCATACTTCTCATTGGTTTATGCCTTAAGTCCTTTAAAAGGCCATTATGCCACCAGCTTGATGGTACCCTAGTTCTTGGGACCTGTGCCTGCTATACAAGAGCTCTGCTTTCTTTCTGTTTCTTGTTGTCCCTGTAAGAAAATAATTCTTTACAAAACTTGCCCTTTATGATTTATAAATTTCATTCTTTAAGTTTGCAAAAGTGAGATCCTAGTCACTAGGTCAGTGGAAGTTTTCTATGACTGTGAGCATCCAGCACCCTAACTCCTGAGCTGGGATCATAAAGGTCCTAAAAACATTGCAAAACTTCCAGTATCAGTACCTGTGTATGGAACCTCAAGTTCATCAGCCAGAGTCCCCACTGAATGCACAGCATCAAGTCAGCATAACCCTGATATCAAAACTTAATAAGAGCAACCAACACACACACACACACACAAATCTGAAAACTGGTTTCCTAATTGAATACAAATGCAAAGTTCTCTGTAGAGTTCTTGAAATTTTTATTCAATTACACATTAAGACCATGCACTATGACCAACTTAGTTTTATCCCAGGGATTTATGGATATATAAGTATGTTAGAATGGTTCAACACACAAAACTTAACAAATGTAGTATTATATAAATATACTTAAGGACAAAAACATCATATGATCTTATCAATAGATACAGAAAAAACATCCTCAATATCCCTTCCTGATTAAAAAAAATTAAAGAAATAAATGAATGTATATGAACATACAAAGGTTACATGTGACAAACTTATAGCCACTGCAACAATTAATAGGGAAAACCAAAAGCATTTACTTTAAAATCAGGACCAAGACAGAATGCCCACTCTCACCACTCATATCCAACATATTTCCACATCTTAGCTACAGCAAGAATACAAGAAAGAAATTAAAGGCATATAAATAAGAAAGAAAGAAATTACATCTTTTTGTAGTCCATGTTCTATAATTCAGAGACCCTTCCCCAGGAAGCTCTTGGATCTGAATAATGCCTTCACCAAAGTGGCAGGATGTGTAAACATGCAAAAAGCAATATACAAGAGAGAGAGAGAGAGAGAGAGAGAGAGAGAGAGAGAGAATGAACAGGAATGGGAACAGGAGGGATCAGGCAGACAGAGATGGTGGTTCAGGGGGAGAGAGTACTGGGAGAGACAACAGGAATTGGGGGGTCATTTGGGGCTCAAAGTGGAAACCTAGTACAGTTGAAGTTCCCTGGAATCTATGAGGGTGACCTTAGTGAAGACTAGTAATGGGGGATACGGAACTTGAACAGGCCATCTTCTATAACCAGGCAAGAATTTCAGTGGTGTGACTGGGATACCAACCCAGCCTCAAAATCTTACCTACATTTTGTCCTGTCTGCAAGATGTGCTGGGGTAATGGTGGCTCAGAGCTTGTGGAAGTGACCAACCAATGGACTGGTCTAACTTGAGGCCCATGTCACAGAGGGAGCCCATATCAGACACTCCCTGGATGATTATAAACCAGAGGTTAGATAAGAGTCCTAGAATAGAACAAAACACAACTGGCTATCAAAGGGGGGATGGCAATGAAATATACTGGTACCCAGCCCAATCATCACCAGAGAGGCTTCATCCAGTAACTGATGGGAGCAGATACAGAGACTCACAACCAAACATTGGGTGGAGCTCAGTGAACCCTGAAGAAGAAGAAAGATTGTACAAGTTAGAGGGATCAAGGATGCCAGCAAAACATGGCCCTGCAGAATTAACTAAGCAGAGCTCATGGGGCCTCACAGAGGCTGAAGTGATAATCACAGGTGCTGTCTGGGTCTGAGCTAGGTTCTCTGCATGTCTGTTATGATTGTGTAGCTTGGTGTTCTTGTGGGACTCCTAATAGTGGGAATGGGGACTATCCCTAACTCTTTTGCCTGTTCTTGGGACCCTTTTCCTCCTGTGTGTTGCCTCATCCAGTCTTAATATGAAGGTTTGTGCCTAGTTTTATTGTAAGTTGTAACATCAAGTTCAGTTGATATCCCTGAAAGGCCTACTCTTTTCTGAAAGTAAACAGAGGAGGAGTGGATCTGGGTTGGAGAGGGCTGAGAAGAGTGGAGGAAAGGAAGCCTGCAGTCAGGATGTAATGTATGAGAGATGAATAAACTAAGACATATATAACATGTCATTCATTCATATATATATATATATATACACACATATATATATATATAACGTGTGTATATATATATATAAAATATGTGTGTGTGTGTATATATATATGTATATATATATATATATATATATATATATATATATATATATATACATACATAACCAAGGATATATGGGAGAACCTCTATAATTAAAACATTAATACACCAAAAGAAAGATATCAAAGGAGACATCAGAAGATGCAAAGACAACTTGTGCCCATGGACGGGCAAAAACAACATTGCCATGACTATGTCAACAAAAGTAATCTACATTTACCACATTCCTTGACAAAAAGTGTCCATTATATTCTTCACAAAACTAAAACACACAAACTCATTAGGAAGTACAAAAGACCCCAAATAAAAGGGGTCACAATACCTTATCTCAAACTATAATATAGAGATATTGTAACAAAACCAGCATGGTACTAGCACCAAAACAGACATAGAAACCAATAGTATAAAACAGAGGACTCAGAAATAGACATGTGGCAGCTGTAAACACCTAATTGTCAACATAGGTAGAAACATTTTTTTTTTTTGGAAAAAAACACAGGCTCTTTAATAAATTCTCAAGTTCTAGGAAACCTGGATAATATCTGCTGGTAGAAGAATAAAACTAGATCAATATATTCCACCCCACACAAAAATCAATCAAAGAACATAATGTATGACTTGGAACTCTAAAACCACTGAAGGAAAACATAGCTAAATCATCTCAAGGTAAGGACACAGGCAAGGATTTTCTGAGCAGGATTCCAGTAGTGCATAATACAGCCTCAAGAACTGACAGGTGAGATTGCATAAAATTAAAAAGCTTTTTGCTCAGTAAAAAAATAATCGCCAGGGTGAAGAGACAGCCTACAGAATGGGGGAGAATATCTGTCAGCTCTATTCGACAGGGGATTAATATCTAAAATATGTAAAGAACTGCAAAAAATAAATACCAACAAATCACGCAATTAATAAATGAACTAATGAACTGAAAAGATAGTTCTCAAAAGAAATAAAAATGACCAAGTACTTGAAAAGGTGTTCAAAATTCTTGGTCAAGTAGGTGCAAATTAACCCTGCTTTTGAGATCCCATTACATCCCAGTCAGAATGGCTATGACCAAGGAAACAGTGGCAAATGCTGCTGAGGATGTAGGGAAAGATGAGCCCTAGTTCACGGCTAGTGTAGTCACTATGGAAACACATATGGCAGCTACTCAGAAAACTGTAAGTGTAGTTACCATACGACCCAGCTCTGCCACCCCTGGTATATAGTCCAAGAACTCCAAGTCAATATTCCACAGGCAAACTTGCACATCCAGGTTTATTCACAACAACTGAGAGGTGGAATCGACCTATATGCACACCAACAGATGAATATATAAGAAAATGTGATGCCTATCCAGAGTGGGATTTTATTCAGCTCGTGAAGATAAATGTAACCATGGCATTTGCAGGAAGATGCATGCACTGGAAACCAAATGAACCAGATTCAGAAAAACAATGCTGATATTTTTCTCTCATATACATGTTAAATAGATTGATTTAAATTGAAATTAGGGATGTGAGTGTGTGTGTGTGCGCGTGCCTGTGTGTGTGTGGTATATAAATGTATGTGTGTGTGTGTGTGTGTGTGTGTGTGTGTGTGTGTGTGTGCACCTGTGTGTTGAAATTAGAAAGGGGAAGAATGTGGGAGGAGATAAACCATAGAGAACAAAAAGAAGAGAGTATATGGAATCCACGAGACATGAAAGCAGAAGCAGGACTGTTTGGTGTGAAAGGACCAAAAAGAGGTGGGGGAGCACATGGGCAGAGTGAATGAAGATGGAATATGAGTGGGACAAATAAGAAAAATGTATGACTTATATGTTTGAAATACTATAATGAGGCCCATTGCTATATATGCTAACTTGAAAAAAGGAAGAGAAAGAAAAGAAACCGCCAGTCAGAAATATTGTACCCAGAAAAGAAAAAAAAAAAAAAGTCCTTCAGAACAAAATAGAGATGGAAGAATTCCCAAGCCCAAAAGAGCCCTGGGAAAGCACATCAAAGCATCGCGTGTGCTGAAGAAGACAGGCCATCCAGAAGCTTCGAATTCAGAAGTTTTAGTGTGCAGTTGTGGCATTTAGTATGTAATGCGTGGCATATGGCGCTTTTAACTCAAGTATAAAGTTAATAGATTAATGTATTAAAAATAATCACAGCTCCACTAATTTGTTAAAGACACAAAACGTCAAAAGGGGTAAGTGCAACATTAATAGCATAAAATGTGTCAGAGGAGTAAATGTGTGGAATTTTCAAACACAAATTAAGTTGTTCCTGGCCTAAATTAGGAAATTATGTTTTTTATAAGACCCATGGTAACCATAAAGAAAAACTTTCCAGAAGTCAGAGAAATAAATGCTCGGCTGGTAAAGTGCTTGCTGCATGACCGTGAGGACCTGAGTCTGTATCCCTAGCACCCATGTAAATGGGTGAGATTAAAGCACAGAGGAAGTAGAAAACGGCAGGAATCGCTGGCCAGGCAGTCTAGCCAGTTAGTGTGTTCCAGGAAGAGAGCAATTGAGAAATGGTACCCAACATTGACTTCTGACATCCCCAGGCAGCCCTCCCCAGCACATGCTCACAGAAAAGTAAAACAAATGACAAAGAGGACAAACGTCCTATCACAAACTCACTGAGAGAAGGAAATGAGGAAGCTGTGCTGAGGAGGTCTTTGTAGCAAACGCTCATGTCAGCAAAAACAAGGCTCCTCAAATAAGCAACCTGACTTCACACCTCAAGAAACTAGAAAGAACTGAAGTCAGAGTTGTTAGAACAGAAGTGCACTAAAGAGAGACCAGAAAAAAAGTGTGTACATGTATATGTGTATGTGTGCATGTGTGCATGTGTGTCTGTGTACATGTGTACATGTATGTGTATGTAAGTGCTTGAGTGCACATGTGTGTGCCGGCATGCATGTGTGTGGGAGGGTGGAGTTATACTTGTCATGCAAAGGTCTGAACATGTAATCTGCACAGACAAACTTAAAGGACATTGTGGAAAGTTAAATAACCCAAATACTATGTGGTCATACTCACACATTGTCCTGTTGTTAGGGTTTCTATCGTTGCGATTAAACACCATGACCAAAAACAACTCGGGGAGGAAAGGAATTATTCAACTTCCAACTCTTAGGTTGCCACCCAGCACTGAGAGAAGTCAACTTAGGAACTCTTGGCAGGAAGTAAAGAACAGGCAATGGAGGAAATGCTGTGTAATGTGTTGCTCCCTGTGGCTGTGTTACTGTCTCAGCATGAGTTACAGAACCCAAGACCACCTGCTCAGGAGTGGCACTGCCCACAGTGGGCTGGACCCTTGCACATAAATCATTAATCAAGGGAATTCCCCCACAGCCTTGCTTCTAGGCCAGCTGTGTGGAGACATCTTATCTGAGGTTCTTTCTTCCCAAATGACCCTAGCTTGTGACAAGTTAAAAAAAAAAAAAAAAAACCAACCAGGACACAAGTGTTATCTAAGACACAGAGAAAATGGTGATTGCCTGGGTCAAAGGGTTGTTATAAAGAGGACAAACAATAGACACAAATACTCAGTCATATCATGAACTAGCTACAAATGTCTGATAGTTCATCACAGGTTGGAGTAGATGCATTTATAATTTGGGCATATAGCCTGTATGCATGGTATATGTGCATCAGTTTAAAATAAGTAAACAAATCTCTGGCCAATCCTAACAAATTTCCACTGAGAAAATAGATCTGTTAGACAATCAAATACTTTTTTGACTTTTTTAAGTGTGTGTGTGTGCACATAGTCATGCCCATGTATGAATCTGTATGCGTGATTGTATGTGTGTAGATGAAATTATATATATATATATATATATATATATATGTGTGTGTGTGTGTGTGTGTGTGTGTATGTGTATATATATGTATATGTATATATGTGTGTGTATGTACATATATGTGTGTGTATATATATATACATATATACATATGTATATATACACACATATATATACATATACATACATATATACATACATACATATATATATATATATACACATATATATATATATATATATATACACACACACACACACACATTGGTGAGCATTGGCTAAAGCTGTTGGAGATTGTCTACCTTGTTTATTGGGTCAGAGTTTCTCCCTGGCCTGAAACTCAAAAAGTAGGCTTAGCTGGCTGACTAGCAAGCTCTAGAATCTGTCTGTCTCTACCGTCCCAAAGTGGAGATCATAAGTAAGTTCCACCACACCTATATATTTTTTAGATCATGGGTCCTGGAGATCAAACTAAGGTCCTCATGCTTGCATGGTAAACACTTTCCTGAATGAGATATCTTCCCAACTGTCAAAATAATTTTGACCCAATATTTTATGCCCATTAAACCACACACACTGAGCACAGAATGGTTGCTAGTTACAAAGCCACAGCATATCCCCAAGTATGTCAAGAATATTTGAGTCAGGCAGAAGTCTTTTGAGCTAAGAGGAAATGACCAGCTGTTTTAGTTATGGTTTTATTGCTGTGAAGAGACACCATGACCATGAGAACTCCTGTCTAGAAAAACATTTAAATGGGGCTGGCTTACAGTTTAGAGGTTTAATCCACTATTATCGTGGCAGGTAGCAAGGCAACATGTAGGCAGACATAGTGTTGGAGAGGTTCTACATCTGGATCTTCATGCAGCAGAAAGAGAGAAAGCCACTGAACCTGGCTTGAGCTTCTAGAACCTCAAAGGTAATCCCCCGGTGACACACTTGCTCCAGTAAGGCTCTACCTACTCCAATAAAGCCACACATCTAAATCATTTCGAATTTTACTCACTATGAGCCTTAGAGGGGGCATTTTCATTCAAAACACCACACAGTCTGTGGACAACAAATGGCCACAGATGGCTTTGAGAATCATTATAATAAGTCACCTCATTGTCTGTCAGTCATGAATTCTCTCCAAAGATGTAGTTGACACAGGATTCCTTTGCTACTCTTTGAACTCATCCTTGTCTTTATGCTGTGGTTGTAATGTCCATGAGCGTGTCTCATCCAGTGACTAGGGCCCCAGGATCACCAAGGTAGGTCCATGCTTGAGTGCCTCCTTGAGGTGGCTTTCTATTAACCCTATCAAGGTTTCTCCAGTCTTCATCACAGTCCATAGTCTTCCTTCCATCTCCTTTCCACAGCGGTCATGACTGATACATGCTCGGAAGATTCCTCTGGGTTCTTGTGGCTTCTCCCTGTGCATCCTCACCAATATGCTTTATGATGAATGAGATTTTGATTGAATGAAATACTCTGTCATTGAATGAGAATGTCTCCCACAGGCTCAGGCAATTGAACACCTGTTTTCCAGTTGGTAACACTGTTTGGGAATGTTTAGGAGGAGTGGCTCTACTTCCAACTCCCCCTCTCTCCTCCATGCTTGTGGCTAAAGATATTTCAGTTCTTTGCTCCTGCCACTATTCTTGCTGCTATGCCATTAAGATGTGACAGATTCTTATCTGTCTGGAAATGAAAGTCAAAATAAATGGTCTCTTTCTTAAGTTGACTTTGGTCATGGTGTTTTATCATAGCAATAGAAAAGTAATACACAGCTCTGAATAAGTCTTTTGGTTATCCAATCTCATCCTCACGTCTACTTCTCAGAAAACTTGGGTCAGTGCATGTCATATTATCAAGAGAAGATTCTGCTGCTATCACAGCCACCAATGTATCGCATAAGTAATTCAGTAAACTTCAACCTATACTCTGAGAGGTTCAGGTTCATCTCTTAGAATTTCTGATGTTAATAATGCTGCCACTCCAGTCATTCCTTTTATCTAACCCTCTGTCCATTTTATCTGTATGTGTTATTCAGTCCACAGTGTAACAACGAATATTAAAAGCTGCAAGAGAAAAAGACCGAATAACACATAAAGGCAGACATATTAGAATAACACTTGACTTTTCAATGGAGACTTGAAAAGCCAGAAAGGCGTTCTATGCATTCTAAGAGACTGCAGATGTCAACCTAGACTACTGTAACCAACAGGACTTGCAGTCATGATAGATGGAGAAAGACAATGCAGAATGAAAACAAATTTAAGCAATATTTATCTACACACCTAGCTCTACAGAAGGTGCTAGAAGAAAAGCTTCAACCTGAAGAGGTTAACCACAGCCAAGAATAAAAACCATGAATAAAGATCTCAGACCAGCAAATCAAATTGGGAGTAAGGTGAAATGGGGTTGGGGTGGGGTAAGCCCCAAAATAAAGGGAATCAACAAACACTGCTCACTGATGTCTTTCAACATCTGTGGTCTCAGCTCCCCAATAAAAATCACATACTGGCAGATTGTATATAAATACATAATCCATCCTTCTGCTACAGACAAGAAACACCTTAGCATTAAGGATAGACATTACCTCAGGGTAAAAACATAGAAAACAATACTCCAAGAACATGGTCCCAAGACATAAGCTAGTGTAGCCATTTTAATATCTGGCAGAATATAGTTCAAACCACAACAGAAACAATAGAAAGCTTACAAACTAATGGACACTGAACAACTCATTACTGAATGAAAAAAATGAGTTAATACAGAAATTAAGAAGGAAATGGAAAGCCTTTAAGAATTGAATAAAAATGAAAACAACCCAAACTTAAGGGACACAATGAAGGTGGTTCTAAAAGACAACACACCTGAAAGCTCTAGTATAAGAGGATCTATTATGCAAAAGGAGTAGAGGGCAAGAAATAATCAAACTCAGGGCTGACATCAATAAAATAGAAACAAACAAACCAAAAAAAAATACAAAGAATTAATGAAACAGAGTTGGTTCTTTGAGAAAATCAATAATAGTGACAACCCCTTATCCAAGTTAACTAAAAAGTAGAAAGAGAATATCCAAATTAAGAAAATTAAAGATGAAAATGGTGGCATAGCAACAGACATCAAGAAGAAACAGAATTACAAAGACATACTTTAAAAGCCTATACTCTACCAAATGGGGAAATCTAAAAGACATGGATAATTTGCTTAGTATATACAACCCACCAAATAAAAATTTAAACAGACCTATAGCCCCCCGTGAAATAGAAGCAGTCAGTCATGAAAAGTCGAGAGAGAGACAGAGACAGAGACAGAGACAGAGACACGAGAGCATGATAGTTTTAGCACAGAATTCTGCCAGATTTTCAAAGAAGAATTAATGCCAGTACTCTGGAAATTGCCCCACAAAACAGAAACAGAAGAGATATTGTCCAACTCCTTTTAAGAGGCCACAGATACCAAAACTACACAAAGATCTAAAGACACAACAAGGAAAGAGAATTACAGATGCATTTACTTTACGAACAGAAATGCAAAAATTCTGAATAAAATACTTGCCAACTGAATCTAAGGGAAGTAGCCTGGAACACATTGCCACAGGAGAAAACTTCTTGAACAGAACACAGATAGCACAGGACTAAGATCAACAATTAACATGGCCTCAGGAAGCTGAGAAGCTTCTACGTGGCAGAGGACACTGTCATTCAGACAAAGTACCAGGTTATAGAATGGAAAAACATTTCTATAGACTGAACAGTCAAAAAGAGGGCTAATATCTAAAATGTATAAAGAACTCAAAAAAACTAGACATCATTTAAACAAACTAGTTTTAAAACTGGGTACAGTTATAAACAGATTTCTCTAAGGATGAATATTTTCATAATAATAACAAATGGCTGAGAAATACTTAAATGTTTAGTTTTCTTAGTTATCAGAAAAACGAGAATCAAAACTACTTTGAGATTTCATTATATCCGTTAGAATGAACAAGATCATTTTTTTTTAAATGACAACTAATGTTGGAGAGGATGTGGAAATGGGGAACACTCATCTGTTGCTGGTAGGAGTGAAAACTTGTGCAGCCGCTGTGGAAATTAGTGTGCTGGTTCCTTAGAAAGCTGAGAATAGACCTACCTCAAGGTCCAGCTGTTTCTCTCTTGAGAATATACCCAAAAGATATTTCTTCTTACCACAGAGAAACTCAGTCAACCATACTTGTTGCTTCTCTATTCACAATAGCCAGACATTGGAACCAACTGGATGCCTATCAACAGATGGTCGGGTAAAGAAAATGTGGTACACAATGGAATATTATTCAACTGTTTTAAAAAATGAAATCATCAAAATTACTCATAAATGGGTGGACCTAGGAAAAAATACCCTGAATGAGGTAATCCTTATCCAGGAATACAAATACAGTATGTGTGAATGATAGCTGTTAAACCTTTGGTAAACAGACTAGATTCCATATAAACACAGAGCTAGGTGGTGGTGAATCACCCTAGGAAGGTGGAATGGAATAAATAGTTATAGATGGATTGTGTGTGTGTGTGTGTGTGTGTGTGTGTGTGTGTGTGTGTGTGTGGTGGGGTGCAACTGGAATGGAAGGATCCATTGGTGAGGGGGACAGAACAGGAGGTGACAGAGAGAATATGGGGAAAGGTAGCTAAACCTAAAGGCTATTTGAGGGATTGTATGGAAACCTAATATGGTAGAAGAGTCCTTAAATATATAAATATATGAAGATGATAAAAATGTAATTGAGGGAGAAAAAGCCCTAACTGGCCATCTCTCGTCACCAAATGAATCCTCAAGTTCAAGAACTGGATTACATTTAATCAAGTTTTTGGCTAAAGGGACCCTACGGGAACTCTCAGATAACCCAAGCTATTTCCAAGGCTATTGGTTACTCCCCACAAACTGATGTTTAGGCCCTGTTACGAAGACAACACCTACACAACTTACTGAACATGGAGAAGCAGAGTTGGTGCCTACAGAGAGCCTTTTCTTCTGCAGACTACTGTTCATGGTACTAGAAAGTATTTCTCACACTACCAAAGTAGATAGGTAAGCACCAACCAGCTACAAATGCATTTTGATTGACAATTGTGACCTGCCTGCAAGGTGTGTAAGAGTGGCACAAAACTTGTGTGAATAACTAACTAATATTTGATTTAAGGCCCACTCCACGAGAGGGAACCTATCATTGACATTGCTTGGGTGATCAGGAACCTGAGACTAAATAGCTCAGAGACCTAGGGAAAACCAAATATTGTTCTGCTAAAGGAATGTAGCAATAAAATGAATTCTAATGACATTCAGCTACACTCAGAGACCAGTGTCTTGCTCAGCCATTATCAGAGAAGGTTCTTCCTGTAGTAGATGGAAACTGCTGAGTCCTACAGTTAGACAATGTGTAGAAGGCGAGAAACCTTGGAACAAACACTCAGACCTAAATTGAATGTCTCCATAAATTCCCTCTCCTCAGGACTCAGTGAACTCTGCAGAGTGATTGGAAGAGCCAGAGGGGATTGAAGTCACCAAAAATTCAAGGTCTTTCAAACATAGCAGGACCTGTGCACATATGAACAGAGACTGTGTTAGCATACACAGAACCTGCATGGATCTGTGCCAGATGGAGTCCCAGCACTGAGAGTAGAAGTGGACACAAGCCCCTATCCCTAACCCAAAAGCTATCTCAATTGATAACCACTCACAAATAAAAAAAATGAGCTTTTCCCAGGTAGTCATCAAACATGGTATAACAAATTACAGTAAGACTAGGCACATACCCTCATATCAAGGCTAGGAGGCCCGATCTTCTCTGATAGGAAACAGGGGAGGGGGATGGGAGGAGGGGTTGGAAAGACAGGAGGGAGGGGAACTGTGGTCAGGATATAATATATGAGAGAAGAATAAATAAAGTTAGGACAGGAAGGAAGGAAGGAAGGAAGGAAGGGAGGGAGGGAGGGAGGGAGGGAGGGAGGGAGGGAGGGAGGGAGGGAGGGAAGATTTGTTTTTTCCAACATAGTCTGGACTGGCTATGGTATAGTATATCCATAGTATAGACTGGGTATGGTATAATATACACTGAGTATGGTATATTATACCCATATTATAGACTGGGTATACAAACTACTCTTAAGGCCAGGCCATCTTTTGGGCTTCATTGATTCATTTCTACAAAAAGGAAACCCCAGTGTCATAAGGTATAAAGTTTCTGGGCTTCTGATACATTTCTAAAGTCTTTTTGGGTTCTCAGCATTCTGAAAGACTCAGCATAAGACTCAACCCCTCACACACCTTCACTGTCCCACTCTGAGTTCAGTTTCTTCCCATTACTCTCTCACAGTGTGTTTAAGGCCTTGGTCTGCTGGTGTATATGTGTCAGGATGATGCTCTGTGTCTGACTCAATTGTTCTCAACCTTCCTAATGCTTCAAACCTTTAATACAGTTCTTCATATTGTGGTGAACCCAAACATAAAATTACTTTTGTTTCTACTCCATAACTGTAATTTTCCTACTGTTATGAGTTGTGATATAAATATTTTTGGAGATAGAGGTTTGTCAAAGGAGTCATGATCCACAGGTTGAGAACCAAGTTTTAGACTGTTGTTTTTATAGAAATAGCTAGGTCCCACAAGCTCGTCACTGAATACCAGTAACAAAGTCAACATACCACCTGTACAGAAGGTCCTGGATGGATGGATGGATGGATGGATGGATGGATGGATGGATGGATGGATGCTTGGGCAGATGGATGCATGGATGAATGCATGAATGGATATATGGATGGATACATGCATGCACGGATGCATTAATGGACATATGGACATATGGATGGATGCATGGATGGATAGATAGATGCATGAATGGATAGATGGATGGATGGATGGATGGATGGATGGATGGATGGATGGGTGGGTGGATGGATGGATAGATGGATGGATAGATGGATGCATGCATGCATGCATGAATGTATAGATTCATGGATAGGTGGGTGCATGAATTGATGGATGGATGGATAGATGAATGCATGAATGGATGGATGAATGCATGGGTATGTGCATGGATGGATGGAAGGAAGGATGCATGTGTCAGGAAGCAGGTTTTGGAACTGGGGCTACAGCTTCCTGCCCTTTTGTAAAGACCCAGGAAGCTCTGAGAGAGCAGGCAATGGATGTTGAGTGCTGACTTCCATCTCTCCCTGAGACTACAGAACTTCCCCTTTCTCACAACCCTGTTTTCTTTTAGAAACCTGAGTCCTCCAGACTGCCCTTATTAGGAGATCTTATTTCTCTGGAGATTTCAAATATTGATCACCCCTTTCTCACTAAGTGGTACCTATAGCATCCCAGAGAGGCTTGCTTTCACTCACACAATGCATATTTTGGGCTTAGAAAACAGATACATGCCATTCTTGGGCATTATTTCTCTTGGACTGTCCCCACACTCCATCTCTGTGGCTTGCTAACCAGGCCGCATCTCTCTACTTCCTGAAAAATCCTTGCTAGTTCTTCTGTGAAGATCAGAACACCAGAGTCACCATATTGAACCCACGTTTGTCTTGATGTTGACTTCAACACTTAACGATCCTTCAAACACACTGGTCTGTCTTTCTGAACTGCCTGGCTCCAGGAAGCTTGCCTGTAAGAGCATTCCTACCCAGATTTTCTCTACTCTGTATACCTATTTAATATGCAGCATCTATGTTCACTTCCAGCATTCTTTTACCAACCTTGTTTCAAGTCCTTTTCAACCCTTCCATTCTTTTTTTTTTCTTTTAATAATTATCATAATAAACTCTCTCTCTTCCTCAGACAAACTTACCTGGCAAAATAATCGTAAGGCAGGCCTCCTCATTTTGTGGGGTGAGGGGTGGGGATGGTTTATGTTTCTCTGTTTGTATGTGTACAGGTGAATAGGGGGCACATACATGTGGAAGTAAGAGTACAACCTCAGATGTGGTTGTTTTCTTTGCAGACAGGCTCTCTCGCTGGCCTGCAGTTCACCAATTAGGCTATCTTGGCTGTCTCCACTCTCCCAAGGCCCCAGCACTTGGATACAAATGCATGCCTGCCACCAGGACAGGTTCTGGCGACTGAGCTCAGGTCCTTATGTTCTCTTGCTTGCTCGAAGGTGCTTTACCGACTATACCATCTCCCCATCCCTCTTCTCCATCTTTAAAGGAAGCAGCCATGCTGATACTGTGGCACAGTATGATGTAGCATTGTACATGCCTGGTAGTGTGCTCACTTCTTCCAGTCCTCCTCTCAACCCTCTGCCAACTCCAGGAGAAATAGTACTTTCTTCATCTCCCTGTCTGTTCCCAACTCCTGCTGTTTTCAACATGCTAAGTACCACTCTGGATGTGTGTCTTTCTAACTCATTCCCAGCCTCTGCAGCAATACAGTCAGAGATGTGAATGAATGAATGAATGAATGAATGAATGAATGAATGAACGAACGAACGAACGAACGAACGAACAATGATTGAGTGATTAAATATGTGATAATTAATTTTTAGAAAAAAAAATCATTCCTTTCCAGGTTTCCTCCACTCAGGCAGCAGCCGCATCCGATCCCAGCATCCTTTGACCAACCTTGTTTAGGGTCCCTTTCAGGCCATATAAAATGGCTTCTTCTTTAGAAAATCAATACTGGCTTCTTCATGGCCTTCCTGTTACCTTGAACAAATCACACAAACAGGATGTCCGTGATTTTTCAATTAATCCATAGGGAATGCCTAAAAGGACTTAAGATCCACAGCTGAAGACACTAACACAGCGTCTGCAGCAACCATGCCGGATTCCAGGTCCCTGATGAGCATCCCCTAATGAAAGGGGAGCACATTTCCTGACTTACAGGAAGGAGAGCCAGAACCAAAGGAAGCGATTAGATACTGGAAACTCGGTCCTTGGCCAGTCATCCTCCCAGATGCAGAAAGCCTGTGGCTGTCTAGTGTCTTCTCTAAGGGCGTGAGGTTGCAGATCAGCTGCAGCATCTACCCTGACTTCTGCTTCCTGGCCCTGTGGCCCATTTTCAGGAGAAAGCCTGTATTGCAGGCAATGAATGTCCCCCACACAGGAGCCCTGAAGAACTTTCCAGGGGAGGGTGGACCCCAGTCTGTTGCTCTATCTGTCCTCAAGCTCTGGAAGTCAGGCCAGTCTTGGCACCTCTCAGCCTCTTTGAGATATGACAAGTATGTTTGATTAAGATCTTAAATAAGCCATTGGCTTCATTTGGAATGTATCAGAGTTAAAAGTTTCTTTCCCTGCATAATTAATAGTCTACCTCTTTGAAGATAAATTCTATCTATCCAACTATTAATGGGTCATTTCCCTTTGCCTGTTGCTATGTCATTTCTTTGCCCAAAGTAAAATACGATACAAAGAGAAATGGATTGTAAAGAATAAATTTTCCTAAAAGTAATTTACATTTTTCTCCCCAATGAGAAAAGCTGGAGAATGTTTTAAATGTGTGTCCAGCTGACAACCAGCTGCAAATGTCTTACATCTTAGTGGGCTTCACCTCTTTGTGCTGAAAGTGCCAGTGATATAGCACAAGTCACATTGCTTTGCAATCTGCCAGCACCTCTTTTATTCTAGATGAGTTACAGGCCTCTCCTGCATCTGTTAGGACTGACTTTTGTTATGCCAGCCCTGGGCTTGGCCATGTTCGGCTTCCTGGGGCTGTGGCCCACTTGCTTTCCAAAAACATGTTTGTTGTTTCCAGTTTCCTGCGAGTCTTTATTTTCTCATCATTAAATAGCCTGACTTGGAAGTTCCCTGAAGTTCCCCAAAACAAAACAAAACAAAATCAACCAACCAACTAACCAACAAACAAAAAAGCCACACCTACACTAAACATTCTACAATGGCCAATGATGTATCTATCCGAACTTCAGTGACCATGGAGAAGCTGGTATCTTGCAGGTCCAGGATCAGGTTGTCTTGGGTTATCTTAGCCATAAATAGCTATTTGTTGCCCACCTGTGTGAGACCCAACATCCTCAGAAGGATTATATATATATATATATATATATATATATATATATATATATATATATATATATATAGGTTCTTTGCTCCCATCAACTTCAAAGCTAAGAATGATGGCAGCTAACATCTGTGGCCTGTGGCTGAGATGTCCACCATTTTGCTATAGCCTGCCTAGCTGATGTTTTTACTAAGCTAATTTTTTTTTTGATTTATGATTGTTTTTGTTTTCTCATTGGAACAGATGGTATTTGAGGTAATCTAATCTATGTTTTCTGGCCATGGACATTCATATTTGCCTCTAGAATAAGCTGTCTCTTATTCTCTTTGTGAGAGCTATTCCTTTTAAGAAGAAGTAATTCTTTCTGGTCTACTAGTCATGAACACTGACATGCTGGAGGCATGTAGTGAACCTCTAGTCACTAATAAGGGACTGAAGCAGAGCCTGACTGGAGGTCAACATGTCTCAGTAGCAGTAAAGACCCATTAAAGTAAAACTATTTCCTTTAGATCCAGAGGATCTGGCTTGGTAGTTGGTCAGCTGATTCATCTGTCTAAAGGACCACCCTTCAGGAAGGCAGTACCACTTGAAGCCATGCTAAGTGGATAGGACGGGAAATTATCCCTTTAATGTTTTTCTTCCCAGAATCTCCATCGTCAGTGAACATTGTACATTGTTCAGGAGAGGTTGCCGACAAGACCTTAGACAACTTTGTAAGTCTGCGTACTTCTGAATTGCTCAGAAAAGTTACTTTTCCAGTTTTCCTTTCTGTCTCTCAGCATGATTTCTCTGGTCCTTTTGGCCTCGTTCCTCTTTCTCTGATGTTCCCCTCCCTCCCTTTTTGACAAGAGGGCACCTCTTTATCATGTGGCTCACCTTCATACTGACCTGACTCAAATGGCATGGGCTTCTCTCTTCCTCTACTTCAGGCAGCTGCTGAGGTTCACAGTTCACTGCTTTGGGGTTTTTCTTTTAAACTCAAATAAAACTGTCAAGACTAAAAACCGCAAGTGAGAAGCCCGATTTCTCCTTAACATGTTGTGACTCCATAGTGACGTCTCAAAACTTCCAGTAAGAAACAAGTGTTTTCAATAAGAGATGTTGTGAAAAGGCCATTATATGGGCATACATGTCAGTGTGTGTGTTTGCACACATTATACACTACATAATTTTTAAGTATACATGGATACTATTAGGATCAACCAAATTTTATTGAATGTTGTTGTTCTGGGGAGTTGAACCTAGGGAGGGCTTTGCACAGCTAGGTGGGTACTGTATCTATCAGAGAGCTGTATTCCCTGCCCACTAAAATGACATTACTAATTTTATATTTCTTCATACTTTCTGTTGTGTTTAGTTTAAATGAAAAGCACAGTTACCATTAAATAAGGACATAAAAATTATTACAAACATAATCTTTCCCTACCTCTGTGTGCTGGTGAGGGAACCCAGAAATTCACAAGCATTGCCCGGCATTCCTAACTCTTTGTCATCTTTATCTGGAGACAAGGTCCCAGTAGTGTAGGCAGGCCTTCAAACTGTGATCCTCCAGTCTTAGAGTAGCTGGAATTGCCCCCAAGACTAGGTCGGGATCTTTTGTTTTTGATGAAACCATTGTGCCACAATGATGAACCGAAGTTAAGGTTTGCACTGAACAATTAAGAGACGTGTGCTGCCGCTGCCGCTGCCGCTGCCGCTGCCGCTGCCGCTGCCGCTGCCGCTGCCGCTGCCGCTGCCACTGGATGCCGAATGAAAGCAAGCCCCATATGAGCTGAACCCTAAAAGCAGGCCATTAGGCAAGATCAGGCTGGTTCTGATATTCATGTTGCAAACTACAATATATAGTTCTTCTCCACTTGTGATCCACTGAGCCCTGAGCCATGCTAGACTGTTCAAACAACAAATGCTTCAAAGTTCTTAAAGTATTTCCCTCATAAACATCTTCATAGAAGCCTCATAGCAAGCCTCTGCACTGCTACAGGCAGCCAGCGATGGCTGTGGAAGGTGGCTAGTGAGGAGACACCCACAGCTCCACTGGGACCAAACTGTAAAAGGCTTTCGGAAGCCAGCAATGGTGTGAGATGAATCACCAGCCATTCAGAGAAAGGGTGTTTCCCACACATTTAATTGATCGTAGGAGCAGAAGAGGAGCTGGAAGAACAGGAATTCTTCAGTCTCTTGTGGGGGCCGTGGGCTTTGTTCCTGCAATATCCTCCTCATTCAGTTGCTCCTGCCCAAGAGCTAAGGGTAGAGCTTGCTATAAAACATAAATCAGAAAAGAAAAATGGATCATTTGTAGCTGAATGTAGTTTGTGCATGTGGTGCGTGTATGTGTGAGTATACACATGGTTGGTATGTGCTGTGTATGTGTGTGTAATATGTGTGTGGTATTATGTGTGTGGAGTATCTGTTCAACATATATATGTGTGTGTGTGTGTGTGTGGTGTGGTTTGTATGTGGGTACATGTGCTGTGTGTGAGTGTACGTGTGGCATGTGCTGTGTATGTGTGTGTAGTATGTGTATGGTGTGTATGTGTCGGGTGTGCGTGTGTGCTACATCTATGTATCTATATACATATGTGTGGTTTGTGTGGTGTGTGTGTATGTAAAAGAGAGACAGAGAGAGACGGACAGACAGGAAACCATCTAACAGGGGAAAATGGTGTCTTCTATATGGTGGGTAATGCCAGCCTTATCTTTATCTGAGAACTTTTAGGGTGACCATTAGCCCCTTGCTTTTAAAAAGAGAGAGAAAGCTTATGTTCAGAATTATACCCTCACCCTCACATGGATTTTTAAAGTCACTTTAATCCAGCGTGCTTTTGATCTAGTCATTACTCAGAGCTGAAGGTGATTCTCCATTAAAGCTGCCCCTCCTACATTCCCACTCTCTGACCTGTGAATGCTCTTGTTAGCAGCCTTATTAAGATGATATCCTGTCTCTGAAGTAAGAAAAGAAGATTATCTCTTTACTTCATGTGTCATCACTGGAGAAACCTTTTTTTTTTTTTTTTTCAAAAAAGAAGTGGAGAAAAAAATAAAAGAAAATAAAGAGACTGCATTCTACAGATATTTAATTATTTTTCTGGTGCACTATGCTTTCCAAAAGAGGGGACTTCTGTCACCTCCAGGTGGTCTTCAAGGCTTTAGTAACATGCTTTCCTGCGACTGTAAACAAAAGTGGGAATCATGCCATACCTGCTTGGTTACAGGTGGCCTTTGACTTGTGTGTGTGTGTGTGTGTGTGTGTGTGTGTGTGTCTGCGCGTGCGCATGCGCGTGCAGGTGCGCGTCCCTGAGTTCTGAGGACTCACAGGATGATACAGAAACACACCAAATGCAGACACTGAATCATAGGTGCTCTGTTCTGTGTGATTGCGCCCACTACAGTGTAGACTGCAGGTTTACTTTCAAGTAAAACTCCAGGCATGGGGGAGCTGGTTGGAGGGACAGTTAGGACTGTGATGTCACCTGGCTGTCACCTTGCTGGAGGGCCACAGGTAAAGGCTATGATGTCACCTGGCTACAGAGCCACAGTTAGGGCTATGATGCCACCTCCTTCATCAGACACCTAAAACTCTCTTGTTCAGATAACTGGGGCTGGGGGAGTAGGGGGCCACAAAAAGAACTTTGTCCATAAAAGGGTTCACAGCCCACAAGAGGAGGTTTTGCCCAAGGGGTGGTGGTTAGTCACCTTTCATTGTCTATCTTGTTTTAATGAGAATCTTTGGCCAAGATCACCAAAGGTAGCACTAGACATATGTGGGCCTCTGTATGATCTCTTCCCTCTATTTAAGTCCTTTATCCCATACTTCCTAGGGGTTCCTTTGGGCTCTCCAGGCCTTCCACAATTCTTATTAATAAATGGCTCCATTTACATATTTATTTGCATATATATACATACATAAGTATATATGTAACCATAATAAAGAGCCCATGAATTTCAAATGCATTAGGGGCATGGGAGGGACTGGAGGGGAGAAATTATGTAATTAATATTAATAGAATAAAATATATAAAAATTTAAAAGAAAAATATAGGGTTCCAGTCCTCCCCACTCCCCACTCCCTCACTTAATCCTATGTTTGCATAGATAGGAAGGAACTTTCCACTTTCACTAAATATGAAAAAAAAAGACATCTGTTAATATACTTTTTACAAAAACAGCTAGGAGGGGTTTGCCAGGAAAACTAGAGACACAGCAAAGAACAGGAAGAAATATGTCTTTTATTAGAAGTCTTATATGTACAGGGACAGCTGTCCCTCACAGCTTAGGGGAGGCTGCGAGGAAGCCACCGCTGTCCAAGGTCACCACGCTTACTTACACTGGAAACACCACTTAAACACCACTGAAAGTCATTAACAGATAAAGCCATTACACACAGATGCAGAGAGACACGGCGCCTGTGGACACTGCGCATTATTTTCTAAAAACAAGTCTACACAAAAAATACAGTGTGCCAGTAAAAAAAAAAAATAGGCATATCAATACATGTCTTTTTTTTTTTCTTTCTTTTTTGTTAATACATGGTACTCTGAGCTTTTTGCTCAAGGTTTGTTTTTTTTTTTTTTCTTTTATTTCATATCAAGATTCGCAGGCACTTTAGCAACCCAGCCTTGGCTTACAATACAGGATGTTCAGACCTACAGATGAACAGCGGGAACATGAGGAGGGCCTCGTGACACAGGCATGCACGAAAATGTGACTCCTGTTGCTCAGAGGGGCATCAAAATGTTCTCAAGTGGGATGGCTCTTCTTTGATTTGTCTTTATGATAAACGGCAGAATAACTTAGTAATGCGGCCTTGTCAGGAAGGGACACAGTAGAGGGAATAGGAGACAAATACTGACTCCAACCTCAAAAGATGTATTGAGATTGATTCTCAGAATCCAAAGTGACTGACTTTTTTCCTTGCCCCACTCTGTGCCTTCCTTGCCAACCTACTGCGACACAAATGAAGTAAAACAAGGACAGGGTAGACTGGCCTAAACTCCTCCAGAGAATCTTCCCTCAGTTCCTATATCCTTCCTCGGGGTGCAATGCAAATGGGCCACTCCCATGTTCCTTGTTCCCAGGTATCATGAACGGGACTGAACACGTGTATTTATAAACGCAGACTAGAATCATTGTGATATGGGTAGTGGAGTTATAAGGCAGTTGGAAAGTACCCCCCACCCCCTCACAACCAAACGGCACTGGCGTATGGCTTAGTTTCTTCACTACCACTCTAGAGCCTTCATGCTCCGAGGATCTGAGGAAATAAAGGGAACCCCAGATCGAGTGGGAGAACAGGGGTAACCCTGCTGCAAAGTTCTGGTGCACACCGCAGTCACTTCCGGGGGGAGCGGGCGTCAGCAACATCTGCAGCCTCGGGTGGGGGGGTTCACTCTCTAAGATGAAGCTGTGAAGTCCGTAGGCATCTTAGGCATGGAGCTGAAGTTTCCGGTACTGCAGAGAAGCAGGTAGTTGATGCCTTGAACTTGATATTGGGGTCAGGGGGTGGTGGGGGTCCTTCCACGAGATAGACGCAGTGGCAAAGACATTAAGGCCTTCCATTTCTTTGCTCATGCTGCTTAAAGGCACTGATACCAGCAACAGAAGTGTTCTGGAGTACCACCGAAGGTTTTTTTTTTTTTTAAAAAACTCCAACAGCACAAGTCTTCATGGGTAAATGTCCTTTATTGCATGACACAAAATGCTGCCATCCTTCTTTGAGCTCAGGAGTAGAAGGGCCGCCCTTTCTCCGGTGTCTGCAGTCTGTTCAGCCTAGCCACCTGAGATGGAGAAGGGGGCACATCTTGCCGGAAGGGCCCTCTGACTCCATCAGCTGGAGGCTGCTTCTTCAGCTGCTGCTCTTTCCGCCTCTGTTCCTGTCGGAGAAGCTCCTGGGTCTCCAGCATG
This sequence comes from Mus musculus, assembly GCF_000001635.26. NCBI lineage: Eukaryota > Metazoa > Chordata > Mammalia > Rodentia > Muridae > Mus > Mus musculus. The sequence continues at coordinate 127,610,590 of NC_000074.6, read as the reverse complement.
ACCCTGGCATTAAAGCCGTGCCCGCCTAGATAGCCGTTCCTTGAGCCCTGGTAACTGGAATACCTGGGGTTCTCCTTGGCACTCTGGAAGCCTTCACCAGGGGCGTAGTTCTGTTCCCAGGAATCCTGTGATATGGAGCTGGCATTCTTCCTGCTTTGTCTAGCAATAAAGCAAAGAAGTCAGTCAGGGATGAGAGAGAGATGAATCTCCAGGCTTTAGCAAATATCATCATGACCTGAGCACCCACCAGGTATCATGGTGAGGGGCTAGAGCTCTCAAAATTGACTATCAGAGCTTGGGAAGATACCAATACCTGGGCTGCTAAAGCATGTTGTTGCCCAAGCATAATGATCTAAGTTCGATCCACAGTACCCATGCAAATAGCTGAATGAGATAGCACACATTCCAGCACTAGGGAGGAGAGACAAGAAGATCCACAGGGCTTGCTGAACGGCTTGTCTAGCCTATTTGGCAAACTCCAGACCATCAAGAAACCCTACCTAAAAAACAACAAACAAACAAACAAACAAAACAAAAACCCAAGGTAGATAGTTCTTGAGGAATGACACTCGAGGGTGCCCTCTGGTTTCACGTGCACACCCATGCATGGGTACTCACACAGATGCACCTACACTGAACATGCAGCCACACCACAACAAAACAAACAGAACAAAACAAAACAAAAAAACCTTAATTATCCTCAGCCAGTCCCAAGTTTCAGCTAAGTGACCAGTGCTAACTGAACAAAAGACAGAAGCAGATTCAGTAGATATTTAGGAACAGGTGCTCCTCCTAGCTTGAGGTGCCCTCTGTTTGGCTCAGGGCAACCAGGTCCCCTGCAGTGTGGGCACAGACACATGTGTATCAGCAGCATCTAGCTTTGCACTAACCGCTGCTCACTTCAGCGTTATTGTTCAGGTCTAAGCTACCCACACGAGCAGTGTATCTAGCTGCTGCCAGGATGTTAGAAAATGGTGCGTGCTGCTCGCTTTCATCTTCCAAAGACTGGGACATCGCTCTGTCACAAGGCAGCTCATGTGATAGACTACAGTACGAGCTCAGACAAAAATGAAAGGACAGCAGGCAGAGAGCTGGGCCAGCTCAGCTGCAGAAGCACTGGCCTAGCATGCAGGAGGCCTGGGCTCCATCCCCAGAACCACATAAACCGGGGTTGTACTGCATGCCTATAACTCCAGAGTCTGTGAAGCCGAGGCAGGTGGTTCAGAAGTTCAAGGTCATCCTCGACTATATAGTAAAGTTCAAGACCAGCCTGAGTGACAAGAGACTGTCTCAAAACAACAACAAAATCATTAACAAAACAAAGTGATGCAACAGGAGGTTCCTACAATCTTCAGCTTGGCTCTCTGGAATCCTGTATATTAGTAACTGACACAGGTCAGGGTTGCCCAAGTTCCTGTCTAGAAACACTATTTTTTCCCACATCTCAGCTTATATAATTCACTTCCTATCACCCCAAGATAGAGAGGCAAACGCAAGCTGCACAGAAACTTCACCTCCTACTACTTCTGCAAGGGGCTGCACAGAAACTTCACCTCCTACTACTTCTTAAAGGGGCTGGCTGCAGTTTTCAGGAAACACAATTCTGAAACATCTTTAATTTACTATCAAGGCTCTAGATACTTCTATGAATTTGCAATAAGATTGCCTTTGATAAAGCCGAACAATTTTGTGCCAGGAAGGAAGACATGCCCTATTTTTCCTCCTTGAAAACAGAAGGGGGAGGAGAGATGACAGTCATAAAGAAAATGTATTATTGCTCCATTTATCAACAAGAAAATCGTCTGGCGGCAGTAGGTGGAGCCTGCTGGCATCAGCCTCCTGCATCAGCACACACAACACTGCACATTCATGAGGAGATCGTGGGAGGCCACTATGTCTCCCATAGGAACAGAGAGAGCAGTATTCGAATATTCTGGAATGCTGGCAAAATGGTCCAGGGTAGAACCCACCCATTTTCTACATGGCTGAAATTATAGATGGGAAGACATTGCAGATGGAACTAAACTCTCACTGTCACTACCGGCTCTGTGATCCATTGAGAAGAACAGAGGCTCCCACCTGGCTCTACTCATGGGAGCCACAGCAGAATCCTCAGATGGGACAGAGTAAGGTCCTCTGCCTAAAGCACTGACTGTCTTCACTTAAAAAAATCGTAGACTAATCATACCAGAGATGTGACAGATGGATAATGTCAGTGTGAAGCCTGGGATGTGACAAATGTCATCTCTTCATCCATGACTTCCTGATACTAAAGCTCGCTACCTTCCTCCCTGACCCTGCATGATCTCTGCATAGAAAGATAAGCTTCAGGCACCCTAGGAATGCAGGTTCTTTCTGCATTGAAATTTGTGAAAATTCACTGTGGTTTGTTGGGGATGGAGGGGAAGATGCTGTAGGAGGAGAAACTTGTTTTGTAGCTCAAGTTTGCTTCAGATTAATGAGTACGTGAGCACAAAATAAAGCAAGAAATTCCTGAGGTTTGAAATAGGGTATGGGGAATATGAACACATACACACACATGTTCTCATATACTCACTCTCACACCCATACTCTCATATATACACAATGCACACAAATACACATGCTCTCATATACACTCTCACATACACATACATACTCTCATACACACAATCATATACACTCACTCTCATACACATACATACTCTCATACACTCTCTCACATACACGCACATACACTCACTCTCATATACATACATACACACATATATACACACACACACACCCCTCTCTTACTTTCTTTGGTGAGGAAGCTATTGGTGTCCATACGTTCTTCATTAAGAAAGAATTAGCAATGAGCCAATGCAAGAAAGGAAGAAAAGGAGGCAGACAGTGTTTCCTGTTTCGAAGGCTGAGGAAATGGCTCAGTGGCAAAGTGTTCACTCTGCAAGCATGAAGACCTGAGTTAAATCTCCCAGAACCTATGTATAAAGCCACATGTGACTGTTCATATTTGTAATCCCAGTGCTTAGAGACAGGAGGATCTTTGAGGCTCACTGGCCAGCCATCCTAGCTTAACCAATGATCTCTAGGTCCAGTGAGAGACATTTGTCTCAGGAAGTAAAACTGATGCCTGACCAATATTAGCTGAGATTGTCCTTTGGCCTCCATAGACATGGACACACATGTGCCTGTGCACCAGTGCACACACATAAACATGTGCCTACTTGTACACATGACAGGGGGTAAAGGGGGAGAGAGGAAAAAGAAAGGAGGCAAAAGGAGAGAGAGGGGAAGAAGGAGGGAGGAAAAGAAGGAAGAGAGAAAGAGAATGGATTAGCATTTGAATGTTCTGAATAGTTAACGATATAACACACAGATGCACTCACAGACACACAGATATACACACAGACCAACACATACATGCATACAAACACATATATACATACACACAGGAACACACACACACATTCTCTCCCTCTCCCCCTCCCACATTAGAAGTTAAATATCCAAGTACCTGGCATAGGGAAGAATAGCTTAGGATTAGAGAGATTCAGATTCTGAGCTCTCACTTGGTCACAGTGTGGCCTGGAGGAGTTGTATTCTCCAGGCCCAAACTACCTCGTCTGTCAGATGGGCTGTAGCTGCTGACTGTATAAGGTACTGGGGAGAAACCAGTGAACCATCACATGTAAATTGCTCAGAAAAGAGACTGGCTCTCTTCAAATGACTTATGGGAGCTGGAGAGCAAGTCAGTGTCTAATATTGGCTTCTGGATTTAGGGTAGAGAGGGATGATGGCCACTTTTGGATCCAAGGATAAGAAGTAGGAGGTGCATTGTTAATTTTCCCTCCCTTGCAGAGACAAGTAGGTTAGGATCCAAGAGCTGGTGCCCAATGACGGTCACTCCACAGTTGTACATCCCACCCGTGATCATTCAAAACGACCACAGCAATGGCAGCCGCCTATGTGTCCTCAATGGATCTGTTCACAGTCATACCTAGGTCAGCTTCGTGTGGCCCCCTGGGCATCTTACTGTACACCCAGCTAGGTACTAACTGCCTCCTCCTGGTTATAACAGCTTACATCACCATGTAAGGAACTTAAGCCAAAGTCACAAGGCAAGGGCTTTGCCACCAGGATGAGGGAGACAGAGCGATGAAGAGAGACAAAGAGAAAGGCTTTGAAACAGACAGACAGATCTGGACACAATAGCCCTGGTGGGAGAGGACATGAGGGTGCAGTGGCTGGTGAGAGGCAGAGATAAATGGTAAAGCAGTCATACAACAGAAACAGTCACCACAGGGGAGGAGGAAGAGGGAATGCAGAGAGTACAGGAGAAGGAGAGGAGAGCTGTGTTATGGGTGCTACATGGCTCTAGTGCACAGGTTCAGATGGAGAACTTTCTTCGGATACCAGATAATTTTGATAGGGCTTCTACTGCTGTGATAAAACACCTTGACCACAAGGGACTGGGGGAAAGGATTCTTTCAGTTTACAGCTATCAGGTTCCATTTTCACCGCTGAGGGAAGTCAAGGCAGGAACTCAAACAAGGCAGGGCCCTGGAGGCAGGAGCTGATGGAGAGACTGTGGAGGGGCACTACTTACTAGCTTGCTTTCATGGCTTGCTCAGCTTGCTCTCTTACATCACCCAGACCCACCAGGCAAGGGGTGGCACTTTCCAGTGGGCTGGGTCCTCCTACATCAATCACCAATTGAGAAAAATATACCACAAGATTGCCCACAGGACAATCTCATAGGGACTTTTTTCCCCCACAATTGAAACTTACTCTTCAAAAATGAATGGTGTCAAGTTAACATAAAACTAGTCGGTACACCAAAGAAAGGAGCTCATTTAGGAATTAAAGAAAACATGCTAGTCTGGTTGAGAGCCAAGTGAGGGGCTTACTGGGGTCTCCATTCCCCCAAACTGGCACTTCAGTCTGGCTATTATTTTGCCAGTGTGACTCCCACTTTGCCCATGCATGCCACAGAGTTTACATGTTAGGCTGGTTCATGTACACTCCTAATTCAAGCCACCTTCTCTGCTCCAGCTGACGCAGTCTTGGTCACTTGTTTTAGTTAATGCTTCACTCCATAATTGAGCTTCTGTGCCAAACTACACTGGTGTCCAATGCACACGACTTGTTTGCATGGATCATCAGAGGTCAAGTGCTTCTGAAAAGGATAAAACATGTCCTAAACTTGGAGTTGACTATTGCTTATGGAGGTGGCCTGTTTACCCCTCTTGCCTCCTGCTATAATCACCTTTCCCCCAAAACATTGCTTGCAGCAACTAGCTGTGAGTTAGGTAGAGCTGGCAGGGTCTCTTGCCTAAACTTTCCCCTACATGCCAAGGCTCACATGGAAGCCATTCTCCAAGAGAAGAGAGTATGAGGCTGAGGGTGCCTAGTCCCTCTTGCTGAAAATTATGTTAACTCTGGGATGTCTGATTTTCTCATATCTGAAGTGAATGAAATGACTTAAACTAGGAAGATACAATCAGCCAGAAGGGAAAGTTCATTTTTCTATGGTGGGAACAACCTTCAAGCAGCTATAGTGCTTCTAAGAGCAGAAGTCTTGAGCTTTGGTCTAGCAGGTGCTTCCTGGGAGACGGAAAGAGGGAGGGAGAGAGAGACAGAGAGAGACAGAGAGACAGAGACAGAGAGAATATCTGGGATCTACGGGAGAGGGAGGTAGAAGAAAAGGAAGGATGAAGAATGAGATGGTGACACTAGATAACTGTGACAACCACAGTCAATTGAACATTCAAAGTAGCTAAGAGAGTATTGTGACTGTTCCCATTACAGAGATGACATACTACAGTTCACCAAGTACTATTCGTATGTGCCGATTAACGTGGCCAGGAGAGCCCAGGGGACATTCCTAAGTGCCAGGGACCCTCCTTTCAACGTTGTCTTCACCCCTGCACCTTTTGCCTGTCTTACTTAGATGCACTCCCCCTCATGACCTGAACTTTGTTAAAATTCTTCATTTTGAAAGACTACTCTTAAACCCACTTGAAATAAATGAACCAGCAACCTGCCAATACAAACAAGAACACAGTTCCTAGAGCTGTGCCATGGAGGTAGGACCACAGCCTATCCCATCCTCATGCTTGCCTTTGAGATAGAATGCCAGCAACATGGCCTATGGGAGGTAGTCTGACAGAGACAGCTCTCAAGGTGCCTCTGCCTTGGGCAAATTCACACAGGGGCCCAAGTCCCAAGCCACAGAGACCACAGGGGCCTCACACCTGATGACATTCTGAATTCCAGAAGGAAATCCCTGGGTAGCTGTGGGCTCCAGTTATGAATAGTGGAGGATGTCAGCATGTCTGGAATTCAAGTATGTTAGAAGGACTTACTGACTCTGACTCTGAGAAAGCCATTCATTTCCTTCATTTTTTCTGAATTGTTTATTGGCAATATGGGAAACCTCCAAAGAACCTTGTGTAGACTTACACCTCAATGCCTCTTACCCAGTGTAGGCTAAATGACCTCAACGGCTAATCCCTATACAACCACAAGATGAGGTGAGTGTTCCAAAGATATATAGCCTCACACATGTAAAAAGACAGCTGAATGAACTGGTTAGCACATCAACACCCCATGGATTGGTGGGCGCTTGTCTTAAATCCTCTAGGCTAACCACTGTGAATGTCCAGTTCCTTAAGGATGTCATGTAGGAGATTACTTAACTTTAGGGGAACTTGCCTTTATCAGAAAGTGAAGCAAGTCTGTTTCCATCTGGAATGGCCAATGCACAGATAAGCACCCACCTTCTTCAAATTGTTTGGATTCAAATTCATGAGTTTTCTTTGAGATGGAAAAACAGATATCTAATGGCCATTACATAGAGGTGAATGGTTTGGAGGAGTTTGAAAAATCTGGGAGGTTTTCAGTGTTTACTCTGCACTACGTAGTTCCTGGGAGGAAGACTTAGATGGAAACATAGTAGGGATTTCAGTGTGTGTATGCATGTGGCCAGCCACATGATAGAGTTGTAGCCCTTTCACGGAGAACTCCCGGAGCAGAGGTCCCTCCCCTCATAATCTTCTCTTGCTCCGTTGTCAGTTAATGAGCCAAATACTCCTGGGACTAGCTATACTTCTATACAGAGTGACAACAGAGACAGAGGGTAATCAGAATGAGGTTTGTGGCCACCCATCCACAGATGTACATGCACAGAGTGTTTGTTCCTACTGTAGCAGAGCCAGACAAGCAAAAGTATCATATTCTCTTTTTGCCAACAGGGGGCGGAACTTCACTTTTGGTATGCACATGTTGGCCTTCTCCTTAGGGGTGCTGCCAACAGATGAGAAGTGCCCCTCCCAAGCCAAGCACGCCCGTACGGCCCTCTCCTTGGCAACCCTAGTCCAAGCTGGGAAGACTGTTTCAACAGCACTGAGGGCTGCTGCTCACCTTGGCAGTGAGCTGTACTGGCGCTGGGCCTGCTGGAAGCTCTCTCGCTCCTCCTGGCGCTGCCGTTGTACTTGAACCTCCACGGACACCGAGTGCCGACCACTCTGCGATGCCGGCCGCGAGCTGGACTGTGGGAGAGAGACACAGCTTGTCAGTAAGAGCCTGACACACCTGCCTTGTCATGCCAAGAGTGATGTCACTTCAGTTCTGGTTCTTAAGTGTTGGGGATGGGACCCAATGCCTGCCCATGCTCTGTGCTCTGCCTGAATGACAGCGCCAAGCCTCCAAAGCTGACTCTTACTAAATTACTTTGAAATGTTTTGCAGACTCTATGATTTTATTTACCACATCAAGTTATTTGCTATTTTATTTTATTATTCTGAGACAGGATGTCATGTAACCCAGACAGGGCTTGGATTCACTGTGTGACTTTGAACTCCTGATCCCCCTGTCTCCACTTCCTAAACACTGGGATAAGGATGCCTGGTTTATGTGGCACTGGGTACGGAACTCAGGGCTCCGTGTATGTGGGTAACCACTTTACCAACTGAGACACCTCTCAGCTAACTTCTCACTCAATTTTCTTTGAGAAAGGAACCGTATCATATCTTGGCTGAGTTTTTACAAACTCCACTCTAACCTGTGACTTTGGTTTGGGCACATCATTTAAAACAGAGCAGCCAACTTGCTAGTGTTTCTTACTGAGGCTTGGTAAATACTAACATAGATGGTGGTTGACATCCTTTACATAGCTAACACAAAGCTCAGATGAAAAGTTAAAACCAGGCTGGGTGGTGGCGGTGCATACTTTTAATCCCAACACTCTAGAAGCGCAGGCAGATCTTTGTGAGCTGGAGGCCAGCCTGGTCTCCAGAGCAAGTTATAGGACAGCCAGAGCTGCTTTGAAGAAAAAAAGAGAGAGAGAGAGAAGAAATTAAGACCAAAATTAGAGGTCTGGTAATGTAGCTCTATTAGTACAACGGTCACCAAGCATGTAGGAAGTCCTAGCTTTATTTCCTGTATTGAATAAACTGGACACTAGAACACATCTGTAATCCCAGCACTTGGGAGGTTGAGGCAAAAGGATCAGAGAGTGAAAGTCAACCTAAATAGTGAGACTGAGGCCAGCCTGGGCTACATGAGGCCTTGTGTCAAACCAACCACCACAACAGAATAAAAATGTGTTACCATAACTGATAACTGGAGGAATTCAGGGGCCTGTGACTTAAGGCTTGCTGAGCTGGTGAACACTTAGTAGTTGTCTCTTTTGTGCTAGCAGTGGTCAACAATATGGATGGTCTACTTCTATTATGAAGCTCAATTTTGAAACCAAAGACCAGCTTAAAGGAGGCACTGTTACCAAATAAAGGCCTTTGTCTCCAAGGATGTCAGCCAAAGAGGACCAGGGACCCTTAGACCCTTACCTTAGCATGGACCTGTAAGCTAATGAATACTGAATGTACCAGTTTAAGTAACACATCTCTCTTGGTCAAGGGGAAGTGGTTAATTGGCCAACGTGAACCTAGCCTAAGAGAGACATCTTTACTCAACCTGGCCATATACTCTGGCCAACAGGTCATGTGTGCAGTGTTTTTTTCATTTACAGTGGATTATCAAGTTTATATATTCTTCTGTGTAGATCAAAATAACCAGCAGCTTCACAGAATACCCAGGGAGGGCCTCCTGCTACTGCTCTTGGCCCCCCATGACACCCATCTTGCTACCCATCCATCTTGTGCCCCTCTGTGACACTGCACAGTATACATATTCCATGTGAAGAATATCAGGTAAAAAGCTCTAACTAGTTTTTCTTTTAGCACTGAAAACCTGTGGCAGGCTATGACACAATAATGGCTTTGTAAAGTAATGGCCTTAACATTCATAGGAGAGTGTTAAGGTAACATGAATCCTACCTCCTGAAGAATAGCTCCCCCACCCACACGGTTGGCTTTTGTCTAAAGAAAAACCCAGCAGCATCAGTTGCTCCCTTTCTGCCAGGATGAAGCACCTTATGGACTGGTAAACAATAATAAGGCAATGTCTAGGACATACATCTAAAGCAGATATTCTCAGCCGGCATATGTTTTCTTTTAAAAAATTCCAATACAAAGATAATATTGCAAGCGATTAGACTTTATGGTACCCAGTCTGTGTTGATGGAAATTCACAACCATACTAGCTGGGGCAGATGTATGACAGACGCTATATCCAACACAGTTCAAACCATGTATCTTTAGCATGAAGAGCACTGAGGGGCAGGAAATGTTTCAGTGGGTACAGTATATGCTGTATAAGCATAAGGATCCAATGTTGGATCCCCAAAAACCTGCCTAAAAGCTGGGTATGGTATAATCCCAGACCTGAGAAGCAGAGGCAGAGGCAGAAGCAGCCCTGGAGCTTACTGTCCAGCCAGCCTAGACTATTGTCGAACTCTACTTTCAGTAAGAAATCTTATCTGGAGGGAGGAAAGAAGGAAGGAAGATAGAAGGCTCCTAAGGAATGACACCTGAGGTACACACACACACAGAGAGAGAGAGAGAGAGAGAGAGAGAGAGAGAGAGAGAGAGAGAGAGAGAGAGAGAGATGGTAGGTAGGTAGGTAGGTAGGTAGGTAGGTAGACAGACAGACAAGACAGACAGAATGATTGACTGATTGATTTTCCCCAGTAAGTTCCTGCTTTAATGCACACAGTATCCTCTACGTTAATGAAGACAGGCATCTTCTCTCCCTTCCATGAGGCAGGATGCCACTAAACTACTGGGTGGTAGTGCATCTGCCGGTGCTTTGGGAACATCACCAGTCAGGGAAAATATACAGTGAAAACTGCATGGTTCACACCGTACCCCCAAAGTGCCCCATCTCCTTCCTCCTCGCCATCATGAGCTACCCACACATGTCAGGAAGGCGCTGGCATTCTGTGATGGGATTTAGTAAGCAGCAATTTAAGCTCATGCTGTTTTCTGACACACTGCTTGCGGGGACGTGAAAAGAAAATGGAAGATCTTACAGAAATGCAGGTATATTTTTAAGTTGTTTCTCCCAACGGCCTGAAAATTTGATTCTGACAGAGGGGGAAAAAGTTGAAGGGCTTTTGTTTCTTCAACTGTGCACTTTCTGACACCATTCAAACCTTGTCAGTTGTAAGTATATACTGAAGCTCTGGCAGGCTCCAGGAATGATCAACACGGGGGCTGCAGCACGCACAAGCGAATGACTGAGGTGCTGACAGACTGATGCCTCATCTAATCAGACAGAAGCTTCAGCCTCATCCTTATTTCACACCCCCTTCTTCCAAACCTGCAAAATGGCATGCCAGTCACGACAGTCGCCTTCATCTTTAAGAGGCAACTCTAATAGGCCACGTGTCTTAGAGAAGATTGTATACATGACTAGTGCATAGCAACAAGTCAGTAAAATCACTCTGGCAACCTTTACACTTGTTCGGAAATTAAAAGTAACCTGAGGCTTGGGAGATAACTCAGTTGATGACTTCCAAACCCAGAACCAATGATGAGAAGGAGGAGAGAAAAAAGAATAAGGAGGAAGAAGGAAAAAGAAGGAAGAGAGGATCTTGAACCGCCAGGTTTGCACACACGATTATAATCCTAGCATTGGGGAGGCAAAGGCAAAAGGTGCCCTACCTAGGTCTCACTGGTCGGCCAACCAAAGCAGTGAGCTCCAGGTTCAGCCAGAAACCATGTCTCAACTAAAAGAGCATGGGTGGTGCTCAAGAATAACCGAGGTTGTTTGGCCTCCAGATGCACACAGATGCACCTGCACATACATGATAATACACACACAGGCGCACATACAGAGTAACCTCTCAAAGGTTCAATGCAGATCTCATAAGTATAACGAGAACAGTTGATGAGGAGCAATACTACCTTCAAAGGCTGCACCTCAGTCCCCATCACAGAAGCACAGCCATGTATCTGAATCAAAAATTACAAAAACAAAGACAGGAGGAGGAGAGAACCTGTAACTCCACAGAGGAGTCCATGCTTTCAAACATGGCCACCAGAAACAACAAAGTGTGTGTTTGGTGGTGTGAGTAGAGTATTTGTTGAACAAGTATGAAGGCCTGAGTTCAGATCTCCAGGGCCTGCAGGACACCAGGCCAGACCATTTGCAGCTCCTGGTTCAGTGAAAGATTCTGTCTCAAAATGTGGTAGAGAGTAATGAAGGCATTGTCTACAGCGACCTCTGGCACACACTAGCATACACCAGACACAGACATCCATGAAGACACAAACACACACACAAACAGTTGTACAGAAAAGCCACTGTGCCAGCAAAGTGTCCCAACCCTGAAATTCAGGCAAAGAAGCAAAGCTGCTTTAGCTGCAAATTATAAAATCATCTAAATCTTGTTTGTAATGAAACTGGTTAAAAGAAATGACCTTTTATATTTAAAAAAAAAAAAAAAAAAAAAAAGAGCCCCAAGTCCCAAGTGCCTGGTCTAAATAAGAAAAGATGCTGTAAGACAGAGGTGAGTAGCTGGTTGTTAGAGAGCACAATGGAATCTCTTCCTTAAAAACACAAAATATACCTTTTCCTTTTCTAAGTGAGCTGCAAACACTGGTCTTTATCATGATTAGAAAAGATGCTACTTCAGGTCTGAGAAAGCTGAAAAATGCTGGTTTCACTCTGGGAAAGAAAAATCTTTGAAAGACCTCCACAGAGTGCCACTGAATTTGCATCAAGTAAGCATTCCTTGCAGCTAATTAAAATTATTCTTTGGTTATTTACAAAAGTAAAACACAAAGAAAACTAGCTAAAATAATTAACAGACAAATGAGGAAGACTAGGTAGATACAATGTAAAGTTTCAGTAGTAATAAGAACTAGGCAATATGTAACTTTTTACAGATTATTATAAAGGTAGCAAATAAATAATTGTTAGTTTATGATAGTTACAAACAAACTTCATAATTTAGAACATACTTGGTCATTTAATTTCAGATAGGAAGATTGTGTGAAGTATGCATATATACATACAGACCATGTGTAATTCTTATAAATGAACATTTGGAGGTTTCCTATTTTCTACCTGAATATGCACAATAAAACTTTCCAAATTTCACATGTGCTCAAGGCATATATAGAAAAAAATAAAAGTGTGTGTGTTCTAGATAAAACTAATGACAAAAAAACATCACTTTAAGACAGTGGGTCCTTATTTAGCAAGCTAAACATGCATAGCTATCATATGTATTCCATACTGATTAAAATGACAATTTAAGGGTCTGATAGTGGGTAGAAAGAAGTCTTATCCAATTAAGTCACACAAATTATTCACTCTGATTAACTTCAGATACTGCTAATCATGGTCATTATCTTCTATAGTTCCCTTATTTACAACTTTAACCACAATGAAGCTATCTTATGTCTATCTCCCATCCAATACAAACTACACTTGGCCCGGTTTAACCTCCCAGAT